>NC_064930.1:17032857-17405287 GCF_023897955.1 Schistocerca gregaria | reverse complement strand
GCTAGATCATAAGTGGCTGCTCCAATGTTACTCACAATTGGACGTAACGGCACATTTTCCTTATGAATCTTAGGCAGTCCATATAGCCTTGGTGGAACGGAACTATTTGGTTTTAGTCTCTTGATGACCTCCTTCGATAGCGAACTACTTGATAAAAGCTCTGCAGTTTTTCGCATAACACGGCTCGTGGGGTCCTTATCAATTTTGCGATACGTTGAGTCCCATAATAAAGCATTGATCTTATTAACGTAGTCATCCCTTGGCATAAGAACCGTAGCATTTCCATTAATCGAGATAGTGGTTTTCAGTTAAACGCCGCTTGGAATCCGCTAATAGAGAAACTCCGTACCCGACGCAGTTATCTGCATAAAGATGAAGATCGATCTGATATCGAAACGCCAAGCTTTCACCGCGGAGGGCGCTAGGCGCAGCGCACGGAGTCGTTGTGTATGCGTACACTGTGTCGCGCATGCGCAATGCCACTTTCATAGGGCTTTAAATAGCAGAGTTCAGCATGTACTCGCCAGTACTACTACAGCGGTGCTCACCTGAAGATGGCCAAAAGACTTTGTGCCGAAATATCGTGGCAGGACGTTACCGACTTACGGCAGTTCTCCCGTGTTATTATGGAACAATCAGTACGCCGGGAAAGTTTTAAACATCACAAAGCATAGACAGTTTGAGGCATTACTCTAATTGACAAAAGTCAGAATGGTGCCTGTTGTATTCAATCCCGATGCAATTTCTGTGTTTCATCAACACTGTGAAAGTCCACAGATTACAGGAAGCCTCTAGCTGATCTTCCTAAACTACTACTGGTGTTCCAAGAATCGTGTGTGTGTGTGTGTGTGTGTGTTTGAGGTTTACGGGCGCTAAACAGCGTGGTCATCAGCGCCTAAACGCATAGAAACAGGAACACAAGCGGTGAAGGGACGCAGACGGACGCCGAACAAGGAGAACGGCTAAAAGACACAGGTCTGACGCAGTTCCATATGCGCACATACAGGGGCAAAACAAGAGGAGAAGAAACACACTAAAAAAGGAAAGGAAACACAAGGAAAAGAGAACAGATACCGAAGGGAAACAAGGAGGTAATCGTGACTGGCGGACCTCTTACCTAAAACCTGGGTGAGCCAGTCACCCAGCAGCACATTAAAACCTCCTCCCTAAAATCCGAGGCAACAGATTGGACAGGACATAAAACCGTAAGACCTTAACCACAGTCGCTGCGTCGTCTTGCAAAATAGAGGGCAAATCCGGTGGCAAGGAAACCACCGCCCTCTGGTCAGAGAATAAAAGACAGTCAAGTAAAATGTGGCGGACAGTAATCTGGACGCCACAAGCACTGCAGATTGGGGGGTCCTCCCGCCGGAGTAAAAAACCATGCGTGAAGGGACTGTGTCCAAAGCGGAGGCGAGTGAGGAGAACCTCATCCCGCCTGTATGACTGGTAGGACGTACGCCATGGTCGCGTAGTGGCCTTTACCAGACGCAGCTTATTGTCAGAAACTGCCAACCACTCCTCTTCCCATTGATGCATAACACGAAAACCCGAAAGGGAGGTTACAGCATGGAGGGGGACGGCACATTCAACAACGTGAGGGAGGGAACATGCATCTTTGGCAGCCACATCCGCCAGTTCGTTTCCCCTAATACCCACGTGCCCCGGCACCCAGCAGAAAGAAACCTCCTTCCCCTGCCGTTGCAGGTGGAGTAGGGCATCATGGATGTTCTGGACGACCGTATCCGCTGTGTACAAGTGTTGCAAGATCTGAAGGGCACTCAGGGAGTCAGAAAAGATGAGGAACTTAAGACTGGTAACACATCTCATCTGCTCCAATGCCCGCAAGATTGCAAACAATCCGGCATCGAGGATGGTAAACGCCGCAGGAAGCCGTAACTTGACGACTCGATCAGGGAAAACAAAAGCACAACCAACAGTGTCCCCCTGTTTACAGCCATCTGTGAATACAGGTACATGGTCCGGATGCTGGTTTAAACTATCATAAAATAAGGAGGTAAAAACAAACGCCGGAGTGCAGTTCCTCCGGTTCTCCGACAAGTCTAAAAGGATGCTGGGCCTCTGGAGCAACCAGGGAGGCAGGCGAGTAAAACCTTGTCGTTGGGGGGCCACACGCTCCACACCAAGGGACTCAAGCAAATGCTTGGCACGAATCCCAAATGGTTTTGTTGCCCTGGGACGACTGGAAAAGAGACGTTCCATAGGCGGTCGGGCAACGGTAGGGTACGCAGGGGATGTAGGACAGGCAAGGAAATGACACACCCGTCGCACCATGAGGAGTTTCCGCCGGATTGCGAGCAGCGGTTCCCCTGCCTCAGCACACAGGCTGGGGATGGGACTGGTACGGAAGGCACCAGTGGCCAGCCTGATACCCTCATGGTGTACTGCGTCAAGGATCTTCAGATACGAAGGCCTTGCTGACCCATACACGGTGCAAGCATAGTCAAGACGCGATCGGACGAAAGCCCTATAAAACTGCAGCAGACGCGCCCGATCGGCTCCCCAGGACCGATGGCTCAGACACTTCAAAATATTCAGTGCCTTCAGGGCCCGCACCTTGAGGTCTTTAAGGTGAGGCAACCACGACAACTTGGAATCAAAATTGAGGCCCAGGAACCTCACAGTGTCTCTAAAAGGAAGAACGGTGTCCCTCAGACGCAATTCAGGGGAGGTAAAAAGACGCCGAGAACGATTAAAATGAACACACACAGATTTGTCTGCAGAAAAGGTAAAACCCGTCTTTGCAGTCCATGCCTCTAAGCGCTTTATCGTAAGCTGTAACTGCCGACTTGCACTGACAAGACTAGAGCAAGAACAGAAAACAGCAAAATCGTCCACAAACAAGGAGCATTGGGCAGGACTCCGGATAGTGGACGTGATACTGTTAATAGCAACGGCAAAGAGGGTGACACTTAAAACGCTGCCCTGACGAACACCATTCTCGTGCATGTACAAATCCGATAGCACATTACCAACCTGATACCGAAAGAGGCGGTGAGAAAGAAAGGACCGAATGAAGATGGGGAGACGGCCACGAAAGCCCCACTCATGGAGTTGATTGAGGATAAGGCGGCGCCAAGTAGTGTCATACGCCTTATTAATGTCAAAGAAGACCCCTAGACAATGCTGGTTACGTAGAAAGGCCTGCTGGATGGCGGCCTCAAGCAGGGTCAAGTTGTCTATAGTGGAACGACATCTCCGAAAGCCACACTGAGAGGGGCTAAGGACCTGCCTGGTCTCGAGCAGCCAAACCAGGCGGCGGTTGACCATTCGTTCCAACGTCTTCCCAACACAGCTCGTCAAGGCAATACTCCGATAACTACTGGGATGCGTTCGGTCCTTCCCTGGTTTGAGGAGGGGAATCAAAATTGCCTCCCTCCACGAGTCAGGGTACGTGCCAGATAACCATATCATATTGAAACAGTTCAGGAGAACTTCCTTGGATGGCAGCAACAGGTGCCGCAGCATGCTGTACCGGATTTGATCATGACCAGGCGAAGTATCATGAGCCACAGACAGCGCAGAATCCAGTTCCCACATTGTGAAGGGGCAGTTATAGGGTTCAGAATCTAGAGACCGGAAGTCCAAGTGACCCCTTTCGACGGCAGTGCGGTAGCGGCAGAAATCTGGATCACAGTTAATAGTGGCGGTAGATTCCGCAAAATGCATGGCCAGTGTCTGGGCAATATCTCTCGGCGCCGTGAGGAGACATCCCTGATGCAGCAATGCCGTGACAGGTAGCTGGCTGAGTTTCCTGGAAATCCTCCTGATGGCTTCCCATACTTTCGTAGAACTAGTGGAAGGAGAGATGGAATTCAAGAACGATTGCCATGACCGTCGTTTGCTCTCTTTAATCACTCGCCGCGCTCTGGCCCCTGCTACCCGAAAGGCCGCAAGATTGTCAGCTGAGGGACGGCACTTGAAGCGGCGCAGTGCTGCACGGTGGGAGCGGATGGCTGAGTGGCACTCAGTGGTCCACCAAGGGACAGGACGTCTCTTGGGATGACCGGATGACCGTGGGATTGACAATTCAGCAGCATGAGAGATCACGGCTGCAACATGGTCTACCCATTCGTGGACGCTGGCACGGTGTTCCAAAACAGCCAGTTGACTGAAAAGTGTCCAGTCAACTCTGCAAAGGTGCCACCGGGGCGGCACTGGTAATGCCACAGCCTCATCCAGGAGGCGAATCAAGAGGGGGAAGTGGTCACTAGAATGGAGGTCAGCTGCAGCCTCCCACAGAGCAGAATCCGCGAGTGCTGGAGAGCAAAAGGAAAGGTCAATAGCCGATGACGATCCGGAAGCAGTACAGAAATGAGTGGGAGCACCAGAGTTGAGGAGGCATAGTTCTTCAGACATCATGACGCTTTCCAGAATGCGACCCCTGGGGCAAGTGGTCGGAGAGCCCCATAAGACATTATGAGCGTTGAAGTCCCCCAGAAGAAGAAATGGGCGGGGGAGTTGGCTAATAAGGTCCGTGAGAGCCTCAGAGTCTATCGCATCCGGAGGTGGTAAATAAACTGAACAGACTGTGAGGCTCCGACCAACAAGAATGTCAACTGCAACTGCTTGCAAGTCGGTGACGAGAGGGAGCTCAGATGATGGGTGCATGTCACGGACAAAAACCGCAACACCACCCTTTGCCCTTTGCCCCGTCAGATCATCTTTTCGATATACGGTATAGCCCCGTAAAGAAGGAGAATCAGTGGCCCGAAAATGTGTCTCTTGGAGACATAAGCACAAGGGGCACTCTCGTATAAGGAGTTGTAATTCGGCCACATGCGTCCTGAACCCATTCAGGTTCCACCTTAATATGGGAGCCAGTGATCAGGGTGGCTGAACTTTCACCCTGCCTCTGTGCTTTGGAGGAGAGACCGTACTGGCCGGAGATTTATTCCTGGGGCGAGAAGATCGCCCCCGGTCGACATCAATGTCAATAAGCTCCGATGACGACCCACGGGAGATGTCAGACAGTACGATGGCATCATCATCGGACCGATGCTGACTAGTGTCCTCAGGTGGCAGAACCTTCATCTTCTGAGGCTTTGTCTTGGGGGGCTTGGAATGCAGAGCCTTGTCAACAGTTGGAGGTTGACTCGCCTGGGCAGAAGGCGCCATGTGGGGGGAGGCTGGAAGTACCTCAATGTCAGCAACCACGGCCTTGTCCGATGTAGCGGGGGGAGCCGCAGATTGCAAAACAACCGCAGCAGCACAAGTGCACTGGCAAGCGCAGGTTTTAGTGCTAACACTAGCAATCTCCGTTTGTGTAGCAACAGTGGCCAGTTGTACCGGTTTTTTGAGAGCGGAAGCGAAATATGTTGAAAACACAGGAGGTTGCATGGCCTTAAAGAGCTTCTTGGCCTCGCCATAGGGGATGCGCTTAGATGGCTAAGGAGCTGCCTGGTCTCATGCAGCCAAACCAGGCGGCGGTTGACTATGCGTTCCAACGTCTTCCCAACACAGCTCGTCAAGGCAATACTCCGATAACTACTGGGATGCGTTCGGTCCTTCCCTGGTTTGAGGAGGGGAATCAAAATTGCCTCCCTCCACGAGTCAGGGTACGTGCCAGGTAACCATATCACCCTAACCGCCGTCTGCTTCACGTCTGCTGTGCAGCGAGCTACCTTAATTTAAGTGTTATCTGTATTTTTCTTACTTGTCACTTCTTCTTCTGCGTGTTTTTGCTTTTAGGAAGCTTTAATAGTAGAGTGCTATTAAGTGTTCCATAGATCTCGCGTTTGTTTTGAATACAGTCAGGGAGAGTCCCTTTAGTCAGCCATAGTGCCAGTAGTGTCAGTGTCGCCGTAACCGCCGTCTGCTTCACGTCTTCTGTGCAGCGAGCTACCTTAATTTAAGTATTATCTGTATTTTTCTTACTTGTCACTTCTTCTTCTGCGTGTTTTTGCTTTTAGGAAGCTTTAATAGTAGAGTGCTATTAAGTGTTCCATAGATCTCGTGTTTGTTTTGAATACAGTCAGGGAGAGTCCCTTTAGTCAGCCATAGTGCCAGTAGTGTCAGTGTCGCCGTAACCGCCGTCTGCTTCACGTCTTCTGTGCAGCGAGCTACCTTAATTTAAGTATTATCTGTATTTTTCTTACTTGTCACTTCTTCTTCTGCGTGTTTTTGCTTTTAGGAAGCTTTAATAGTAGAGTGTTATTACGTGTTCCATAGATCTCGTGTTTGTTTTGAATACAGTCAGAGAGTCCCTTTAGTCAGCCATAGTGCTAGTAGTGCTAGTGTTTGTTTTCAATACCGTCCAGAGACAGGTAGTGCTATTTTCCTTGTTTCTACAAGAAGTGGTTAGCAATCACAGTTTAGTCAATAATCAACCGCCTTTAGTGAATTAGCAGTCTAGTTAAAAGCTGATTAACACTCTATAGTAAATTGATTTCTTAGGATGGCTAGGATGTGTGGCTGCTGTGTACGGACGCAGGAGGAGCTGGCCACTCTTCGCGAACAGCTGAGCGTGTTGATGGCCGCGGTCAGCCGTCTTCAGGCTGCTGCCTCGGAGTGTAGCGGCAGTGGGGAGTCTGGTGCGTCGCATGGTGCACCCCAGGTGTTAGATGCTTCACCCACTGTCCCTGCTGTCGAGACATCTTCGCGGGTACCGGGCGCGGTTGGGCCACCCTCTCCCCAAGGGGAGTGGCGGGTTCAGCGGCGTTCGCGGCGCACGAGGCGGAGGGTCAATGTGGAGGCTGGCCGTGTGGCATCGCCCGCTCTGCCTGTGAGTGGACATGTGGCTGCTCCTTCAGCAAGGTCCGAGCAGGCACACGGGGGGAGGGGTTTGTTAGTTATTGGGAGCTCCAACGTTAGGCGGGTGATGGAGCCCCTTAGGGAAATAGCGGAAAGGTCGGGGAAGAAGGCCAGTGTTCACTCTGTCTGCTTGCCGGGGGTCTCATCCGAGATGTGGAGGAGGCCCTACCGGCGGCGATAGAGAGCACTGGGTGCACCCGACTGCAAATTGTTGCTCATGTCGGCACCAATGACTCTTGCCGTCTGGGTTCAGAGGTCATCCTCAGTTCGTACAGGCGGTTGGCGGAGTTGGTGAAGGTGGAAAGCCTCGCTCGCGGGGTGGAATCAGAGCTAACTATTTGTAGTATCGTTCCGAGAACCGATCGCGGTCCTCTGGTTTGGAGCCGAGTGGAAGGCTTAAACCAGAGGCTCAGACGATTCTGCGGAGAGCTGGGGTGCAAATTTCTCGACCTCCGCTATCGGGTGGAGAAATGTAGGGTCCCCCTGAATAGGTCAGGCGTGCACTACACGCCGGAAGCGGCTACGAGGGTAGCGGAGTACGTGTGGAGTGCACATGGGGTTTTTTTAGGTTAGAGAATTCCCTCCCTAGGCCCGACAAGACGCCTCCTGAGACGCGGCAAGGCAGGTGTAGGCAAAATGCAACAAGGAATAACAATATTAATGTGCTAATAGTAAACTGCAGGAGCGTCTATAGAAAGGTCCCAGAACTGCTCTCATTAATAAACGGCCACAACGCCCATATAGTACTAGGAACAGAAAGTTGGCTGAAACCAGACGTAAACAGTAATGAAATCCTAAACTCTGATTGGAATGTATACCGCAGAGATAGGCTGGACAGTGAAGGGGGAGGCGTGTTTATAGCGATAAGAAGTGCAATAGTATCGAAGGAAATTGACGGAGATTCGAATTGTGAAATGATTTGGGTGAAGGTCACGGTTAAAGCAGGCTCAGACATGGTAATTGGATGTCTCTATAGGCCCCGGGCTCAGCAGCTGTTGTGGCTCAGCACCTGAAGAATAATTTGGAAAATATTTCGAGTAGATTTCCCCACCATGTTATAGTTCTGGGTGGAGATTTTAATTTGCCGGATATAGACTGGGAGACTCAAACGTTCATAACGGGTGGCAGGGACAAAGAATCCAGTGAAATATTTTTAAGTGCTTTATCTGAAAACTACCTTGAGCAGTTAAACAGAAAACCGACTCGTGGCGATAATATATTAGACCTTCTGGTGACAAACAGACCCGAACTATTTGAATCAGTTAATGCAGAACAGGGAATCAGCGATCATAAAGCGGTTACTGCGTCGATGATTTCAGCCGTAAATAGAAATATTAAAAAAGGTAGGAAGATTTTTCTGTTTAGCAAAAGTGACAAAAAGCAGATTACAGAGTACCTGACGGCTCAACACAAAAGTTTTGTCTCAAGTGCAGATAGTGTTGAGGATCAGTGGACAAAGTTCAAAACCATAGTACAATATGCGTTAGATGAGTATGTGCCAAGCAAGATCGTAAGAGATGGAAAAGAGCCACCGTGGTACAACAACCGAGTTAGAAAACTGCTGCGCAAGCAAAGGGAACTTCACAGCAAACATAAACATAGCCAAAGCCTTGCAGACAAACAAAAATTACGCGAAGCGAAATGTAGTGTGAGGAGGGCTATGCGAGAGGCTTTCAATGAATTCGAAAGTAAAGTTCTATGTACTGACTTGGCAGAAAATCCTAAGAAATTTTGGTCCTATGTCAAAGCGGTAAGTGGATCAAAACAAAATGTCCAGACACTCTGTGACCAAAATGGTACTGAAACAGAGGATGACAGACTAAAGGCCGAATTACTAAATGTCTTCTTCCAAAGCTGTTTCACAGAGGAAGACTGCACTGTGCTTCCTTCTCTAGATTGTCGCACAGTTGACAAAATGGTAGATATCGAAGTAGACGACAGAGGGATAGAGAAACAATTAAAATCGCTCAAAAGGGGAAAGGCCGCTGGTCCTGATGGGATACCAGTTCGATTTTACACAGAGTACGCGAAGGAACTTGCCCCCCTTCTTGCAGCGGTGTACCGTAGGTCTCTAGAAGAGCGAAGCGTTCCAAAGGATTGGAAAAGGGCACAGGTCATCCCCGTTCTCAAGAAGGGACGTCGAACAGATGTGCAGAACTATAGACCTATATCTCTAACGTCGATCAGTTGTAGAATTTTGGAACACGTATTATGTTCGAGTATAATGTCTTTTCTGGAGACTAGAAATCTACTCTGTAGGAATCAGCATGGGTTTCGAAAAAGACGATCGTGTGAAACCCAGCTCGCGCTATTCGTCCACGAGACTCAGAGGGCCTTAGACACGGGTTCACAGGTAGATGCCGTGTTTCTTGACTTCCGCAAGGCGTTTGACACAGTTCCCCACAGTCGTTTAATGAACAAAGTAAGAGCATACGGACTATCAGATCAATTGTGTGATTGGATTGAGGAGTTCCTAGATAACAGAACGCAGCACGTCATTCTCAATGGAGAGAAGTCTTCCGAAGTAAGAGTGATTTCAGGTGTGCCGCAGGGGAGTGTCATAGGACCGTTGCTGTTCACAATATACATAAATGACCTGGTGGATGACATCGGAAGTTCACTGAGGCTTTTTGCAGATGATGCTGTGGTGTATCGAGAGGTTGCAACAATGGAAAATTGTACTGAAATGCAGGAGGATCTGCAGCGAATTGACGCATGGTGCACGGAATGGCAATTGAATCTCAATGTAGCGAAGTGTAATGTGATGCGAATACATAGAAAGATAGGTCCCTTATCATTTAGCTACAAAATAGCAGGTCAGCAACTGGAAGCAGTTAATTCCATAAATTATCTGGGAGTACGCATTAGGAGTGATTTAAAATGGAATGATCATATAAAGTTGATCGTCTGTAAAGCAGATGCCAGACTGAGATTCATTGGAAGAATCCTAAGGAAATGCAATCCGACAACAAAGGAAGTAGGTTACAGTACGCTTGTTCGCCCAATGCTTGAATACTGCTCAGCAGTGTGGGATCCGCACCAGGTAGGGTTGATAGAAGAGATAGAGAAGATCCAACGGAGAGCAGCGCGCTTAGTTACAGGATCATTTATCGATCATCTCCGTAACGCTTTCGCAATTACTAAACTCCAGTGGAAGACTCTGCAGGAGAGACGCTCAGTAGCTCGGTACGGGCTTTTGTTGAAGTTTCGAGAACATACCTTCACCGAAGAGTCAAGCAGTATATTGCTCCCTCCTACGTATATCTCGCGAAGAGACCATGAGGATAAAATCAGAGAGATTAGAGCCCACACAGAAGCATACCGACAATCCTTCTTTCCACGTACAATACGAGACTGGAATAGAAGGGAGAACCGATAGAGGTACTCAGGGTACCCTCCGCCACACACCGTCAGGTGGCTTGCGGAGTACGGATGTAGATGTAGATGTAGATGTAGATATTGAAACAGTTCAGGAGAACTTCCTTGGATGGCAGCAACAGGTGCCGCAGCATGCTGTACCGGATTTGATCATGACCAGGCGAAGTATCATGAGCCACAGACAGCGCAGAATCCAGTTCCCACATTGTGAAGGGGCAGTTATAGGGTTCAGAATTTAGAGACCGGAAGTCCAAGTGACCCCTTTCGACGGCAGTGCGGTAGCGGCAGAAATCTGGATCACATTTAATAGTGGCGGTAGATTCCGCAAAATGCATGGCCAGTGTCTGGGCAATGTCTCCCGGCGCCGTGAGGAGACAATCCTGATGCAGCAATGCCGTGACAGGTAGCTGGCTGAGTTTCCCGGAAATCCTCCTGATGGCTTCCCATACTTTCGTAGAACTAGTGGAGCGAGAGATGGAATTCAAGAACGATTGCCATGACCGTCGTTTGCTCTCTTTAATCACTCGCCGCGCTCTGGCCCTTGCTACCCGAAAGGCCGCAAGATTGTCAGCTGAGGGACGGCACTTGAAGCGGCGCAGTGCTGCACGGCGGGCGCGGATGGCTGAGTGGCACTCAGTGGTCCACCAAGGGACAGGTCGTCTCTTGGGATGACCGGATGACCGTGGGATTGACAATGCAGCAGCATGTGAGATCACGGCTGCAACATGGTCTACCCATTCGTGGACGCTGGCACGGTGTTCCAAAGCAGCCAGTTGGCTGAAAAGTGTCCAGTCAGCTCTGAAAAGGTGCCACCAGGGCGGCACTGGTAATGCCACAGCCTCATCCAGGAGGCGAATCCAGAGGGGGAAATGATCACTAGAATGGAGGTCAGCTGCAGCCTCCCACAGAGCAGAATCCGCGAGTGCTGGAGAGCAAAAGGAAAGGTCAATAGCCGATGACGATCCGGAAGCAGTACAGAAATGAGTGGGAGCACCAGAGTTGAGGAGGCACAGTTCTTCAGACATCATGACGCTTTCCAGAATGCGACCCCTGGGGCAAGTAGTCCGAGAGCCCCATAAGACATTATGAGCGTTGAAGTCCCCCAGAAGAAGAAATGGGCGGGGGAGTTGGCTAATAAGGTCCGTGAGAGCCTCAGAGTCTATCGCATCCGGAGGTGGTAAATAAACTGAACAGACTGTGAGGCTCCGACCAACAAGAATGTCAACTGCAACTGCTTGCAAGTCGGTGACGAGAGGGAGCTCAGATGATGGGTGCATGTCACGGACAAAAACCGCAACACCACCCTTTGCCCTTTGCCCTTTGCCAGATCATCTTTTCGATATACGGTATAGCCCCGTAAAGAAGGAGAATCAGTGGCCCGAAAATGTGTCTCTTGGAGACATAAGCACAAGGGGCACTCTCGTATAAGGAGTTGTAATTCGGCCACATGCGTCCTGAACCCATTCAGGTTCCACCTTAATATGGGAGCCAGTGATCAGGGTGGCTGAACTTTCACCCTGCCTCTGTGCTTTGGAGGAGAGACCGTACTGGCCGGAGATTTATTCCTGGGGCCAGAAGATCGCCCCCGGTCGACATCAATGTCCATAAGCTCCGATGACGACCCACGGGAGATGCCAGACAGTACGATGGCCTCGTCATCGGACCGCCGCTGACTAGTCTCCTCAGGTGGCAGAACCTTCATCTTCTGAGGCTTTGTCTTGGGGGGCTTGGAATGCAGAGCCTTGTCAACAGTTGGAGGTTGACTCGCCTGGGCAGAAGGTGCCATATGGGGGGAGGCTGAAGGTACCTCAATGTCAGCAACCACGGCCTTGTCTGAGGTAGCGGGGAGAGCCGCAGATTTCAAAACAACCGCAGCAGCACAAGTGCACTGGCAAGCGCAGGTTGTAGTGCTAACACTAGCAACCTCTGTTTGTGTAGCAACAGTGGCCAGTTGTACCGGTTTTTTGAGAGCGGAAGCGAAAGATGTTGAAAACACAGGAGGTTGCATGGCCTTAAAGAGCTTCTTGGCCTCACCATAGGGGATGCGCTTAGATGTTTTAATCTCCTGTACCTTCCGTTCTTCGAGATAGATGGGGAAGATCCGGCTCCAGACAGGGTGACTCCCAGAGCAATTCACGCTCTTCACAGGCGATGAACAATCGGCTCCGTCATGGGCAGGCTGACCACATTTACCACAAGTGGCTATCCCATTGCACCCCAACGTAGTATGCCCAAAGCGCTGACATTTAAAACAGCGCATTGGGTTGGGGAAATATGGCCGTACGGGCAAACGTAAGAACCCCGCTTTAACATGCTCTGGGAGTCTCGGGCAACTGAATGTGAGAATAAACGAGTAAGATTTGACGAGGTCCCCATTGACTCGTTTCATAATGTGCTGCACGTCAACAATTCCTTCGTCAGCCCACTCAGATTTTAGCACGTCTATGGGGATATCCACCAAGTCCCTACACAGCACAACACCCTTACTATAATTCAAAGTGGAGTGGAGCTCGGTCTCAACAGCGTACTCTCCTAGACAATTTGCTTTCCGAAGGGCAGCAACTTGATGGGAACTAGAAGTTTCAACTAACAGAGTCCCATTGCGCAGTCGCTTTACAGATTTCAGTGTTCCTGCAATTAACTCAAGACCCTTGTGGATGTAAAAGGGAGAAACCCTCTCAAAGCTACCCTCCTTCCTTTTAATAATCAAAAACACATTCTGATTATCAGCATATGCTCCGTTACTACATTCTGTTAAATCTCTAGCAAAACCAGGCGCTGGAGGACTCGCAGCGCGTAGCCGCTTTTTCGATGGGGTGTGTTTTCCTACCAGCGGCCCACCCAAGCCACTGGTAGGGGGAAATGTGGAGGTCGAAGGGTCCACTGCGGTCCCACGAGCAGCTAGGGAACTAAAAGTCCGCTCCGACAGAGCCCCGCGTGCCTTAGTAAGCCTTATACAACTGGGGTGCGGCAGGTGCCCCAGAGGTTGCGACTGTTCCACCCCAACAGCCATGCATCTTCTAGGCGCGAAACACTCCGAAAGATTGAAGGGTTTTTATAGAGGTTGGCCTTCCTCGCAATCCAGGCGGTCAAGCCAAGATTACCATTCCCCGCAGCACACAACATTTCACCGCCGCGTCGTACGGTGGTCGCTGAAGCTTGTTTGGGGGTTACGGTGACAGGACACTGGCGGCGCAGACCAGTCCCCAGCTCAGGACCCCGGGGTCGCCAACCCCGTACTCAGCAAGTGAACGCTGAGCCCGTGGGGGCCAAAGCATAGACAGTTTGTAACATTACTCCCATGGACCAAAGTCGGCATGGTAATTGTTGTATTCAATTACGATGCAATATCTGTGTTTCAGCAACACTCTGAAGGTCCACAGATTGCAGGACGCCTCCAGCTGTGCAGCGGAAACTACTACTGGTCTTCCAGGAATCGATCACAGCATAGACAGTTTGAGGCATTACTCCAATTGACAAAAGTCAGAATGGTGCCTGTTGTAATCAATCCCGATGCAATTACTGTGTTTCATCAACACTCTGATGGTCCACAAATTACAGGAAGCCTCCAGCTTTGCTTCAGAAACTACTACTGGTCTTCCAGGAATCGATGAAACCATAGACAGTTTGAGCCACTACTCCCATTAACAAATGTCAGAATTGTGATTGTTGTATTCAATCCCCATCAATCTCTGTGTTTCAGCAACACTCTGAAGGCCCACAGACTACGGGATGCCTTCAGCTGTTGTTCGGAAGCTGGTACTGGTATTACAGGAAGGCTCCATCTGTGTTTCGGAAACTACTACTGTTCTTCCAGGAATCGATAAAAGCATAGACAGTTTGAGACATTACTACCATTGACAAAGTCAGAATGGGGCGTGTTGTATTCAATCCCGATGCAATTTCTGTGTTTCAGCAACACTGTGAAGGACCACAGATTGCAGGAAGCATCTAGCTGTGCTTCGGAAACTACTACTGGTCTTCCAGGATCGATGAAAGCATAGACATTTTGAAATATTACTCTCATTAACAAAAGTCTGAATGGTGATTGTTGTATTCAATCCCGATGCAATTTCTGTGTTTCAGCTACACTGTGAAGGTCCACAGAATACAGGAATCCTCCAGCTGTGCTTCCGAAACTAGTACTGGTCTTCCAGGAATCGATCAAAGCATAAACAGTTTGAGACATTACTCCCATTAACAAAAGTAAGAATGGTGATTGTTGCATTCAATCCCTATCAGTTTCTGTGTTTCAGCAACACTCTGAAGGTCCACAGATTACGGGATGCCACCAGCTGTTGTTCGGAAGCTACTACTGGTCTTCCACTAATCGATCAAGGCATAGACAGTTTGAGATATTACTCCCATTGACAAAAGTCAGGATGGTGCCTGTTGTATTCAATCCCGATGCAATTTCTGGGTTTCAGCTACACTGTGTAAATCCACATATTACAGGAAGCCACCAACTTTGCCTCGGAAACTATTACTGGTCTTCCTGGAATCTTTTGAAGCATAGACGTTTTGAGACATTACTCCCATTGACAAAAATCAGAATGGTGAATGTTTTATTCAATCCCGATGCAACATCTGTGTTTCATCAACACTCTGAAGGTCCACAGATTGCAGGACGCCTCCAGCTGTGTTTCGGAAACTACTACTGGTCTTCCAGGGAACGATTAAAGCATAGACAGTTGGAGACATTACTCCCATTGACAAAGTCAGAATGCTGTCAGTTGTATTTAATCCCGATGCAATTTCTGTGTTTCAGTAAAACTGTTAAGGTCCACAGATTAGAGAAAACCTCCAGCTGTCATTCGGAAACTAATACTGGTCTTCCAGGAATCGATTGAAACATAGACAGTTTAAGACATTACTCCCATTGACAAAAGTCACAATGGTGCCTGTTGTATTCAATCCCGATGAAATTTGTGTGTTTCAGTAACACTGTGAAGGTCCACAGATTACAGAAAGCCTCCAGCTGTGCTTCGGAAACTACTACTGGTCTTCCAGGAATCGGTCACGGCATAGACAGTTTGAGACACTACTCCTAATGACAAAGTCAGAGTGGTGTCTGTTGTATTCAATCCCGATGCAATTCCTGTGTTTCAGTAACACAGTGAATGTCCACAGATTACGGGAATGCTCCAGCTGTGCTTCGGAAGCTAATACTGGTCTTCCAGGAATCGATCACAGCATAGACAGTTTGAAACATTACTCCCATGGACAAAAGTCGGCATGGTAATTGTTGTATTCAATTACGATGCAATATCTGTGTTTCAGCAACACTCTGAAGGTCGATAGATTACACTAGGCCTCCAGCTGCGCTTCGGAAACTACTACTGGTCTTCCAGGAATCGATCAAAGCATAGACAGTTTGAGGCATTACTCCAATTGACAAAAGTCGGAATGGTGCTTGTTGTATTCAATCCCGATGCAATTTCTGTGTTTCATGAACACTGTGAAAGTCCACAGATTACAGGAAGACTCTAGCTGTGCTTCCTAAACTACTACTGGTCTTCCAGGAATCGATCATAGCATAGACAGTTTGAGGCATTACTCCAATTGACAAAAGTCAGAATGGTGCATGTTGTATTCAATCCCATGCAATTTCTGTGTTTCAACAACACTCTGATGGTCCACAGATTATAGGAAGCCTCCAGCTTTGCCTCGGAAACGATTACTGGTCTTCCTGGAATCTTTTGAAGCATAGACATTTTGAGACATTACTCCCATTGACAAAAGTCAGAATGGTGAATGTTTTATTCAATCCCGATGCAACATCTGTGTTTCATCAACACTCTGAAGGTCCACAGATTGCAGGACGCCTCCAGCTGTGCTTCGGAAACTACTACTGGTCTTCCAGGAAACGATTGAAGCATAGACAGTTGGAGACATTACTCCTATTGACAAAAGTCAGAATGGTGAATGTTTTATTCAGTCCCGATGCAACATCTGTGTTTCATTAACACTCTGATGGCTCACAGATTGCAGGACTCCTCCAGCTGTGGTTCGAAAACTACTACTGGTCTTCCAGGAATCGATCAAAGCACAGACAGTTTGTGACATTACTCCCATTGACAGAAGCTGCATGGTAACTCTTGTATTCAATTCCGATGCAATTTCTGTGTTTCATCAACACACTGAACGTCCATAGATTATAGGAAGCCTCCAGCTGGGCTTCGGAAACTACTACTGGTCTTCCAGGAATCGATCAAACCATAGACAGTGTGAGACATTACTCCCATTAACAAATAACAGAATTGTGATTGTTGTATTCAATCCCTATCAATCTCTGTGTTTCAGCAACACTATGAAGGTCCACAGGTTACGGGATGCCTCCAGCTGTTGTTCGGAAACTACTACTGGTCGTCCAGGAATCGATGAAAGCATAGACAATTTGAGATATTACTCCCATTAACAAAAGTCTGAATGGTGCCTGTTGTATTCAATCCCGATGAAATTTGTGTGTTTCAGCTACACTGTGAAGGTCCACAGAATACAGGAAGCCTCCAGCTGTGCTTCGGAAACTACTACTGGTCTTCCAGGAATCGGTCAAGGCATAGACAGTTTGAAACATTACTCCCATGGACAAAAGTCGGCATGGTAATTGTTGTATTCAATTGCGATGCAATATTTGTGTTTCAGCAACACTGTGAATGTCCACAGATTACAGGAAACCTCCAGCTGTCATTCGGATACTACTACTGGTCTTCCAGGAATCGATCAAAGCATAGACAGTTTGAGACATTACTCCCATTAACAAAAGCCAGAATGGTGATTGTTGCATTCAATCCCTATCATTTTCTGTGTTTCAGCAACACTCTGAAGGCCACAGATTACGGGATGCCTCCAGCTGTTGTTCGGAAGCTACTACTGGTCTTCCTGGAATCGATCAATGCATAGACTGTTTGAGATATTACTCCCATTGACAAAAGTGTGAATGGTGCCTGTTGTATTCCATCCCGATGTAATTTCTGTATTTCAGCTACACTGTGAAGGTCCACAGATTATTGGAAGCCTCCAGCTGTGCTTCGGAAACTACTACTGGTCTTCCAGGAATCGATCAAAGCACAGACAGTTTGAGACATTACTCCCATTAACAAAAGTCAGAATGGTGATTGTTGTATTCAATCCCTATCAATTTCTGTGTTTCAGCATCACTCTGAAGGTCCACAGATTACGGGATGCCTCCAGCTGTTGTTCGGAAGCTACAACTGGTCTTCCACTGATCGATCAAGTCATAGACAGTTTGAGACATTAGTTCCATTGACAGAAGACAGAATGATGCCTGTTGTATTCAATCCCGGTGATATTTCTGTGTTTCATCAACACTATGAAGGCCCACAGATTTTACGATGTCTCCTGCTGTGCTTCAGTATATACTACTGGTCTTCCTAGAATTGATCAAAGCATAGAAAAATTAAGACACTAATCCCATGGAGAAAAGTCAGAATGGTTCCTGTTGTATTCAATCGCGATGCAATTTCTGTGTTTATGCAACACTCTGAAGGTCCACAGATTACAGGAAGCCTCCAGTTGTACTTCGGAAACTACTACGGGTCTTCCAGGAATCGATCAAAGCAAGAGAGTTTGAGACATTACTCCCTTTCACAAAGTCAGAATGGTGTCTGTTGTATTCAATCCCGATGAAATTTCTGTGTTTCAGCAACACTGTGAAGGTCCACAGATTACAGGAAGCCTCCAGCTAAGCTTCGGAAACTACTACTGGTTCTCCAGTAATCGATCAAGGCATAGACAGTTTGAGACATTACTCCCATCTACAAAAGCCAGGTTGGTGGCTGTTGTATTCAATCCCGATGAAATTTCTGTGTTTCAGCAACACTGTGAATGTCCACAGATTACAGGAAGCCTCTAGCTGTCATTCGAAAACTACTATTGGTCTTCCAGGAATCGATCAAAACATAGAAAGTTTGAGATATTACTTCCGTTGACAAAAGTGTGAATGGTGCCTGTTGTATTCAATCCCGATGTAATTTCTGTATTTCAGCTACACTGTGAAGGTCCACAGATTATTGTAAGCCTCCAGCTGTGCTTCGGAAACTACTACTGGTCTTCCAGGAATCGATCAAAGCACAGACAATTTGAGACATTACTCCCATTAACAAAAGTCAGAATGGTGATTGTTGTATTCAATCCCTATCAATTTCTGTGTTTCAGCATCACTCTGAAGGTCCACAGATTACGGGATGCCTCCAGCTGTTGTTCGGAAGCTACAACTGGTCTTCCACTGATCAATCAAGTCATAGACAGTCTGAGACATTAGTTCCATTGACAGAAGACAGAATGATGCCTGTTGTATTCAATCCCGGTGCTATTTCTGTGTTTCATCAACACTCTGAAGGCCCACAGATTTTACGATGTCTCCTGCTGTGCTTCAGTATATACTACTGGTCTTCCTAGAATTGATCAAAGCATAGAAAAATTAAGACACTAATCCCATGGACAAAAGTCAGAATGGTTCCTGTTGTATTCAATCGCGATGCAATTTCTGTGTTTATGCAACACTCTGAAGGTCCACAGATTACAGGAAGCCTCCAGTTGTACTTCGGAAACTACTACGGGTCTTCCAGGAATCGATCAAAGCAAGAGAGTTAGAGACATTACTCCCTTTCACAAAGTCAGAATGGTGCCTGTTGTATTCAATGCCGATGCAATTTCTGTCTTTCATCAACACTCTGATGGTCCACAGATTACAGGAAGCCTCCAGCTGTCATTCGGAAACTAATACTGGTCGTCCAGAAATCGATCAAAGCATACACAGTCTGAGACATTACTCCCTTTCTCAAAGTCAGATTGGTATCTGTTGTATTCAGTCCCCATGAAATTTCTGTGATTCAGCAACACTATGATGGTCCACAAGTTACAGGAAACCTCCAGCTGTCATTCGGAAACTACTACTGGTCTACCAGGAATCGATCAAAGCATAGACAGTTTGAGACATTACTCATATTGAAAAAGTCAGAATAATGTCTGTTGTGTTCAATCCCGATGCAATTTCTGTGTTTACGCAACACTGTGAAGGTACATAAATTACAGGAAGCCTCCAGGTCTGCTTCGGAAACTACTACTGGTCTTCCAGGAATCGATCAAAGCATAGACAGTTTGAAACATTACTCTCATGGACAAATGTCGACATGGTAATTGTTGTATTTAATTGCGATGCAATATCTGTGTTTCAGTAACACTCTGAAGGACAATAGATTATAAGAATCCTCCAGCTGTCATTCGAAAACTACTACTGGTCATCCAGGAATCGATCAAGTCATAGACAGTTTCAGATATTACTCCCGTTAACAAAAGCCTGAATGGTGCCTGTTGTATTCAATCCCGACGCAATTTCTGTGCTTAAGTTACACTGTGAAGGTCCACAGATTACAGAAAGCCTCCAGCTATACTTCGGAAACTACTACTGTTCTTCCAGGAATCGATCAAATCATAGACAGTATGATACATTACAACCATTAACAAAAGTCAAAATAGTGATTCAATCCCTATCGATTTCTGTGTTTCAGCAACACTGTGAAGGTCCACAGATTACAGGAAGCATCCAGTTGTGCTTCGGAAACTACTACTGGTCTTCCAGGAATCGACCAAATCATAGACAGGTTGAGACATTACTCCCTTTCACAAAGTCAGAATGGTGTCCGTTGTATTCAATCCCGATGAAATTTCTGTTTTTCAGCAACACCGTGAAGGTCTACGCATTACAGGAAGCCTCCAGCTGTGCTTCGGAAACTAGTACTATTTTTCCAGGAATCGATCAAAGCATAGACAGTTTGAAACATTACTCCCATGGACAAAAGTCGGCATGGTAATTGTTGTATTCAATTGCGATGCAATATTTGTGTTTCAGCAACACTCTGAACGTCAATAGATTACAAGAAACCCCCAGCTGTCATTCGGAAACTACTACTGGTCTTCCAGGAATCGATCAAAGCACAGACAGTTTGTGACGTTACTCCCATTAACAATAGTCAGAATGGTGAATGTTGTATTCAATCCCGATGCAACATCTGTGTTTCATCAACACTCTAAAGGTATGCAGATTGAAGAACGCCTCCAGCTGTGCTTCGGAAACTACTACAGGTCTTCCAGGAATCGATTAAAGCATGGGCAGTTGGAGACATTACTCCCATTGACAAAGTCAGAATGATGTCTGTTATATTCAATCCAGATGCAATTTCTGTGTTTCATCAACACTCTGAAGGCCCACAGATTTTAGGATGCCTCCAGCTGTTCTTCAGTATCTACTACTGGTCTTCCAAGAATTGATCAAAGCATAGAAAAATTAAGACACTAATCCCATGGACAAAAGTCAGAATGGTTCCTGTTGTATTCAATCGCGATGCAATTTCTGTGCTTATGCAACACTGTGAAGTTCCACAGATTACAGGGAGCCTCCAGTTGTACTTCGGAAACTACTACGGGTCTTCCAGGAATCGATCAAAGCAAGAGAGTTTGAGACATTACTCCCTTTCACAAATTCAGAATGGTGTCTGTTGTATTCAATCCCGATGAAATTTCTGTGTTTCAGCTACACTGTGAAGGTCCACAGATTGCAGGAAGGCTCCAGCTGTGCTTAGGAAACTACTACTGGTCTTACAGGAATCGATCACAGCATAGATAGTTTGAGAGATTTATCCCATTGACAAAAGTCAGAATGGTGCCTGTTGTATTCAATCCCGATGCAATTTCTGTTTTTCATCAACACTCTGATGGTCCACAGATTACAGGAAGCCTCCAGCTGTGCTTCGGAAACTACTACTGGTTCTCCAGGAATCGATCAAGGCATAGACAGTTTGAGACATTACTCCCATCCACAAAAGCCAGATTGGTGCCTGTTGTATTCAATCCCGATGAAATTTCTGTGTTTCAGCAACACTGTGAAGGTCCACAGATTACAGGAAGCCTCCAGCTGTGCTTCGGAAACTACTACTGGTCACCCAGGCATCGATCAAGTCATAGACAGTTTGAGACATTACTCCTATAGACAAAGTCAGAATAATGTCTGTTGTATTCAAGCCCGATGCAATTTCTGTTTTTCATCAACACTCTGATGGTCTACAGATTACAGGAACCCACCAGCTGTGATTCGGAAACTACTCCTGGTCTCCCACGAATCGATGAAAGCATAGACAGTTTGAGACATTACTCCCTTTGACAAAAGTCAGAATGGTAATTGTTTTATTCAATCTCGATGCAATTACTGTGTTTCAGCTACACTCTGACGTTCCACACTTTGCAGGAAGCCTCCAGCTGTGTTTCGGAAGCTACTACTGGTCTTCTAGGAATCGATCAAAGCATAGACTGTTTGAGACATTACTCCAATTGACAAAAGTCAGAATGGTAACTGTTGTATTCAATCCCGATGCAATTTCTGTGTTTTAGCTACACTGTGAAGGTCCACCGATTACAGGAAGCCTCCAGCTGTGCTTCAGAAACTACTACTGATCTTCCAGGAATTGATCAAGCATAGACAGTTTGAGTCATTACTTCTACTGAGAAAAGTCTGAATGGTGCCTGTTGTATTCAATCCCGATGAAATTTCTGTTTTTTTATCAACACACTGATGGTCCAAAGATTACAGGAAGCCTTAAGCTGTGCTTCGGGAACTACTACTGGTTTATAAGGAATCGATCAAAGCATAGACAGTTTGAGACATTACTCCCATTGACAAAAGTCAGAATGGTGTCCGTTGTATTCAATCGCCATTCAATTTCTGTGTGTCAGCAACACTGTGAAGGTCCACAGATTACAGGAAGCCTCCAGGTGTGCTTCGGAAACTACTACTGGTAATCCAGGATTCGATCAAAGCATAGACAGTTTAAACATTACTGACATTGACAATAGTCAGAATGGTGCCTGTTGTGTTCAATCCTGATGATATTCCCGTGTTTCATCAACACTGCGAAGGTCCATAGATTACAGGAAGCCTCCAGTTGTGTTTCGGAAACTACTACTGGTCTTCCAGGAATCGATCAAAGCATAGACAGTTTGAGATATTACTCCCACTGACAAAAGTCAAAATAATACCTGTTGTATTCAATCCCGATGCTATTTCTGTGTTTCAACAACATTGTGAAAGTCCACAGATTACAGGAAGCCTTCGGCTGTGCTTCGGAAACTACTGGTGGCCCTCCACTAATCGATGAAACCATAGACAGTTTCAGACATTACTCCCATAAAAAAAGTCAGAATGGTGCTAGTTGTATACAATCCCGATGCAATATCTCTGTTTCAGCTACACTGTGAAGGTCCACAGACTACAGGAAGCCTCCAGCAGTGCTTCGGAAACTACTACTGGTCTTCCAGGAATCTACCAAATCATAGACAGCTTGAGTGTGTGTGTGTGTGTGTGTTTGAGGTTTACGGGCGCTAAACAGCGTGGTCATCAGCGCCCAAACGCATAGAAACAGGAAAACAAGCGACGAAGGGACGAAACTGACGCCGATAAAGGAGTACGGTTAAAAGACACAGGCCTGACGCAGTTCCAAATGCGCACATACCGAGGCAAAACAAGAGGAGAAGGAACACACTAAAAAAGGAAAGGAAACACAAGGAAAAGAGAACAGATACCGAAGGGAAACAAGGAGGTAATCGTGACTGGCGGACCTCTTACCTAAAACCTGGGTGAGCCAGTCACCCAGCAGCACATTAAAACCTTCTCCCTAAAATCCGAGGCAACAGATTGGACAGGACACAAAACCGTAAGACCTTAACCACAGTCGCTGCGTCGTCTTGCAAAATAGAGGGCAAATCCGATGGCAAGGAAACCACCGCCCTCTGGTCAGAGAGTGAAAGACAGTCAAGTAAAATGTGGCGGACAGTAATCTGGACGCCACAAGCAGTGCAGATTGGGGGGTCCTCCCGCCGGAGTAAAAAACCATGCGTGAAGGGACTGTGTCCAATGCGGAGGCGAATGAGGAGAACCTCATCCCGCCTGTATGACTGGTAGGACGTACGCCATGGTCGCGTAGTGGCCTTTACCAGACACAGCTTATTGTCAGAAACTGCCAACCACTCCTCTTCCCATTGATGCATAACACGAAAACGCAAAACGGAAGTTACAGCATGGAGGGGGACGGCACATTCAACAACGTGAGGGAGGGAACATGCATCTTTGGCAGCCACATCCGCCAGTTCGTTTCCCCGGCACCCAGCAGAAAGAAACCTCCTTCCCCTGCCGTTGCAGGTGGAGTAGGGTATCATGGATGTTCTGGACGACCGTATCCGCTGGGTACAAGTGTTGCATGGTCTGAAGGGCACTCAGGGAGTCAGAAAAGATGAGGAACTTAAGACTGGTAACACATCTCATCTGCTCCAATGCCCGCAAGATTGCAAACAATCCGGCATCGAGGATGGTAAACGCCGAGGGAAGCCGTAACTTGACGACTCGATCAGGGAAAACAATAGCACAACCAACAGAGTCCCCCTGTTTAGAGCCATCTGTGAATACAGGTACATGGTCCGGATGCTGGTTTAAACTATCGTAAAATAAGGAGGTAAAAACAAACGCCGGAGTGCAGTTCCTCCGGTTCTCCGACAAGTCTAGAAGTATGCTGGGCCTCTGGGGCAACCAGGGAGGCAGGCGAGTAAAACCTTGTCGTTGGGGGGCCACACGCTCCACACCAAGGGACTCGAGCAAAAGCTTGGCACGAATCCCAAATGGTCTTGTTGCCCTGGGACGACTGGAAAAGAGACGTTCCATAGGCGGTCGGGCAACGGTAGGGTACGCAGGGGAGGTAGGACAGGCAAGGAAATGACACACCCGTCGCACCATGAGGAGTTTCCGCCGGATGGCGAGCGGCGGTTCCCCTGCCTCAGCACACAGGCTGGGGATGGGACTGGTACGTAAGGCACCAGTGGCCAACCTGATACCCTCATGGTGTACTGCGTCAAGGATCTTCAGATACGAAGGCCTTGCTGACCCATACACGGTGCAAGTATAGTCAAGACGCGATCGGACGAAAGCCCTACAAAACTGCAGCAGACGCGCCCGATCTGCTCCCCAGGACCGATGGCTCAGACACTTCAAAATATTCAGTGCCTTCAGGGCCCGCACCTTGAGCTCTTTAAGGTGAGGCAACCACGACAACTTGGAATCAAAAGTGAGGCCCAGGAACCTCACAGTGTCTCTAAAAGGAAGAACGGTGTCCCTCAGACGCAATTCAGGTGAGGTAAAAGGACGCCGAGAACGATTAAAGTGAACACACACAGATTTGTCTGCAGAAAAGGTGAAACCCGTCTTTGCAGTCCATGCCTCTAATCGCTTTATCGTAAGCTGCAACTGCCGACTAGGAGTGACAAGACTGGAGGAAGAACAGAAAACAGCAAAATCGTCCACAAACAAGGAGCATTGAGCAGGACTTCGGGTAGTGGACGTGATACTGTTAATAGCAACAGCAAAGAGGGTGACACTTAAAACGCTGCCCTGACGAACACCATTCTCCTGCACGTACAAATCCGATAGCACATTACCAACCCGATACCGAAAGAGGCGGTGAGAAAGAAAGGACCGAATGAAGATGGGGAGACGGCCACGAAAGCCCCACTCATGGAGTTGATTGAGGATAAGGCGGCGCCAAGTAGTGTCATACGCCTTATTAATGTCAAAGAAGACCCCTAGACAATGCTGGTTACGTAGAAAGTCCTGCTGGATGGCGGCCTCAAGCAGGGTCAAGTTGTCTATAGTAGAACGACATCTCCTAAAGCCACACTGAGAGGGGCTAAGGAGCTGCCTGGTCTCGAGCAGCCAAACTAGGCGGCGGTTGACCATGCGTTCCAACGTCTTCCCAACACAGCTCGTCAAAGGAATACTCAGATAACTACTGGGATGCGTTCGGTCCTTCCCTGGTTTGAGGAGGGGAATCAAAACCGCCTCTCTCTACGAGTCAGGGTACGTGCCGGATAACCATATCATATTGAAACAGTTCAGGAGAACTTCCTTGGATGGCAGCAACAGGTGCCGCAGCATGCTGTACCGGATTTGATCATGACCAGGCGCAGTATCATGAGCCACAGACAGCGCAGAATCCAGTTCCCACAATGTGAAGGGGCAGTTATAGGGTTCAGAATTTAAAGACCGGAAGTCCAAGTGACCCCTTTCGACGGCAGTGCGGTAGCGGCAGAAATCTGGATCACATTTAATAGTGGCGGTAGATTCCGCAAAATGCATGGCCAGTGTCTGGGCAATGTCTCTCGGCGCCGTGAGGAGACATCCCTGATGCAGCAATGCCGTGACAGGGAGCTGGCTGAGTTTCCTGGAAATCCTCCTGATGGCTTCCCATACTTTCGTAGAACTAGTGGAGCGAGAGATGGAATTCAAGAACGATTGCCATGATCGTCGTTTGCTCTCTTTAATCACTCGCCGCGCTCTGGCCCTTGCTACCCGAAAGGTCACAAGATTGTCAGCTGAGGGACGCCTCTTGGGATGACCGGATGACCGTGGGATTGACAATGCAGCAGCATGTGAGATCACGGCTGCAACATGGTCTACCCATTCGTGGACGCTGGCACGGTGTTCCAAAACAGCCAGTTGGCTGAAAAGTGTCCAGTCAGCTCTGCAAAGGTGCCACCGGGTCGGCACTGGTAATGCCACAGCCTCATCAAGGAGGCGAATCCAGAGGGGGAAGTGGACACTAGAATGGAGGTCAGCTGCAGCCTCCCACAGAGCAGAATCCGCGAGTGCTGGAGAGCAAAAGGAAAGGTCAATAGCCGATGACGATCCAGAAGCAGTACAGAAATGAGTGGGGGCACCAGAGTTGAGGAGGCACAGTTCTTCAGACATCATGACCCTTTCCAGAATGCGACCCCTGGGGCAAGTAGTCGGAGAGCCCCATAAGACATTATGAGCGTTGAAGTCCCCCAGAAGAAGAAATGGGCGGGGGAGTTGGCTAATAAGGTCCGTGAGAGCCTCAGAGTCTATCGCATCCGGAGGTGGTAAATAAAATGAACAGACTGTGAGCCTCCGACCCACAAGAATGTCAACTGCCACTGCTTGCAAGTCGGTGACCAGAGGAAGCTCAGATGAGGGGTGCATGTCACGGACAAAAACCGCAACACCACCCTTTGCCCTTTGCCCCGTCAGGCGTATAAGGAGTTGTAATTCGGCCACATGCGTCCTGAAACCATTCAGGTTCCACTGTAATATGGGAGCCAGTGATCAGGGTGGCTGAACTTTCACCCTGCCTCTGTGCTTTGGAGGAGAGACCGTACTGGCCGGAGATTTATTCCTGGGGCGAGAAGATCGCCCCCGGTCGACATCAATGTCCATAAGCTCCGATGACGACCTACGGGAGATGTCAGACAGTATGATGGCCTCGTCATCGGACCGACGCTGACTAGTCTCCTCAGGTGGCAGAACCTTCATCTTCTGAGGCTTTGTCTTGGGGGGGCTTGGAATGCAGAGACTTGTCAACAGTTGGAGGTTGACTCACCTGGGCAGAAGGCGCCATATGGGGGGAGGCTGGAAGTACCTCAGTGTCAGCAACCACGGCCTTGTCTGAGGTAGCGGGGAGAGCCGCAGATTTCAAAACAACCGCAGCAGCACAAGTGCACTGGCAAGCGCAGGTTGTAGTGCTAACACTAGCAACCTCTGTTTGTGTAGCAACAGTGGCCAGTTGTACCGGTTTTTTGAGAGCGGAA
The DNA here is from genome assembly GCF_023897955.1 of Schistocerca gregaria. Lineage (NCBI taxonomy): Eukaryota > Metazoa > Arthropoda > Insecta > Orthoptera > Acrididae > Schistocerca > Schistocerca gregaria. The sequence continues at coordinate 17,378,470 of NC_064930.1, read as the reverse complement.
GCGAAAGATGTTGAAAACACAGGAGGTTGCATGGCCTTAAAGAGCTTCTTGGCCTCGCCATAGGGGATGCGCTTAGATGTTTTAATCTCCTGTACCTTCCGTTCTTCGAGATAGATGGGGCAGATCCAGCTCCAGACAGAGTGACTTCCAGAGCAATTCACGCTCTTCACAGGCGATGAACAATCGGCTCAGACATGGGCAGGCTGACCACATTTACCACAAGTGGCTATCCCATTGCACCCCAACGTAGTATGCCCAAAGCGCTAACATTTAAAACAGCGCATTGGGTTGGGGAAATATGGCCGTACGGGCAAACGTAAGAACCCCGCTTTAACATGTGCTGCACGTCAACAATTCCTTCGTCAGCCCACTCAGATTTTAGCACGTCTATGGGGATATCCACCAAGTCCCTACACGTCACAACACCCTTACTATAATTCAAAGTGGAGTGGAGCTCGGTCTCGTCAGCGTACTCTCCTAGACAATTTGCTGTCCGAAGGGCAGCGACTTGACGGGAACTAGAAGTTTCAACTAACTGAGTCCCATTGCGCAGTCGCTTTACAGATTTCAGTGTTCCTGCAATTCCCTCAAGACCCTTGTGGATGTAAAAGGGAGAAACCCTCTCAAAGCTACCCTCCTTCCTTTTAATAATCAAAAACACATTCTGATTATCAGCATGTGCTCCGTTACTACATTCTGTTACATCTCTAGCAACACCAGGCGCTGGAGGACTCGCAGCGCGTAGCCGCTTTTTCGATGGGGTGTGTTTTCCCACCAGCGGCCCACCCAAGCCACTGGTAGGGGGAAATGTAGAGGTCATAGGGTCCATTGCGGTCCCACGAGCAGCTAGGGAAATAGAACTCCGCTCAGACAGAGCCCCGCGTGCCTGAGTAAGCCTTATACAACTGGGGTGCGGCAGGTGCCCCAGAGGTTGCCCGCTTGCGACTGTTCCACCCCAACAGACATGCATCGTCTAGGCGCGGAGCACACCGAAAGATTGGGTTTTTTTTATAGAGGTTGGACTTCCTCGCAATCCAGGCGGTCAAGCCAAGATTACCGTTAACCGTAGCACACAACATTTCACCGCCGCGCCGTACGGTGGTCGCTGAAGCATGTTCGGGGGTTATGGTGACAGGACACTGGCGGCGCAGACCAGTCCCCAGCTCAGGACCCCGGGGTCGCCACGCTCGTACTCAGCAAGTGAATGCTGAGCCCCTGGGGGCACTCCCATTGGATAAAATCAGAATGTTGCCTGTTGTATTCAATCCCGATGCAACTTCTCTTTTTCAGCACATTGTGGCGGTCCACAGATTACAGGAAGCCTCCAGCTGGGTATCGGAAGCTACTACTGGTCTTCCAGGAATCGATCAAAACATTGACAGCTTGAGCAATTACTCCCTTTGACAAATGTCAGAATGGTGCCTGTTGTATTCAATACCATTGAAATTCCTGTTTTTCAGCAACATTGGTAAGGTCTACAGATTACAGGAAGCCTCCAGCTGTACTTCAGAAACTTCTACTGGTCTTTCATTACTCGATCAAACAATAGACAGTTTGAGACATAACTCGAAATGAAAAAAGGCAGAAAAGTGCCTGTATTCAATTCCGATGCAGTTTCTGTGATTCAGCATTACTGGGAAGAGCCACAAATTGCAGAATGCCTCCATCTGCGCTTCGAGATCTACTACTGGTCTTCGAGGAATCGTTCAAATCATAGACAGTTTGAGACATAATTCCCATTGACAAAAGTCAGAATGGTGCGTGTTGTATTCAATCCCGATGCAATTTCTGTGTTTCAGCAACACTGTGAAGGTCCACAGATTACAGGAAGCCTCCATCTGTGCTTCGGAAACTACTTCTGGTCTTCCAGGAATCGCTCAAAGCATCGACAGTTTGAGACAATTCTCCCATTGACTAAAGTCAGACGGTGCCTGTTGTATTCAATCCCGATGCAATTTATATAATTCATCAACACTCTGAAGGTCCACATATTACAAGAGGTCTGCAGAGGTGCTTCGGAATCTACTACTGGTATTCCAGGAATCGATCAAAGCGTAGACAGTTTGGGACATTACTCCCATTGACAAAAGTCATAATTTTGACTGTTGTATTCAATCCCGATGCAATTTCTGTGTTTCATCAACACTCTGAAGGTCCACAGATTACAGGAGGTCTGCAGCTGTGCTTCGGAAACTACTACTGGTCTTCCAGGAATCGATCAAAGCATAGGGAGTTTGAGACATGACTCCCAATGACAAAAGGCAGAATGGTGACTGTTGTATTCATCCAGATGCAATTTCTGTGTTTCAGCTACACTGTGAAGGTCCACAGATTACAGGAAGCCTCCACCAGTGCTTCAGAAATTACGACTGGTCTTCCAGGAATCGATCAAATCATAGAGAGTTTGAGACATTACTCCCATTGACAAAAGTCAGAATGGTGCGTGTTGTATTCAATCCCGATGCAATTTCTGTGTTTCAGCAACACTGTGAAAGTCCACAGATTACAGGAAGCCTCCAGCTGTGTTTCATAAACTACTAGTGGTCTTCCAGCAATCGTTCAAAGAATAGATAGTTTGAGACATTTCTCCCATTGACAAAAGTCAGAATGGTGCCTGTTTTATTCAATCCCGAAGCAATTTCTGTGTTTCAGCAACACTATGAAGGTCCACAGATTACAGGAAGCCTCCTACTGTGCTTCGTAAACTACTACTGGTCTTCTAATAATCCATAAAAGCATAGACAGTTTGCAACATTACTCCCACAGACATAAGTCAGAATGGTGCCTGTTGTATTCAATCTTGATGCAATTTCTGTTTTTCAGCAACATTGTGGCGGTCCATAGATTACAGGAAGACTCCAGCTGTGTTTCATAAACTGCTACTGTTCTTCCAGTAATCGATCAAAGCATGGACAGTTTTAGACATTAATCCCATTGACAAATGTTGGAATAGTGTCAGTTGTATTCAATGACGTTGCAATTTCTGTGTTTCAACAACACTCTCTAGGTCCACAGACTACAGGAAGCCTCCAGCTGTGATTCGGAAACTACTATTGGTCTTCCAGGAATCGATCGAAGCATAGACAGTTTGAGACATTACTCCCATTGACAAACGTAGGCATGGTTTCTGTAGTATTCAATCCCGATGCAATTTCTGTTTTTCAGCAACACTGTGAAGGTCCACAGATTACAGTAATCCTCCAGCTGTGTTTCGGAAACTACTACTCGTCTTCCAGGAATTGATCAAAGCACAGACAATTTGAGACATTTCTCAAACTAAAAAAAGGCAGAATGGTGCCTGTTGGATTCATTCCCAATGCAATTTCTGTGTTTCATAAACTCTTTGAAGGTCCACAGATTACAATAAGCCTCCAGCTGTGCTTCGGAAAGTACTACCGGTCTTCCAGGAATCGAACAAGTCATAGACAATTACAGACATTACTCCCATGGACAAAAGTCAGAATGGTGCCTGCTGTATTCAATCTTGATGCAATTTCTGTATTTCAGAAACACTGTGAAGGTCCACAGATTACAGGAAGCCTAAAGATGTGCTGCGGAAACTACTACTGGTCTTCCAGCAATCGATCAAAGCATTGACAGTGTGAGACAGTACTCACATTGACAAAAATCAGAATGTTGCCTGTTGTATTCAATCGCGAAGAAATTTCTGTGTTTCAGCAACACAGTGAAGGTCCACAGATTACAGGAGTTCTCCAGCTGTGCTTCATAAACTACTACTGGTCTTCCAGGAATCGATCAAAGCATTGACAGTGTGAGACAGTACTCACATTGACAAAAATCAGAATGTTGCCTGTTGTATTCAATCGCGAAGAAATTTCTGTGTTTCAGCAACACAGAGAAGGTCCACAGATTACAGGAGTTCTCCAGCTGTGCTTCATAAACTACTACTGGTCTTCCAGGAATCGATCAAAGCATAGACAGTTGGAGACATTACTCCCATTGGCAAAAGTCAGAATGGTGCGTGTTGTATTCTATCCCGATGCAATTTCCGTGTTTCAGCAACACTGTGAAGATCCATAGATTACAGGAAGCCTCCATCTATGCTTCGGAAACTATTACTGGTCTTCCAGGAATCGATCATGGCATCGACAGTTTGAGACATTACTCCCATTAACAGAAGTCAGAATGGTGCCTGTTGTAATCAATCCCGATGCAATTTCTGTGTTTCAGCAACACTGTGAAGTTCCACAGATTACAGGAAGCCTTCCGCTGTGCTTCGGAAACTACTAGTTGCTTTCCAGGAATCGATCGAAGCATTGACAGTTTGAGACATTACTCCCAAAAAAAAAAGTCAGAATGGTGCCTGTTGTATTCAATCACGAAGCCATTTCTGTGTTTCAGCAACACCGTGAAGGTCCACAGATTACAGGAAGCCTCCAGCTGTGCTTCATAAACTAATCTTGGTCTTCCAGGAATCGATCAGAGCATAAACGGTTTGAGACAATACTCCCATTGTCAAAAGTCAGAATGGTGCCTGTTGTATTCAATCCCGAAGCACTTTCTGTGTTTCATCAACACTCTGTAAGTCCACAGACTACTGGAAGCCTCCAGCTGCTCTTCGGTAACTACTACTGGGTTTCCAGGAATCGATCGAATCATAGACAGTTAGAGACATTACTCCCATTGACAAAAGTCAGAATACTGTCTGTTGTATTCAATGCCGATGCAATTTCTGTGTTTAAGCAACACTGTGTAGGTACACAGATTAAATACAGCCTCCAGCTGTGCTTCGGAAACTACTACTGGTCTCCCAGGAATCGATCAAAACATAGACAGTTTAAGACAGTACTCCCATTGACAAAAATCAGAATGTTGCCTGTTGTATTCAGTCCCGATGCAATTTCTGTTTTTCAGCAACATTGTGGAGGTCCACAGATTACAGGAAGCCTCCAGCTGTGTTTCGGAAGCTACTACTTGTCTTCCAGGAATCGATTAAAACATTTACAATTTAAGCCATTACGTCCTTTGGCAAAAGTCAGAATGGTGCGTGTTGTAATCAATCCCGTTGCAATTTCTTTATTTCAGCTACACTCTGAAAGTCCACAGAATGCAACAAGCCTCCAGCTGTGTTTCGGAAACTACTACTCGTCTTCCAGGAATTGATCAAAGCACAGACAATTTGAGACATTTCTCCCGCTGACAAAAGTCAGAATGGTGCCTGTTGGATTCACTCCCAATGCAATTTCTGTGTTTCATAAACTCTTTGAAGGTCCACAGATTACAATAAGCCTCCAGCTGTGCTTCCGAAAGTACTACCGGTCTTCCAGGAATCGAACAAGTCATAGACAATTACAGACATTACTCCCATGGACAAAAGTCAGAATGGTGCCTGCTGTATTCAATCTTGATGCAATTTCTGTATTTCAGAAACACTGTGAAGGTCCACAGATTACAGGAAGCCTAAAGATGTGCTGCGGAAACTACTACTGGTCTTATAGGAATCGATCAAAGCATTGACAGTGTGAGACAGTACTCACATTGACAAAAATCAGAATGTTGCCTGTTGTATTCAATCCCGAAGTATTTTCTGTGTTTCAGCAACACAGTGAAGGTCCACAGATTACAGGAAGCCTCCTACTGTGCTTCATAAACTACTACTGGTCTTCCAGGAATCGATCAAAGCATAGACATTTGGGGACATTACTCCCATTGGCAAAAGTCAGAATGGTGAAAGTTGTATTCAATCCCGATGCAATTTCTTTGTTTCATCAACACTCTGAAGGTCCACAGATTACAGGAGTTCTGCATTTGTGATTCGGAAACTACTACTGGTCTTCCAGGAATCATTCAATTCATAGACAGTTTCAGACATTAGTCCCAATGACAAAAGGCAGAATGGTGCGTGTTGTATTCTATCCCGATGCAATTTCTGTGTTTCAGAAACACTGTGAAGGTCCACAGATTACAGGAAGCCTCCAGCTTTTCTTCGGAAAGTACTACTGGTTTTCCAGGAATCGATCAAATCATAAACAATTTGAGTCATTAATCAAAATTAAAAAAGTCAGAATGGTGAATGTTGTATTCACTCCCGATGCAATTTCTGTGTTTCAGCAACACTGTGAAGCTCCACAGATTACAGGAAGCCTTCCGCTGTGCTTCGGAAACTACTAGTTTCTTTCCAGGAATCGATCGAAGCATTGACAGTTTGAGACATTACTCCGAAAAAAAAAGTCTGAATGGTGCCTGTTGTATTCAATCCCGAAGCCATTTCTGTGTTTCAGCAACACTGTGAAGGTCCACAGATTACAGGAAGCCTCCAGCTGTGTTTCGGAAGCTAGTACTGGTCTTCCAGGAATCGATCAAAGCATTGACAGTTTGAGCCATTACTCCGATTGACAAAAGTCAGAATGGTGCCTGTTGTATTCAATCCCGATGCAATTTCTGTGTTTCAGCAACACTGTGAAGTTCCACAGATTACAGGAAGCCTTCCGCTGTGCTTCGGAAACTACTAGTTTCTTTCCAGGAATCGATCGAAGCATTGACAGTTTGAGACATTACTCCGAAAAAAAAAGTCTGAATGGTGCCTGTTGTATTCAATCCCGAAGCCATTTCTGTGCTTCAGCAACACTGTGAAGGTCCACAGATTACAGGAAGCCTCCAGCTGTGCTCCATAAACTAATCTTGGTCTTCCAGGAATCGATCAGAGCATAAACGGTTGAGACATTACTCCCATTGTCAAAAGTCAGAATGGTGCCTGTTGTATTCAATCCCGAAGCACTTTCTGTGTTTCATCAACACTTGCAAGTCCACAGACTACTGGAAGCCTCCAGCTGCGCTTCGGTAACTACTACTGGGTTTCCAGGAATCGATCGAATCATAGACAGTTTGAGACATTACTCCCATTGACAAAAGTCAGAATATTGTCTGTTGTATTCAATCCCGATGCAATGTCTGTTTTTAAGCAACACTGTGTAGGTACACAGATTAAAGAAAGCCTCCAGCTGTGCTTCGGAAACTATTACTGGTCTCCCAGGAATCGATCAAAACATAGACAGTTTAAGACAGTACTCCCATTGACAAAAATCAGAATGTTGCCTGTTGTATTCAGTCCCGATGCAATTTCTGTTTTTCAGCAATATTGTGGCGGTCCACAGATTACAGGAAGCCTCCAGCTTTGTGTCGGAATCTACTACTGGTCTTCCAGGAATCGATCAAAACATTGACACTTTGAGCAATTACTAACATTGACAAAAGACAGAATGATGCCTGTTGTATTCAATCCCGATGAAATTTCTGTGTTTCAGCAACACTGTGAAGGTCCACAGATTACAGGAAGCCTCCATCTGTGCTTTGTAAACTACTACTGGTCTTCCAATAATCCATCAAAGCATAGACAGTTTGAAACATTACTCCCACAGACAAAAGTCAGAATGGTGCCTGTTGTATTCAATCTTGATGCAATTTCTGTTTTTCAGCAACATTGTGGCGGTCCATAGATTACAGGAAGCCTCCAGCTGTGTTTCATAAACTGCTACTGTTCTTCCAGTAATCGATCAAAGCATGGACAGTTTTAGACATTACTCCCATTGACAAACGTTGGAATAGTGTCAGTTGTATTCAATGAATGTTGCAATTTTTGTGTTTCAATAACACTCTCTAGGTCCACAGATTACAGGAAGCCTCCAGCTGTGATTCGGAAACTACTACTGGTCTTCCAGGAATCGATCGAAGCATAGACAGTTTGAGACATTACTCCCATTGACAAAAGTAGGCATGGTTTCTGTAGTATTCAATCCCGATGCAATTTCTCTTTTTCAGCAACTGTGTGAAGGTCTACAGATTACAGGAAGCCTCCAGCTGTGTTTCGGAAACTACTACACGTCTTCCAGGAATTGATCAAAGCACAGACAATTTGAGACATTTCTCCCACTGACAAAAGTCAGAATGGTGCCTGTTGGATTCACTCCCAATGCAATTTCTGTGTTTCATAAACTCTTTGAAGGTCCACAGATTACAATAAGCCTCCAGCTGTGCTTCGGAAAGTATTACCGGTCTTCCAGGAATCGAACAAGTCATAGACAATTAGAGACATTACTCCCATGGACAAAAGTCAGAATGGTGCCTGCTGTATTCAATCTTGATGCCATTTCTGTATTTCAGAAACACTGTGAAGGTCCACAGATTACAGGAAGCCTAAAGATGTGCTGCGGAAACTACTACTGGTCTTCCAGGAATCGATCGAAGCATAGACAGTTTGAGACATTACTCCCATTGACAAAAGTAGGCATGGTTTCTGTAGTATTCAATCCCGATGCAATTTCTGTTTTTCAGCAACTGTGTGAAGGTCTACAGATTACAGGAAGCCTCCAGCTGTGTTTCGGAAACTACTACACGTCTTCCAGGAATTGATCAAAGCACAGACAATTTGAGACATTTCTCCCACTGACAAAAGTCAGAATGGTGCCTGTTGGATTCACTCCCAATGCAATTTCTGTGTTTCATAAACTCTTTGAAGGTCCACAGATTACAATAAGCCTCCAGCTGTGCTTCGGAAAGTACTACCGGTCTTCCAGGAATCGAACAAGTCATAGACAATTAGAGACATTACTCCCATGGACAAAAGTCAGAATGGTGCCTGCTGTATTCAATCTTGATGCCATTTCTGTATTTCAGAAACACTGTGAAGGTCCACAGATTACAGGAAGCCTAAAGATGTGCTGCGGAAACTACTACTGGTCTTCCAGGAATCGATCAATTCATAAACAGTTTGAGACATTACTCCCATTGACAAAAGTCAGAATGGTGCGTGTTGTACTCAATCCCGATGCAATTTCTGTGTTTCAGCAACACTGTGAAGGTCCACAGATTACAGGAAGCCTCCATCTATGCTTCGGAAGCTACTACTTGTCTTCCAGGAATCGATTAAAACATTTACAATTTAAGCCATTACGTCCTTTGGCAAAAGTCAGAATGGTGCGTGTTGTAATCAATCCCGTTGCAATTTCTTTATTTCAGCTACACTCTGAAAGTTCACAGAATGCAACAAGCCTCCAGCTGTGTTGCAATTTCTGTGTTTCAACAACACTCTCTAGGTCCACAGATTACAGGAAGCCTCCAGCTGTGATTCGGAAGCTACTACTGATCTTCCAGGAATGGATCAAAGCATTGACAGTTTGAGCCATTACTCCCATTGACAAAAGTCAGAATGGTGCCTGTTGTATTCAATCCCGATGCAATTTCTGTGTTTCAGCAACACTGTGAAGTTCCACAGATTACAGGAAGCCTTCCGCTGTGATTCGGAGACTACTAGTGGCATTCCAGGAATCGATCGAAGCATAGACAGTTTGAGACATTACTCCCAAAAAAAAAGTCAGAATGGTGCCTGTTGTATTCAATCCCGAAGCCATTTCTGTGTTTCAGCAACACTGTGAAGGTCCACAGATTACAGGAAGCCTCCAGCTGTGCTTCATAAACTACTACTTTTCTTCAAGGAATCGATCAGAGCATAAACGGTTTGAGACGTTACTCCCATTGTCAAAAGTCAGAATGGTGCCTGTTGTATTCAATCCCGAAGCACTTTCTGTGTTTCATCAACACTCTGTAAGTCTACAGACTACTGGAAGCGTCCAGCTGTGCTTCGGAAACTACTACTGGGTTTCCAGGTATCGATCGAATCATAGACAGTTTGAGACATTACTCCCATTGACAAAAGTCAGAATACTGTCTGTTGTATTCAGTCCCGATGCAATTTCTGTGTTTAAGCAACACTGTGTAGGTCCACAGATTAAAGGAAGCCTCCAGCTGTGCTTCGGAAACTACTACTGGTCTTCCAGGAATCGATCATAACATAGACAGTTTAAGACAGTACTCCCATTGACAAAAATTAGAATGTTGCCTGTTGTATTCAGTCCCGATGCAATTTCTGTTTTTCAGCAACATTGTGGCGGTCCACAGATTACAGGAAGAGTCCAGCTGTGTTTCATAAACTTCTACTGGTCTTCCAGTAATCTATCAAAGCATATACAGTTTTAGACATTACTCCCATTGACAAACGTCAGAATAGTGTCAGTTGTATTCAATGACGTTGCAATTTCTGTGTTTCAACAACACTCTTTAGGTCCACAGATTACAGGAAGCCTCCAGCTGTGCTTAGGAAACTACTACTTGTCTTCCAGGAATCGATCGAAGCTTAGACAGTTTGAGACATTACTCCCATTGACCAAAGTAGGCATGATTTCTGTTGTATTCAATTCCGAAGCAGTTTCTGTTTTTCAGTAACACTCTGATGGTCCACAGATTACAGGAAGCCTCCAGCTATGCTTCGGAAACTACCACTCGTCTTCCAGGAATTGATCAAAGCACAGACAATTTGGGACATTTCTCCCACTGACAAAAGTCAGAATGGTGCCTGTTGGTTCACTCCCATAGCAATATCTGTGTTTCATAAACTCTTTGAAGGTCCACAGATTACAATAAGCCTCCAGCTGTGCTTCGGAAAGTACTACCGGTCTTCCAGGAATCGAACAAGTCATAGACAATTAGAGACATTACTCCCATGGACAAAAGTCAGAATGGTGCCTGCTGTATTCAATCTTGATGCAATTTCTGTATTTCAGAAACACTGTGAAGGTCCACAGATTACAGGAAGCCTAAAGATGTGCTGCGGAAACTACTACTGGTCTTCCAGGAATCGATCAAATCATAAGCAGTTTGAGACATTACTCCCATTGACAAAAGTCAGAATGGTGCGTGTTGTATTCAATCTTGATGCAATATCTGTATTTCAGAAACACTGTGAATGTCCACAGATTTCAGAAAGCCTCCAGCTGTGCTGCGGAATCTACTACTGGTCTTCCAGGAATCGATCAAAGCATTGACACTTTGAGACAGTACTCCCATTGACAAAAATCAGAATGTTGCCTGTTGTATTCAATCCCGATGCAAATTTTGTTTTTCAGCAACATTGTGGCGGTCCACAGATTACAGGAAGCCTCCAGCTTTGTATCGGAAGCTACTACTGGTCTTCCAGGAATCGATTAAAACATTGACACTTTGAGCAATTACTAACATTGACAAAAGACAGAATGATGCCTGTTGTATTCAATCCCGATGAAATTTCTGTGTTTCAGCAACACTGTGAAGGTCCACAGATTACAGGAAGCCTCCATCTGTGCTTTGTAAACTACTACTGGTGTTCCAATAATCCATCAAAGCATAGACAGTTTGAAACATTACTCCCACAGACAAAAGTCAGAATGGTGCCTGTTGTATTCAATCTTGATGCAATTTCTGTTTTTCAGCAACATTGTGGCGGTCCATAGATTACAGGAAGCCTTCAGCTGTGTTTCATAAACTGCTACTGTTCTTCCAGTAATCGATCAAAGCATGGACAGTTTTAGACATTAATCCCATTGACAAACGTTGGAATAGTGTCAGTTGTATTCAATGACGTTGCAATTTCTGTGTTTCAAGAACACTCTCTAGGTCCACAGATCACAGGAAGCCTCCAGCTGTGATTCGGAAACTACTACTGGTCTTCCAGGAATCGATCGAAGCATAGACAGTTTGAGACATTACTCCCATTGACAAAAGTAGGCATGGTTTCTGTACTATTCAATCCCGATGCAATTTCTCTTTTTCAGCAACTGTGTGAAGGTCTACAGATTACAGGAAGCCTCCATCTGTGCTTTGTAAACTACTACTGGTCTTCCAATAATCCATCAAAGCATAGACAGTTTGAAACATTACTCCCACAGACAAAAGTCAGAATGGTGCCTGTTGTATTCAATCTTGATGCAATTTCTGTTTTTCAGCAACATTGTGGCGGTCCATAGATTACAGGAAGCCTCCAGCTGTGTTTCATAAACTGCTACTGTTCTTCCAGTAATCGATCGAAGCATAGACAGTTTGAGACATTACTCCCGTTGACAAAAGTAGGCATGGTTTCTGTACTATTCAATCCCGATGCAATTTCTCTTTTTCAGCAACTGTGTGAAGGTCCACAGATTACAATAAGCCTCCAGCTGAGCTTCGGAAAGTACTACCGGTCTTCCAGGAATCGAACAAGTCATAGACAATTAGAGATATTACTCCCATGGACAAAAGTCAGAATGGTGCATGCTGTATTCAATATTGATGCAATTTCTGTATTTCAGAAACACTGTGAAGGTCCACAGATTACAGGAAGCCTAAAGATGTGCTGCGGAAACTACTACTGGTCTTCCAGGAATCGATCAAATCATAAACAGTTTGAGACAGTACTCCCATTGACAAAAATCAGAATATTGCCTGTTGTATTCAGTCCCGATGCAATTTCTGTTTTTCAGCAACATTGTGGCGGTCCATAGATTACAGGAAGCCTCCAGCTGTGTTTCATAAACTTCTACTGGTCTTCCAGTAATCTATCAAAGCATTACAGTTTTAGACATTACTCCCATTGACAAACGTCAGAATAGTGTCAGTTGTATTCAATGACGTTGCAATTTCTGTATTTCAGCAACACTGTGAAGGTTTACAGATTACAGGACGCCTCTAGCTGTGTTTTATAAACTACTACTGGTCTTCCAGGAATCGATCAAAGCATAGACAGTTTGAGACATTACTCCCATTGACAATAGTCAGTATGGTGCCTGTTGTATTCAATCCCTATGCAATTTCTGAGTTTCAGCAACACTGTGAAAGTCCGCAGATTACAGGAAGCCTTCGCCTGTGCTTCGGAAACTACTAGTGGCCTTCCAATAATCCATCAAATCATAGACAGTTTGAAACAATTCTCCCACAGACAAAAGTCAGAATGGTGCCTGTTGTTTTCAATCTTGATGCAATTTCTGTTTTTCAGCAACATTGCGGCGGTCCACAGATTACAGGAAGCCTCCAGCTGTGTTTCATAAACTTCTACTGGTCTTCCAGTAATTGATCAAAGCATAGACCGTTTTAGACATTACTCCCATTGACAAACGTCGGAATAGTGTCAGTTGTATTCAATGACGTTGCAATTTCTGTGTTTCAACAACACTCTTTAGGTCCGCAGATTACAGGAAGCCTCCAGCTGTGCTTCGGAAACTACTACTGGTCTTACAGGAATCGATCGAAGCATACACAGTTTGAGACATTACTCCCATTGACAAAAGTAGGCATGATTTCTGTTGTATTCAATCCCGATGCAATTTCTGCTTTTCAGTAACACTGTGAAGGTCTACAGATTACAGGATGCCTGCAGCTATGTTTCGGAAACTACTACTCGTCTTCCTGGAATTGATCAAAGCACAGACAATTTGAGACATTTCTCCCACTGACAAACGTCAGAATGGTGCCTGTTGGATTCACTCCCAATGCAATTACTGTGTTTCATAAACAATTTTAAGGTCCACAGATTACAACAATCCTCCAGCTGTGCTTCGGAATGTACCACCGGTCTTCCAGGAATCGAACAAGTCATAGACAATTAGAGACATTACTCCCATGGACAAAAGTCAGAATGGTTCGCGCTGTATTCAATCTTGAAGCAATTTCCGTATTTCAGAAACACTGAGAAGGTCCACATATTACAGAAAGCCTCCAGCTGTGCTGCGGAAACTACTACTGGTCTTCCAGGAATCGATCAAAGCATTGACAGTTTGAGACAGTACTCACATTGACAAAAATCAGAATGTTGCCAGTTGTATTCAATCCCGATGCAATTTTTGGTTTTCAGCAACATTGTGGCGGTCCACAGATTACAGGAAGCCTCCAGCTGTGTATCGGAAGCTACTACTCCTCTTCCATCAATCGATCAAAACATTGACACTCTGATCAATTACTCCCATTGACAAAAAAATGAATGCCTCTTGTATTCAATACCATTGAAATTAATGTGTTTCAGCAACATTGTTAAGGTCTACAGATTACAGGAAGCCTCCAGCTGTACTTCGGAAACTACTACTGGTCTTCCAGGAATCGATAAAAGCATAGACAAGTTGAGACATTACTCCCAATGACAAAAGTCAGAATGGTGCCTCTAGTACACAATCCCGATGCTGTTTCTGTGTTTCAGTATCACTGGGAAGGGCCACAGATTGCAGGAATCCTCTAGCTGTGCTTCGGAAACTTCTACTGGTCTTTCAGTAATCGATCAAATCATATAAGTTTTGAGACATAACTCCCATTGCCAAAAGTCAGAATGGTGCGAGTTGTATTCAATCTCGATGATATTTCTGAGTTTCAGCAACACTGTGAAGGTCCACAGTTTACAGGAAACCTCCAGCTTTGTTTCGAAAGCTACTACTGGTCTTCCAGCAATCGATCAAAACATAGACAGGTTGAGACATTTCTCTCATTGACAAAATTCAGAATGGTGATTGCTGTATTCAACCCGTTGCAATTTCTGTGTTTCAGCAACACTGTGAAAGGCCACAGATTACAGGATGCCTCCAGCTGTGCTTCGGAAACTACTACTGGTCTTCCAGGAATCGATTAAAGCATAGACTGTTTGAGACTTTACTCCCATTGACAAAAGTCAGAATGGTTCTTGTTGTATTCAATCCCGATGCAATTTCTGTGTCTCATCAACACTCTGAAAGCTCACAGATTAGATTAAGCCTCCAGCTGCGCTTCGGAAACTACTACTAGTCTCCCAGGAATGTATCAGCGCATAGACAGTTTTAGTCATTACTCCCATAGACAAACGTCACAATGGTTCCTGTTGTATTCAATCTCGATGCAATTTGTGTGTTTTATCAACAATCGTATGGTCCACAGATTACAGGAAGTCTCTAGCTGCGCTTCGGAAACTAGTACTTGTCTCCCAGGAATCGATCAAAGAATAGACAGTTTGAGACATTTCTCTCTTTGACAAAAGCCAGGTTGGAGCCTGTTGTATTCAATCCTCATGCAATTTCTGTGTTTTTGCAACACTTTGAAGCTACACGGATTACAGGAAGAATCCAGCTGTGCTTCGGAATCTACTACTGGCCTTCCAGGAATCGATCAAAGCATAGGCAATTTGGGGCAATTCTCCATTTGCCAAAAGTTAGAATGGTGGGTGTTGTATTCAATCCCGATGCAAATTCTGTGTTTCAGCAACACTGTGACGATCCTCAGTTTACAGGAAGCCTACAGCTGTGTTTCGGAAGCTACTACTGGTTTTCCAGCTATCGATCAAACATAGAAAGTTTGACGCATTTCTCCCACAGACAAAAGTCAGAAGGATGCGTGTTGTATTCAATCCCGATGCAATTTCTGTGTTGCAGCAACACTGTGATGGTCCACAGATTACAGCAAGCCTCCAGCTGTGCTTCGGAAACTATTACTGGTCTTCCAGGAATCGATCAAAGCATAGACAGTTTCAGACACTACCCAATTGACAGAAGTCAGAATGCTGACTGCTGTATTCAATCCCATTTCAATTACTGTGTTTCCGCAACGCTGTGGAGGTCCACAGATTACAGGAAGCCTCCAGCTGAGCTTCTGAAACTACTACTGGTCTCCCAGGAATCGATAAAACCATAGACAGTATGAGAAAATATTCGCATTGACCAAAGTCAGAGTGGTAACAATTGTATTCAATCTTGATGCAATTTATGTGTTTCAGGAACACTGTGACGGTCCACAGATTACAGGAAGCCTCCAGCTGTGCCTCGGAAACTACTACTGGTGTTCCAGGAATCGATCAAACCTCTGACAGTTTGAGACATCACTCCCATTGACCAAAGTCAAAATGGCACCAGTTGTATTCAATCCCGATGCAATCTCTGTGTTTCAGCAACATTGCGAAAGTCCACAGATTACAAGAAGCCTCCAGCTGTGCTTCGGACACTCCTACTTGTCTTCCGGGACTCGATCAAAGAATAGACAGTTTGAGACATTACTCCCATTTGCAAAAGTCGGCATGGTATCTGTTGTATTCAATCCCGATGAAACTTCTGTGTTTCAGCAACACCAGGAAGGTATACAGATTACAGAAAGCCTCCATCTGCCCTTCGGAAACTATTAAAGGTCTTCCAGGAATCGATCAAATCCTTGACAGTTTGAGCCATTACTCCCATTGACAAAAGTCAGAATTATGCCTGTTGTATTCAATACCATTGAAATTTCTAAGTTTCAGCATCATTGTTAAGGTCCACAGATTACAGGATGCCTCCAGCTGTACTTTGCAAACTTCTACTGGTCTTCCAGGAATGGATCACAGCATAGAGAGTCTGAGACATTACTCAAAATTAAAAAAGTCAGAATGGTGGATGTTGTATTCACTCCCTATGCAGTTTCTGTGTTTCATAAACAGTCTGAAGGTCCACAGATTACAGCAAGCCTAGAGCTACGCTTCGGAAACTGCTACTGGTCTTCTAGTATTCGATCAAAGCATGGGCTGTTTTTGACAATACTCCCATTGACAAACGTCAGAATAGTGCCAGTTGTTTTCAATCCCGATGCAATTTATGTGTTTCGACAACACTGTGAAGGTCCACAGTTTACAGGAATCCTCCAGTTGTGCTTCGGAAACTACTACTGGTCTTCCAGGATCGATCGAAGCATAGGCAGTTTGAGACATTACTCCCATTGACAAAAGTCGGCATTGTATCTGTTGTATTCAATCCCGATGCAATATCTGTGTTTCAGCAACACTGTGAAGGTCCACAGATTACAGGAAGCGTCCAGCTCTGCTTCGGAAACTGCTACTGGTCTCCCAAGAATCGATCAAATCATAGACACTTTGAGTCGTTACACCTATTGAAAAACGTTAGAATGGAGCTTGTTGTATTGAAAACGGCTGCAATTTCTATGTTTCAGCAACACCGTGAAGGCCCACAGATTACAGGAAACGTCCAGCTGTGCTACGGAATCTACTACTGGTCCTCCAGGACTCGATCAAAGCATAGACAGTTTGAGTCTTTACACCCACTGACAAAAGTCGGCATGGCATCTGTTGTATTCAATCCCGATGCAATTTCTGTGCTTCAGCAACATCATGAGGGTATACAGATTACAGGAAGCCCTCAGCTGTGCTTCGGAAACTACTACTGGTCTCCAAGGAATCGATCAAAGCATAGACAGTTTGAGTCTTTACACCCATTCACAAAAGTCGACATGGCATCTGTTGTATTCAATCCCGATGCAATTTCTGTGTTCCAGCAACACTGTGAAGGTCCACAGATTACAGGAAGCCTCCAGCTATGCCTTTTAAACTACTACCGGTCTTCCAGGAATCGATCCAAGCATAGACAATTCTAGACATTACTCCCATGGACAGAAGTCAGAATGGTGCCTGTTGTATTCAATACCGATGCAATTCCTGTGTTTCAGCAACACTGTGAAAGTACACAGATTACAGGAGAACTTCAGTTGTGCTTCGGAAACTATTACTGGTCTTCCAGGAATCGATCAAAGCATAGACAGTTTGAGACATTACTCCTATTCACATAAGTCAGAATGGTGCTTGTTGTATTCAATCCCGATGCAAATTCTGTGTTTCAGCAACATTGTGAAGGTCCACAGATTACAGGAGGCCTCCAGCTGTGCTTCGTAAAATATTACTGGTCTTCCAGGAACCGATCAAAGCATAGACAGTTTGAGACAATGCCCCATTGGCAAAAGTCAGAATGGTGCCTGTTGTATTCAATCCCGAAACAATTTCTGTGTTTTTTTTCCAGACTGTGAAAGTTTACAGATTACAGGAAGGCTCCAGCCGTGCTTCGGAAATTGATACTGGTCGCCCAGGAATCGATCAAAGCATAGACACCCATTCACAAACGTCAGAATGGTGCCTCTTGTAATCAATCCCGATGCCATTTCTGTGTTTCAGCAACATTGTGAAGGTCCAGAAATTACAGGAAGCCTACAGCTGTTCTTCGGAAACTACTACTGTTCTTCCAGGAATCTATCAAAGCATAGACAGTTTTAGACATTACTCCAATAAAAAAGTCAGAATGGTGGCAGTTGTATTCAATCAAGATGCAATTTCTGTGCTTGAGCAATACTGTGAAGGCGCACAGACTACAGGAAGCTTCCGGCTGTTCTTCGGAAACTACTACTGGTCATCCAGGAATCGATCAAAGGATAGACAGTTTGAGACATTACTACCATAAAAGAAGGCACAATGGTGCCAGTTGTATTCAATCCCGAAGCAATTTCTGTGTTTTACCAACACTGTGAAGGTCCACAGATTACAGGAAGCTTTCAGCTGTGCTTCGGAAACTAATACAGGTCTTCCAGGAATCGATCAAAGCATAGACAGTTTGAGACATTACTCCGTTTAACAAAAGTGAGGATGGTACCAGTTGTATTTAGTCCCGATGCAATTTCTGTGTTTCAGCAACACTGTGAACGTCCACAGAATACAGGATGCCTCCAGCTGTGCTTCGGAAACTACTACTGGTCTTCCAGGAATCGATAAAAGCATAGACAGTTTGAGACATTACTCCCATTAACAAAAGTCAGAATAGTGTCTGTTGTATTAAATCCGGATGCAATTTCTGTGTTTCAGCAACACTGGTAAGGTCCACAGATTACAGGAAGCCTCCAGCTGTGCTTCGCAAACTACTACTAGTCTTCCAGGAATCGATCAAAGCATACACAGTTTGAGACATTACTCCCAGTAAAAAAATTCAGAATGGTGCCAGTTGTATTCAATCCGGATGCAATGTTTGTGTTTCAGCAACACTGTGAAGGTCCAGAGATGACAGGAAGACTCCAGCTGTGCTTCGTAAACTGCTACTGGTCATCCAGTAGTCGATCAAAGCATAGACGTGTTTAGACATTACTCCCATTGAAAAACGTAAGAATAGTGCCTGTTGTATTCAATCCCGATGCAATTTCTGTGTTTCATCAATAGTCTGTAGGTCCACAGATTACAGGAAGCATCCAGGTGTGCTTCGGAAACTACTACTAGTCTTCCAGGAATCGATCAAACATATACAGTTTGAATCGGGATTGAATACAACAGGCACCATTGTTACTTTTGTCCATATGAGTAATTCAATGTCTGTGTTTCAGCAACACTGTGAAGGTCCACAGATTACAGGAAGCCACCAGCTGTCTTACGGAAACTACTATTAGTCTTCCAGGAAACGATCAAAGCATAGACAGTGTCAGACATTACTCCCATTGACAAACGTCAGAATAGTGCCTGTTGTATTAAAACCCGATGCAATTTCTGTGTTTCAGCAACACTGTGAAGGTCCACAGATTACAGGAAGCCTCTAGCTGCGGTTCGGAAACTTCTACTGGTATTCCAGGAAATAATCAAAGCATATACGGTTTGACATTGCTCCCATGGACAAACGTAAGACTGGTGCCTGTTGTATTAAATCCTGATGCAATTACTGTTTTTCAGCAACACTGCGAAGGTCCACAGATTACAGGAAGCCTCCAACTGTCTTACGGAAACTACTACTAGTCTTCCAGGAAACCATCAAAGCATAGACAGTTTCAGATATTACTCCAATGGACAAAAGTAAAAATGGAGCCTGTTGTATTCAATGCCTATGCAATTTCTGTTTTTCAGCAACACTGTGAAGGTCCACAGATTACAGGAAGCCTCTAGCTGTGCTTCGGAAACTACTACTGGTCTTCCAGGAATCGATCAAAGCATGAACAGGTTGAGACAATACTCCCATTGACAAAAGTCAGAATGCAGAGTGTTGTATTCAATCCCGATGCATTATCTGTGTTTCATCAACACTCTGATGACCACAGACTACGGGAAGCTTCCACCTCTGCTTCGGAAATTACTACTGGTCTTCCATGAAACATTCAAAGCATAGACTGTTTGGACATTATTCCCATTGTCAAAAGTCAGAATGGTAACTGTTGTATTAAATCCAGATGCAATTTCTGTGTTTCAGCGACACTGCTAACGTCCAGAGATTACAGGAAGCTTCCACCTGTGCTTCGGAAACTACTACTGGGCTTCCAGGAATCGATCAAAGCATAGACAGTTTGTGACATTAATCCCCTTGCCAAACGTCAGAATAGTGCCTGTTGTATTCAATCCCGATGCAATTTTTGTCTTTCATCAACACTGTGAAGGTCCACAGATTACAGGACGAATGCAGCTGTGCTTCGGAAACTACTACTAGTCTTCCAAGAATCGATCAAAGTATAGACAGTTTGAGACATTACTCCGTTTGACAAAAGTGAGAATGGTACCAGTTGTATTCATTCCCGATGCAATTTCTGTGTTTCAGCAACACTTTGAAGGTCCACAGATTACAGGAAGCCTTCAGCTGGGCTTCGCAAACTACTACTGGTCTTCCAGGAATCAATCAAACATATAGAGTTTGACATTACTCCCATGGACAAAAGTAAGAATGGTGCCTGTTGTATTCAATCCCAATGCAATTTCTGTTTTTCAGTAACACTGCTAAGATCCACAGATTACAGGAAGCCTCTAGCTGTCTTTCGGAAACTACTACTAGTCTTCCAAGAATCGATCAAACCATAGACAGTTTGAGACATTACTCCCATTGACAAAAGTCGGAATGGTGCATGTTGTATTCAATCCCGATGCAATTTCTGTGTTTCATCAACACTCTGAAAGTCCACAGATTACAGGAAGCCTCCAGCTGTGCTTCGGAAACTACTACTGATCTCCCAGGAATCGATCAAAGCATAGGCAGTTTGAGTCATTACTCCCATTGACAAACGTCAGAATAGTGCCTTTTGTATTCAATCCCGATGCAATTAGTGTGTGTCCTCAACAGTCAGATGGTCCACAGATTACAGGATGCCGCAAGTTGGGCTTCGGAAAATACTACTGGTCATCCAGGAATCGATCAAATCATAGACAGTTTGAGACATTACTCCCATTGACAAAAGTCAGAATGGTACCAGTTGTATTCAATCCCGATGCAATTTCTGTGTTTCAGCAACACTGTGAAGGTCCACAGATTACAGGGAGCCTTCAGCTGTGCTTCGAAACTACTACTGGTCTTCCAGTAATCGATCAAAGCATGTACAGTTTGACATTACTCCCAAGGACAAAAGTAAGAATGGTGACTGTTGTATTCAATCCCGATGCAATTTCTGTTTGTGAGCAACACTGCGAAGGTCCACAGATTAGACGAAGCTTCCAGCTGTATTTCGGAAGCTACTACTAGTCTTCCAGGTAACGATCAAATCATAGACAGTCCGAGACATTACTCCCATTGACAAAAGTCAGGATGGTGATTGTTGTATTCAATCCCGATGAATTTTCTGTGTTTCATCAACACTCTGAAGGTCCACAGATTACAGGAAGCCTCCAGCTGTGCTTCGGAAACTGCTAGTGGCCTTCCAGGAATCGATCAAAGCATAGACAATTTGAGACACTCCTCCCATTGACAAAAGTCAGAATGGTGCCTGTTGTATTCCATCCCGATGAAATATCTGTGTTTCAGACACACTGTGAAGGTCCACAGATTACAGGAAGCCTCCAGCTGTGCTTCGAAAACTACTACTGGTCTCCCAGGAATCGATTAATGCATAGGCAGTTTGAGCCATTATTCCCATTGAAAAACGTCAGAATGGTGCCTTTTGTATTCAATCTCGATGCAATTTGTGTGTTTCATCAACACTCGGATGGTCCACAGATTACAGGATGCCGCCAGCTGCGCATCGGAAACTAGTACTGGTCTTCCAAAAATCGATCATAGCTTAGACAGTTTGAGACATTACTCCCATTGACAAAAATCAGAATGGTGCCTGAGGTATTCAATCCCGATGCAATTTCTGTGTTTCAGCATTGTTGTGAATTTCCGCAGATTACGGGAGGCCTATAGCCGTGCTTCGGAAACTACTACTGGTCTTTCAGGAATCGATAATAGCATAGACTGTTTAAGACATTACTCCCATTGACAAAAGTCAGAATGGTGCCTGTTGAATTAAATCCACGTGCAATTTCTGTGTTTCAGCAACACTCTGAAAGTCCACAGATTACAGGAAGCATCCAACTGTGCTTCGGAAACTACTACTGGTCTTCCAGGATTCGATCAAAGCATAGACCGTTTGAGACATTACTCGCATTGACAAAAGTCAGAATGGTGCTTGCTGTATTGAACCCCGATTCAATTTCTGTGTTTCATCACACTCTGAAAGTCCACAGGTTTCAGGAATCCTCCAGCTGTGCTTCGGAAGCTACTACTGGTCTCCCAGGAATCGATAAAAGCATAGACATTTTGAGTCTTTAGTCCCATTGACAAACGTCAGAATGGTACCAGTTGTATTCAATCCCGATGCAATTTTTGTGTGTCAGCAACATTGTGAAGTTCCACAGATTACAGGAAAACTTCATCTGTGCTTCAGAAACTACTACTGGTCTTCCAAGAAATGATCAAAGCATACACAATTTGACATTATTCCCATGGACAAAAGTAAGAATAATGCCTGTTCTATTCAACCCGAAAGCAATTTCTGTGTTTCAGCAACACTTTGAAGGTCCACAGATGACAGGAAACCTCCACCTGTTTTTCGGAAACTGCTACTGGTCTTCCTGTAATTGATGAAATCATAGACAGTTTTAGACATTTTTCCCATTGACAAACGTCAGAATAGAGCCTGTTATATTCAATCCCGATGAAATTTGTGTGTTTCACCAACACTCTGAACGTCCACAGATTACAGGAACCATCCAGCTGTGCATCGAAAACTGCTACTGGTCTACCAGGAATCGATCAAAGCATAGACAATTTGAGACATTACTCTCATTGACAATAGTCGGCATGGTATCTGTTGTATTCAGTCCCAAAGCAATTTCTGTGTTTTAGCAACACTTTGAAAGTCCACAGATTACAGGAAGCACCCAGCTGTCCTTCGGAATCTACTACTGGTCTTCCAGAGAATCGATCAAAGCACAGACTGGTTGAGACATTACTCCCATTGACAAAAGTCGGCATGGTATCTGTTGTATTCAATCCCGATGCAATTTCTGTGTTACAGCAACACTGTGAAGGTCCACAGATTATAGGAAGCCTCCAGCTATGCTTCGGAAACTACTACCGGTTTCTCAGGAATCGATCAAATCATAGACAGTTTGAGACATTACTCCCATTGACAAAAGTCTGCTTGGTATCTGTTGTATTCAATCCTGATGCAATTTCTGTGTTCCAGCATGACTGTGAAGGTCCACAGATTACAGGAAGCGTCCTGCTGTGCTTCGGAAACTACTACTGGTCTTCCAGGAATCGATCAAAGCATAGACAGTTTGAGTCATTATTCCCATTGACAAACGTCCGACTGGTGCCGTTTGTATTCAATCCCGATGCCATTTCTGTGTTTCAGCAACATTGTGAAGGTCCACAGATTACAGGAAGCCTTCAGCTGTGCCCTTGGAACTTACTACTGGTCTTCAAGGAATCGATCAAAGCATAGACAGTTTGAGACATTACACCCATTGACAAAATTCGGCATGGTATCTGTTGTCTTCAATACCGATGCAATTTCTGTGTTTCATCAACACTCTGAAAGTCCACAGATTACAGGAAATCTCTAGCTGTTCTTCGGAAACTACTACTGGTGTACCAGGAATCGATCAAAGTACAGACAGTTTCAGACATTACTCCCATGGACAAAAGTCAGAATGGTGCCTGTTTTAGTCAATCCCGATGCAATTTCTGTGTTTCATCAACACTGTGAAGGTCCACATATTACAGAAAGCCTCCAGCTGAGCTTCGGAAACTACTACTGGTCTTCCAGGAATCGATAAAGGCATAGACAGTTTGAGACTTTAATCCCAATGACAAAAGTCAGAATGAAGCCTGTTGTATTTAATCCTGATGCAATTTCTTTGTTTCAGCAACACTCTGAAGTCAACAGACTACAGGAAGCTTCCAGCTGTGATTCGGAATCTACTAGTGGTCTTCGAAAAATCGATCAAAGCATAGACAGTTTGAGACATTACTCCCATAAAAAAGTCAGATTGGTGCTTGTTGTATTCAATCCTGATGCAATTTCAGTGTTGCATAAACACTCTGAAGGTCCACAGATTACAGGAAGCCTTCAGCTGTGCTTCGGAAACTACTACTGGTCTTCCAGGAATCGATAAAGACATAGACAGTTTGAGACATTACTCCCAATGACAAAAGTCAGAATGGTGCCTGTTGTATTCAATACCGATGCAATTTCTGTGTTTCATCAACACTCTGAAGGTCCACAGATTACAGGAAATCTCTAGCTGTTCGTCGGAAACTTCTACTGGTGTACCAGGAATCGATCAAAGCACAGACAGTTTCAGACATTACTCCCATGGACAAAAGTCAGAATGGTGCCTGTTTTAGTCAATCCCGATGCAATTTCTGTGTTTCATCAACACTGTGAAGGTCCACATATTACAGAAACCCACCAGCTGTGCCTCGGAAACTACTACTGGTCTTACAGGAATCGATAAAGACATAGACAGTTTGAGACTTTACTCCCAATGACAAAAGTCAGAATGGTGCCTGTTTTATTCAATCCCGATGCAATTTCTGTGTTTCATCAACACTGTGAAGGTCCACAGATTACAGGAAGCCTTCAGCTGTGCTTCGGAAACAACTACTGACCATACAGGAATCGATCAAGGCATAAACAGTTTAAGACATTACTCCCATGGACAAAAGTCAGAATGGTGCCTGTTTTATTCAATCCCTATGCAATTTCTGTGTTTCAGCATCATTGCGAAAGTCCACAGATTAGAGGAAGCCTCCAGCTGTCTTTCGGAAACTACTACTAGTCTTCCAGGAAACGATCAAAGCATAGACTATTTGAGACATTACTCCCATTAACAAAAGTCAGCATGGTGCCTGTTGTATTCAATCCCGATGCAGTTTCTTTGTTTCATCATCACTCTGAAGGTCCACAGATTACAGGAAGCCTCCAGCTGTGCTTCGGAAACTACTACTGGTCTTCCAGGAATAGATCAAAGCATAGACGGTTTGAGACATTACTCCCATGGACAAAAGGCAGCATGGTAACTGTTGTATTCAATCACGATGCAATTTCTGTGTTTCATCAACACTCTGAAGGTCCACAGATTACAGGAAGCCTCCAGCTGTGCTTCGAAAACTACTACTGGTCTTCCAAGAACCGATCAAAGCATAGACATTTTGATTCATTACTCTCATTGCCAGACGTCCGACTGGTGCCATTTGTATTCAATCCCGATGCCATTTCTGCGTTTCAGCAACAGTGTGAAGGTCCACAGATTACAGGAAGCCTTCAGCTGTGCTTCGGAACCTACCACTGGTCTTCCAGGAATCGATCAAAGCATAGACAGTTTGGGACATTACTCCCATTGACAAAATTCGGCATGGTATCTGCTGTATTCAATACCTATGCAATTTCAGCAATACTGTGAAGTTCCACAGATTACATGAAGCCTCCAGCTGTGCTTCCTGAACTGCTACTGGTCATCCAGTAATCGATCAAAGCATAGACAGTTTGAGACATTATTCCCATTGAAAAACGTAAGAATAGTGCCTGTTGGATTCACTCCCGATGCAATTTCTGTGTTTCAGCAACACTGTGAAGGTCCACAGATTACAGGAAGCCTTCAGCTGTGCTTCGGAAACAACTACTGACCATACAGGAATCGATCAAGGCATAGACAGTTTAAGACATTACTCCCATGGACAAAAGTCAGAATGGTGCCTGTTTTATTCAATCCCGATGCAATTTCTGTGTTTCATCAACACTGTGAAGGTAAACAGATTACAGAAAGCCTCCAGCTGTGCTGCGGAAACTACTACTGGTCTTCCAGGAATCGATAAAGACATAGACAGTTTGAGACATTACTCCCAATGACAAAAGTCAGAATGGTGCCAGTTGTATTTAATCCCGATGCAATATGTGTGTTTCATCAACACCCTGAAAGTCCAAAGATTACAGGAAGCCTCCAGCTGTGCATCGGAAACTACTGCTGGTCTCCCATGAATCGATAAAACCTTAGACACTTTGAGTCATTACTCCCATTGACAAACGTCAGAATGGTGCCGCTTGTATTCGTTCCCGATGCCATTTCTGTCTTTCAGCAACATTGTGAAGTTCCACAGAATACAGGAGGCCTTCAGCTGTGCTTTGGAACCTACTACTGGTCTTCCAGGAATCGATCAAAGCATAGACTGTTTGAGACATTACTCCCATTGAAAAACGTAAGAATAGTGCCTGTTGTATTCACTCCCAATGCAATTTCTGTGTTTCAGCAACACTGTGAAGGTCCACAGATTACAGGAAGCCTTCAGCTGTGCTTCGGAAACAACTACTGACCATACAGGAATCGATCAAGGCATAGACAGTTTGAGACATTACTCCCATGGACAAAAGTCAGAATGGTGCCTGTTTTATTCAATCCCGATGCAATTTCTGTGTTTCATCAACACTGTGAAGGTCCACAGATTACAGGAAGCCTTCAGCTGTGCTTCGGAACTTACTACTGGTCTTCAAGGAATCGATCAAAGCATAGACAGTTTGAGACATTACACCCATTGACAAAACTCGGCATGGTATCTGTCGTCTTCAATACCGATGCAATTTCTGTGCTTCAGCAACACTGTGAAGGTCCACAGATTACAGGAAGACTTGAGCTGTGCTTCGGAAACTACTACTGGTCTTCCAGGAATCGATAAAGACATAGTCAGTTTGAGACATTACTCCCAATGACAAAAGTCAGAATGATGCCTGTTGTATTCAATCCCTATGTAATTTCTGTGTTTCATCAATACTCTGAATGTCCAAAGATTACATGAAGCCTCCTGCTGTTCTTCGGAAACTACTACTGGTGTTCCAAGAATCAATCAAAGCATAGACAGTTTGAGACATTACTCCCATGGACAAAAGTCAGATTGGTGCCTGTTGTATTCAAACCCGATGCAATTTCTGTGTTTCATCAACACTCTGAAGGTCCACAGATTACAGGAAATCTCTAGCTGTTCTTCGGAAACTACTACTGGTGTACCAGGAATCGATCAAAGCACAGACTGGTTGAGACATTACTCCCATTGACAAAAGTCGGCATGGTATCTGTTGTATTCAATCCCGATGCAATTTCTGTGTTACAGCAACACTGTGAAGGTCCACAGATTATAGGAAGCCTCCAGCTATGCTTCGGAAACTACTACCGGTTTCTCAGAAATCGATCAAATCATAGACAGTTTGAGACATTACTCCCATTGACAAAAGTCAGAGTGGTGCCTGTTGTATTCAATCCCGATGCAATTTCTGTGTTTCAGAAACACTGTGACGGTCCACAGATTACAGGAGGCCTGCACTGAGCTTCGGAAACTACTACTGGTCTTTCATTAATCGATCAAAGTATAGACAGTTTGAGACATTACTCTAATTGACAAAAGTCAGAACGGTGCCTGTTGCATTCGATCCCGATGCAATTTGTGTGTTTCATCAGCACTGTAAAAGTCCAAAGGTTACAGGAAGCCTCCAGCTGTGCTTCGGAAACTACTGATGGTCTCCCAGGAATCGATCAAAGAATAGACAGTTTGAGACATTACTCCCATAAAAAAAAGTCAGAATGGTGAATGTTGTATTCAATCCCGATGCAATTTTTGTTTTTTAGCAACACTGCGAAGGTCCACAGGTTACAGGAAACAACCAGATGTCTTTCGCAAACAACTACTAGTTTTCCAGGAAACGATCAAAGCATACACACTTTGAGACATTGATAAAATTGACAAACGTCAGATTGGTGCCGGTTGTAGTCAATCCCGATGCCATTTCTGTGTTTCAGCAACATTGTTAAGGTCCACAGATTACAGGAAAGCTTCAGCTGTGCTTCGGAAACAACTACTGACCATACAGGAATCGATCAAGGCATAGACAGTTTAAGACATTACTCCCATGGACAAAAGTCAGAATGGTGCCTGTTTTATTCAATCCCGATGCAATTTCTGTGTTTCATCAACACTGTGAAGGTAAACAGATTACAGAAAGCCTCCAGCTGTGCTGCGGAAACTACTACTGGTCTTCCAGGAATCGATAAAGACATAGACAGTTTGAGACATTACTCCCAATGACAAAAGTCAGAATGGTGCCAGTTGTATTTAATCCCGATGCAATATGTGTGTTTCATCAACACCCTGAAAGTCCAAAGATTACAGGAAGCCTCCAGCTGTGCATCGGAAACTACTGCTGGTCTCCCATGAATCGATAAAACCTTAGACACTTTGAGTCATTACTCCCATTGACAAACGTCAGAATGGTGCCGCTTGTATTCGTTCCCGATGCCATTTCTGTCTTTCAGCAACATTGTGAAGTTCCACAGAATACAGGAGGCCTTCAGCTGTGCTTTGGAACCTACTACTGGTCTTCCAGGAATCGATCAAAGCATAGACTGTTTGAGACATTACTCCCATTGAAAAACGTAAGAATAGTGCCTGTTGTATTCACTCCCAATGCAATTTCTGTGTTTCAGCAACACTGTGAAGGTCCACAGATTACAGGAAGCCTTCAGCTGTGCTTCGGAAACAACTACTGACCATACAGGAATCGATCAAGGCATAGACAGTTTGAGACATTACTCCCATGGACAAAAGTCAGAATGGTGCCTGTTTTATTCAATCCCGATGCAATTTCTGTGTTTCATCAACACTGTGAAGGTCCACAGATTACAGGAAGCCTTCAGCTGTGCTTCGGAACTTACTACTGGTCTTCAAGGAATCGATCAAAGCATAGACAGTTTGAGACATTACACCCATTGACAAAACTCGGCATGGTATCTGTCGTCTTCAATACCGATGCAATTTCTGTGCTTCAGCAACACTGTGAAGGTCCACAGATTACAGGAAGACTTCAGCTGTGCTTCGGAAACTACTACTGGTCTTCCAGGAATCGATAAAGACATAGACAGTTTGAGACATTACTCCCTATGACAAAAGTCAGAATGATGCCTGTTGTATTCAATCCCTATGTAATTTCTGTGTTTCATCAATACTCTGAATGTCCACAGATTACATGAAGCCTCCTGCTGTTCTTCGGAAACTACTACTGGTGTTCCAAGAATCAATCAAAGCATAGACAGTTTGAGACATTACTCCCATGGACAAAAGTCAGATTGGTGCCTGTTGTATTCAAACCCGATGCAATTTCTGTGTTTCATCAACACTCTGAAGGTCCACAGATTACAGGAAATCTCTAGCTGTTCTTCGGAAACTACTACTGGTGTACCAGGAATCGATCAAAGCACAGACTGGTTGAGACATTACTCCCATTGACAAAAGTCGGCATGGTATCTGTTGTATTCAATCCCGATGCAATTTCTGTGTTACAGCAACACTGTGAAGGTCCACAGATTATAGGAAGCCTCCAGCTATGCTTCGGAAACTACTACCGGTTTCTCAGAAATCGATCAAATCATAGACAGTTTGAGACATTACTCCCATTGACAAAAGTCAGAGTGGTGCCTGTTGTATTCAATCCCGATGCAATTTCTGTGTTTCAGAAACACTGTGACGGTCCACAGATTACAGGAGGCCTGCACTGAGCTTCGGAAACTACTACTGGTCTTTCATTAATCGATCAAAGTATAGACAGTTTGAGACATTACTCTAATTGACAAAAGTCAGAACGGTGCCTGTTGCATTCGATCCCGATGCAATTTGTGTGTTTCATCAGCACTGTAAAAGTCCAAAGGTTACAGGAAGCCTCCAGCTGTGCTTCGGAAACTACTGATGGTCTCCCAGGAATCGATCAAAGAATAGACAGTTTGAGACATTACTCCCATAAAAAAAAGTCAGAATGGTGAATGTTGTATTCAATCCCGATGCAATTTTTGTTTTTTAGCAACACTGCGAAGGTCCACAGGTTACAGGAAACAACCAGATGTCTTTCGCAAACAACTACTAGTTTTCCAGGAAACGATCAAAGCATACACACTTTGAGACATTGATAAAATTGACAAACGTCAGATTGGTGCCGGTTGTAGTCAATCCCGATGCCATTTCTGTGTTTCAGCAACATTGTTAAGGTCCACAGATTACAGGAAAGCTTCAGCTGTGCTTCGGAATCTACTACTGGTCTTCCAGGAATCGATCAAAGCATAGACAATTTGAGACAGTACTCCCATTAACAAAAGTCTGCTTGGTATCTGTTGTATTCAATCCTGATGCAATTTCTGTGTTCCAGCATGACTGTGAAGGTCCACAGATTACAGGAAGCGTCCTGCTGTGCTTCGGAAACTACTACTGGTCTTCCAGGAATCGATCAAAGCATAGACAGTTTGAGTCATTATTCCCATTGACAAACGTCCGACTGGTGCCGTTTGTATTCAATCCCGATGCCATTTCTGTGTTTCAGCAACATTGTGAAGGTCCACAGATTACAGGAAGCCTTCAGCTGTGCTTCGGAACTTACTACTGGTCTTCAAGGAATCGATCAAAGCATAGACAGTTTGAGACATTACACCCATTGACAAAATTCGGCATGGTATCTGTTGTCTTCAATACCGATGCAATTTCTGTGTTTCATCAACACTCTGAAAGTCCACAGATTACAGGAAATCTCTTGCTGTTCTTCGGAAACTACTACTGGTGTACCAGGAATCGATCAAAGCACAGACAGTTTCAGACATTACTCCCATGGACAAAAGTCAGAATGGTGCCTGTTTTAGTCAATCCCGATGCAATTTCTGTGTTTCATCAACACTGTGAAGGTCCACATATTACAGAAAGCCTCCAGCTGTGCTTCGGAAACTACTACTGGTCTTCCAGGAATCGATAAAGGCGTAGACAGTTTGAGACTTTAATCCCAATGACAAAAGTCAGAATGAAGCCTGTTGTATTTAATCCTGATGCAATTTCTTTGTTTCAGCAACACTCTGAAGTCAACAGACTACAGGAAGCTTCCAGCTGTGATTCGGAATCTACTAGTGGTCTTCGAAAAATCGATAAAAGCATAGACAGTTTGAGACATTACTCCCATAAAAAAGTCAGATTGGTGCTTGTTGTATTCAATCCTGATGCAATTTCAGTGTTGCATAAACACTCTGAAGGTCCACAGATTACAGGAAGCCTTCAGCTGTGCTTCGGAAACTACTACTGGTCTTCCAGGAATCGATAAAGGCATAGACAGTTTGAGACATTACTCCCAATGACAAAAGTCAGAATGGTGCCTGTTGTATTCAATCCCTATGTAATTTCTGTCTTTCATCAATACTCTGAATGTCCACAGATTACATGAAGACTCCTGCTGTTCTTCGGAAACTACTACTGGTGTTCCAAGAATCAATCAAAGCATGGACTGTTTGAGACATTACTCCCATGGACAAAAGTCAGATTGGTGCCTGTTGTATTCAAACCCGATGCAATTTCTGTGTTTCATCAACACTCTGAAGGTCCACAGATTACAGGAAATCTCTAGCTGTTCTTCGGAAACTACTACTGGTGTACCAGGAATCGATCAAAGCACAGACTGGTTGAGACATTACTCCCATTGACAAAAGTCGGCATGGTATTTGTTGTATTCAATCCCGATGCAATTTCTGTGTTACAGCAACACTGTGAAGGTCCACAGATTATAGGAAGCCTCCAGCTATGCTTCGGAAACTACTACCGGTTTCTCAGGAATCGATCAAATCATAGACAGTTTGAGACATTACTCCCATTGACAAAAGTCAGAGTGGTGCCTGTTGTATTCAATCCCGATGCAATTTCTGTGTTTCAGAAACACTGTGACGGTCCACAGATTACAGGAGGCCTGCACTGAGCTTCGGAAACTACTACTGGTCTTTCATTAATCGATCAAAGTATAGATAGTTTGAGACATTACTCTAATTGACAAAAGTCAGAACGGTGCCTGTTGCATTCGATCCCGATGCAATTTGTGTGTTTCATCAGCACTGTAAAAGTCCAAAGGTTACAGCAAGCCTCCAGCTGTGCTTCGGAAACTACTGATGGTCTCCCAGGAATCGATCAAAGAATAGACAGTTTGAGACATTACTCCCATAAAAAAAAGTCAGAATGGTGAATGTTGTATTCAATCCCGATGCAATTTTTGTTTTTTAGCAACACTGCGAAGGTCCACAGGTTACAGGAAACAACCAGATGTCTTTCGCAAACAACTACTAGTTTTCCATTAAACGATCAAAGCATACACACTTTGAGACATTACTAAAATTGACAAACGTCAGATTGGTGCCGGTTGTAGTCAATCCCGATGCCATTTCTGTGTTTCAGCAACATTGTTAAGGTCCACAGATCACAGGAAAGCTTCAGCTGTGCTTCGGAATCTACTACTGGTCTTCCAGGAATCGATCAAAGCATAGACAATTTGAGACAGTACTCCCATTGACAAAAGTCTGCTTGGTATCTGTTGTATTCAATCCTGATGCAATTTCTGTGTTCCAGCATGACTGTGAAGGTCCACAGATTACAGGAAGCGTCCTGCTGTGCTTCGGAAACTACTACTGGTCTTCCAGGAATCGATCAAAGCATAGACAGTTTGAGTCATTATTCCCATTGACAAACGTCCGACTGGTGCCGTTTGTATTCAATCCCGATGCCATTTCTGTGTTTCAGCAACATTGTGAAGGTCCACAGATTACAGGAAGAATTCAGCTGTGCTTCGGAACTTACTACTGGTCTTCAAGGAATCGATCAAAGCATAGACAGTTTCAGACATTACTCCCATGGACAAAAGTCAGAATGGTGCCTGTTGTATTCAATCCCTATGTAATTTCTGTGTTTCATCAATACTCTGAATGTCCACAGATTACATGAAGCCTCCTGCTGTTCTTCGGAAACTACTACTGGTGTTCCAAGAATCGATCAAAGCATAGACAGTTTGAGACATTACTCCCATGGACAAAAGTCAGATTGGTGCCTGTTGTATTCAATACCGATGCAATTTCTGTGTTTCATCAACACTCTGAAGGTCCACAGATTACAGGAAATCTCTAGCTGTTCTTCGGAAACTTCTACTGGTGTACCAGGAATCGATCAAAGCACAGACAGTTTCAGACATTACTCCCATGGACAAAAGTCAGAATGGTGCCTGTTTTAGTCAATCCCGATGCAATTTCTGTGTTTCATCAACACTGTGAAGGTCCACATATTACAGAAACCCACCAGCTGTGCCTCGGAAACTACTACTGGTCTTACAGGAATCGATAAAGGCATAGACAGTTTGAGACTTTACTCCCAATGACAAAAGTCAGAATGAAGCCTGTTGTATTTAATCCCGATGCAATTTCTGTGTTTCAGCATCATTGCGAAGGTCCACAGATTAGAGGAAGCCTTCAGCTGTGCTTCGGAACCTACCACTGGTCTTCCAGGAATCGATCAAAGCATAGACAGTTTGGGACATTACTACCATTGACAAAATTCGGCATGGTATCTGCTGTATTCAATACCTATGCAATTTCTGTGTTTCAGCAATACTGTGAAGTTCCACAGATTACATGAAGCCTCCAGCTGTGCTTCCTGAACTGCTACTGGTCATCCAGTAATTGATCAAAGCATAGACAGTTTGAGACATTATTCCCATTGAAAAACGTAAGAATAGTGCTTGTTGTATTCACTCCCGATGAAATTTCTGTGTCTCAGCAACAGTGCCAATGTCCACAGATTACAGAAGCCTCCTGCTGTGCTTCAGAAACTACTACTGGACTTCCAGGAATCGATGAAAGCATAGACAGTTTGAGAAATTTCTCCCATGGACAAAAGTCAGAATGGTGCCAGTTGTATTCATTAACGATGCAATTTCTGTGTTTCAGCAACACTGTGAAGGTCCACAGATTACAGAAAGCCTCCAGCTGTGCTGCGGAAACTACTACTGGTCTTCCAGGAATCGATAAAGACATAGACAGTTTGAGACATTACTCCCAATGACAAAAGTCAGAATGGTGCCAGTTGTATTTAATCCCGATGCAATATGTGTCTTTCATCAACACCCTGAAAGTCCAAAGATTACAGGAAGCCTCCAGCTGTGCATCGGAAACTACTGCTGGTCTCCCATGAATCGATAAAACCTTAGACACTTTGAGTCATTACTCCCATTGACAAACGTCAGAATGGTGCAGCTTGTATTCGTTCCCGATGCCATTTCTGTCTTTCAGCAACATTGTGAAGTTCCACAGAATACAGGAGGCCTTCAGCTGTGCTTCGGAACCTACTACTGGTCTTCCAGGAATCAATCAAAGCATAGACAGTTTGAGACATTACTCCCATTGAAAAACGTAAAAATAGTGCCTGTTGTATTCACTCCCAATGCAATTTCTGTGTTTCAGCAACACTGTGAAGGTCCACAGATTACAGGAAGCCTTCAGCTGTGCTTCGGAACTTACTACTGGTCTTCAAGGAATCGATCAAAGCATAGACAGTTTGAGACATTACACCCATCGACAAAACTCGGCATGGTATCTGTTGTCTTCAATACCGATGCAATTTCTGTGCTTCAGCAACACTGTGAAGGTCCACAGATTACAGGAAGACTTCATCTGTGCTTCGGAAACTACTACTGGTCTTCCAGGAATCGATAAAGACATAGACAGTTTGAACATTACTCCCAATGACAAAAGTCAGAATGGTGCCTGTTGTATTCAATCCCTATGTAATTTCTGTGTTTCATCAATACTCTGAATGTCGACAGATTACATGAAGCCTCCTGCTGTGCTTCAGAAACTACTACTGGTGTTCCAAGAATCAATCAAAGCATAGACAGTTTGAGACATTACTCCCATGGACAAAAGTCAGATTGGTGCCTGTTGTATTCAAACCCGATGCAATTTCTGTGTTTCATCAACACTCTGAAGGTCCACAGATTACAGGAAATCTCTAGCTGTTCTTCGGAAACTACTACTGGTGTACCAGGAATCGATCAAAGCACAGACAGTTTCAGACATTACTCCCATGGACAAAAGTCAGAATGGTGCCTGTTTTAGTCACTCCCGATGCAATTTCTGTGTTTCATCAACACTGTGAAGGTCCACATATTACAGAAAGCCTCCAGCTTTGCTTTGGAAACTACTACTGGTCTTCCAGGAGTCGATAAAGTCATAGACAGTTTGAGACTTTACTCCCAATGACAAAAGTCATAATGAAGCCTGTTGTATTTAATCCCGATGCAATTTCTGTGTTTCAGCATTATTGCGAAGGTCCACAGATTAGAGGAAGCCTCCAGCTGTCTTTCGGAAACTACTACTAGTCTTCCAGGAAACGATCAAAGCATAGACAGTTTGAGACATTACTCCCATTAACAAAAGTCAGCATGGTGCCTGTTGTATTCAACCCGATGCAGTTTCTGTGTTTCATCATCATTCTGAAGGTCCACAGATTACAGGAAGACTCCAGCTGTGCTTCGGAAACTACTACTGGTCTTCCAGGAATCGATCAAAGCATAGACAGTTTGATTCATTACTCCCATTGACAAACGTCCGACTGTTGCCGTTTGTATTCAATCCCGATGCCATTTCTGTGTTTCAGCAACATTGTGAAGGTCCACAGACTACAGGAAGCCTTCAGCTGTGCTTCGGAACCTACCACTGGTCTTCCAGGAATCGAGCAAAGCATAGACAGTTTGACACATTACTCCCATTGACAAAATTCGGCATGGTATCTGTTGTATTCAATACCTATGCAATTTCTGTGTTTCAGCAACACTGTGAAGGTCCACAGATTACAGGAAGCCTCCAGCTGTGCTTCCTGAACTGCTACTGGTCTTCCAGTAATCGATCAAAGCATAGACAGTTAGAGACTTTACTCCCATTGAAAAACGTAAGAATAGTGCCTGTTGTATTCACTCCCGATGCAATTTCTGTGTTTCAGCAACACTGTGAAGGTCCACAGATTACAGGAAGCCTTCAGCTGTGCTTCGGAAACAACTACTGACCATACAGGAATCGATCAAGGCATAGACCGTTTGAGACATTACTCCCATTGGCAAAAGTCAGAATGGTGCCTGTTGTATTCAATCCCTATGCAATTTCTGTGTTTCATCAATACTCTGAATGTCCACAGATTACAGGAAGCCTCCTGCTGTTCTTCGGAAACTACTACTGGTGTTCCAAGAATCGAACAAAGCATAGACAGTTTGAGACATTACTCCCATGGACAAAAGTCAGATTGGTGCCTGTTGTATTCAATCCCGATGCAATTTCTGTGTTTCATCAAGACTCTGAAGGTCCACAGATTACAGGAAATATCTAGCTGTTCTTCGGAAACTACTACTGGTGTACCAGGAATCGATCAAAGCACAGACAGTTTCAGACATTACTCCCATGGACAAAAGTCAGAATGGTGCCTGTTTTAGTCAATCCCGATGCAATTTCTGTGTTTCATCAACACTGTGAAGGTCCACATATTACAGAAAGCCTCCAGCTGTGCTTCGGAAACTACTACTGGTCTTCCAGGAATCGATAAAGGCATAGACAGTTTGAGACTTTACTCCCAATGACAAAAGTCAGAATGAAGCCTGTTGTATTTAATCCCGATGCAATTTCTGTGTTTCAGCATCATTGCGAAGGTCCACAGATTAGAGGAAGCCTCCAGCTGTCTTTCGGAAACTACTACTAGTCTTCCAGGAAACGATCAAAGCATAGACAGTTTGAGACATTACTCCCATTGACAAAAGTCAGAATGGTAACTGTTGTATTCAATACCGATGCAATTTCTTTGTTTCAGCAACACTGCGGAGGTCACAGATTACAGGATGCTTCCAGCTGTGCTTCGGATCTACTACTGGTCTTCCAGGAATCGATCAAATCATAGACAGTTCGAGACATTACTCATATTGAAAAAAGTCATAATGATACCTGTTGTATTCAATCAAGATGCAATATGTGTGTTACATCAACACTCTGAAGGTCCACAGATTACAGGATGCCTCCAGCTGTGCTTCGGAAACTACTACTGGTCTTCCAAGAATCGATCAAAGTATAGACAATTTGAGACAGTACTCCCATTTACAAAAGTCAGAAAGGTGCCTGTTGTATTCAATCCCGATGCAATTTCTGTGTTTCAACAACACTGCGGAGGTCCACAGATTACAGGACGCCTCCAGCTGTGCTTCGGAAACTACTACTGGTATTCCATGAACCGATCAAAGCATAGACAGTTATAGACAATACTCCCATGGACAAAAGTCTGAATGGTGCCTGTTGTATTCAAACCCGATGCAATTTCTGTAATTCATCAACACTCTGAAGCTCCACAGATTACAGGAAGACTCGAGCTGTGCTTCGGATACTACGACTGGTCTTCCAGGAATCGATTAAAGCATAGAGAGTTTGAGAAATTACTCCCATGGACAAAAGTCAGAATGGAGCCTGTTGTATACAAACCCGATGCATTTCTGTGGTTCAGAAACACTGTAAAGGTCCATAGATTACAGGAAGCCTTCAGCTGTGCTTCGGAAACTACTACTGGTCTTCCAGTTTGTGTGTGTGTGTGTGTGTGTGTGTGTGTGTGTTTGAGGTTTACGGGCGCTAAACAGCGTGGTCATCAGCGCCCAAACGCATAGAAACAGGAAAGGAAACAAAAGGAAAAGAGAACAGATACCGAAGGGAAACAAGGAGGTAATCGTGACTGGCGGACCTCTTACCTAAAACCTGGGTGAGCCAGTCACCCAGCAGCACATTAAAACCTTCTCCCTAAAATCCGAGGCAACAGATTGGACAGGACACAAAACCGTAAGACCTTAACCACAGTCGCTGCGTCGTCTTGCAAAATAGATGGCAAATCCGGTGACAAGGAAACAACCGCCCTCTGGTCAGAGATTAAAAGACAGTCAAGTAAAATGTGGCGGACAGTAATCTGGACGCCACAAGCACTGCAGATTGGGGGGTCCTCCCGCCGGAGTAAAAAACCATGCGTGAAGGGACTGTGTCCAACGCGGAGGCGAGTGAGGAGAACCTCATCCCGCCTGTATGACTGGTAGGTCGCGTAGTGGCCTTTACCAGACGCAGCTTATTGTCAGAAACTGCCAACCACTCCTCTTCCCACTGATGCATAACACGAAAACGCAAAAGGGAGGTTACAGCGTGGAGGGGGACGGCACAGTCAACAACGTGAGGGAGGGAACATGCATCTTTGGCAGCCACATCCGCCAGTTCGTTTCCCCTAATACCCACGTGCCCCGGCACCCAGCAGAAAGAAACCTCCTTCCCCTGCCGTTGCAGGTAGAGTAGGGCATCATGGATGTTCTGGACGACCTTATCCGCTGGGTACAAGTGTTGCATGGTCTGAAGGGCACTCAGGGAGTCAGAAAAGATGAGGAACTTAAGACTGGTAACACATCTCATCTGCTCCAATGCCCGCAAGATTGCAAACAATCCGGCATCGAGGATGGTAAACGCCGCAGGAAGCCGTAACTTGACGACTCGATCAGGGAAAACAACAGCACACTCAACAGAGTCCCCCTGTTTAGAGCCATCTGTGAATACAGGTACATGGTCCAGATGCTGGTTTAAACTATCGTAAAATAAGGAGGTAAAAACAAACGCCGGAGTGCAGTTCCTCCGGTACTCCGACAAGTCTAGAAGGATGCTGGGCCTCTGGAGCAACCAGGGAGGCAGGCGAGTAAAACCTTGTCGTTGGGGTGCCACACGCTCCACACCAAGGGACTCAGGCAAATGCTTGGCACGAATCCCAAATGGTCTCGTTGCCCTGGGACGACTGGAAAAGAGACGTTCCATAGGCGGTCGGGCAACGGTAGGGTACGCAGGGGAGGTAGGACAGGCAAGGAAATGACACACCCGTCGCACCATGAGGAGTTTCCGCCGGATGGCGAGCGGCGGTTCCCCTGCCTCAGCACACAGGCTGGGGATGGGACTGGTACGGAAGAACCAGTGGCCAGCCTGATACTCTCATGGTGTACTGCGTCAAGGATCTTCAGATACGAAGGCCTTGCTGACCCATACACGGTGCAAGCATAGTCAAGACGCGATCGGACGAAAGCCCTATAAAACTGCAGCAGACGCGCCCGATCGGCTCCCCAGGACCGATGGCTCAGACACTTCAAAATATTCAGTGCCTTCAGGGCCCGCACCTTGAGGTCTTTAAGGTGAGGCAACCACGACAACTTGGAATCAAAATTGAGGCCCAGGAACCTCACAGTGTCTCTAAAAGGAAGAACGGTGTCCCTCAGACGCAATTCAGGGGAGGTAAAAAGACGCCGAGAACGATTAAAATGAACACACACAGATTTGTCTGCAGAAAAGGTAAAACCCGTCTTTGCAGTCCATGCCTCTAAGCGCTGTATCGTAAGCTGTAACTGCCGACTAGCACTGACAAGACTGGAGGAAGAACAGAAAACAGCAAAATCGTCCACAAACAAGGAGCATTGGGCAGGACTCCGGATAGTGGACGTGATACTGTTAATAGCAACGGCAAAGAGGGTGACACTTAAAACGCTGCCCTGAGGAACACCATTCTCCTGCACGTACAAATCCGATAGCACATTACCAACCCGATACCGAAAGAGGCGGTGAGAAAGAAAAGACCTAATGAAGATGGGGAGACGGCCACGAAAGCCACACTCACGGAGTTGATTGAGGATAAGGCGGCGCCAAGTAGTGTCATACGCCTTATTAATGTCAAAGAAGACCCCTAGACAATGCTGGTTACGTAGAAAGGCCTGCTGGATGGCGGCCTCAAGCAGGGTCAAGTTGTCTATAGTGGAACGACATCTCCGAAAGCCACACTGAGAGGGGCTAAGGAGCTGCCTGGTCTCGAGCAGCCAAACCAGGCGGCGGTTGACCATGCGTTCCAACGTCTTCCCAACACAGCTTGTCAAGGCAATACTCCGATAACTACTGGGATGCGTTCGGTCCTTCCCTGGTTTGAGGAGGGGAATCAAAATTGCCTCCCTCCACGAGTCAGGGTACGTGCCGGATAACCATATCATATTGAAACAGTTCAGGAGAACTTCCTTGGATGGCAGCAACAGGTGCCGCAGCATGCTGTACCGGATTTGATCATGACCAGGCGCAGTATCATGAGCCACAGACAGCGCAGAATCCAGTTTCCACATTGTGAAGGGGCAGTTATAGGGTTCAGAATATAGAGACCGGAAGTCCAAGTGACCCCTTTCGATGGCAGTGCGGTAGCGGCAGAAATCTGGATCACAGTTAATAGTGGCGTTAGATTCCGCAAAATGCATGGCCAGTGTCTGGGCAATGTCTCTCGGCGCCGTGAGGAGACATCCCTGATGCAGCAATGCCGTGACAGGTAGCTGGCTGAGTTTCCCGGAAATCCTCCTGATGGCTTCCCATACTTTCGTAGAACTAGTGGAGCGAGAGATGGAATTCAAGAACTATTGCCATGACCGTCGTTGCTCTCTTTAATCACTCGCCGCGCTCTGGCCCTTGCCACCCGAAAGGCCGCAAGATTGTCAGCTGAGGGACGGCACTTGAAGCGGCGCAGTGCTGCACTGCGGGAGCGGATGGCTGAGTGGCACTCAGTGGTCCACCAAGGAACAGGACGCCTCTTGGAATGACCGGATGACCGTGGGATTGAAAATGCAGCAGCATGTGAGATCACGGCTGCAACATGGTCTACCCAATCGTGGACGCTGGCACGGTGTTCCAAAACAGCCAGTTGGCTGAAAAGTGTCCGGTCAGCTCTGCAAAGGTGCCACCGGGGCGGCACTGGTAATGCCACAGCCTCATCCAGGAGGCGAATCCAGAGGGGGAAGTGGTCACTAGAATGGAGGTCAGCTGCAGCCTCCCACAGAGCAGAATCCGCGAGTGCTGGAGAGCAAAAGGAAAGGTCAATAGCCGATGACGATTCGGAAGCAGTAAAGAAATGAGTGGGAGCACCAGCGTTGAGGAGGCACAGTTCTTCAGACATCATGACGCTTTCCAGAATGCGACCCCTGGGGCAAGTAGTCCGAGAGCTCCATAAGACATTATGAGCGTTGAAGTCCCCCAGAAAAAGAAATGGGCGAGGGAGTTGGCTAATAAGGTCCGTGAGAGCCTCAGAGTCTATCGCATCCGGAGGTGGTAAATAAACTGAACAGACTGTGAGCCTCCGACCCACAAGAATGTCAACTGCAACTGCTTGCAAGTCGGTGACGAGAGGGAGCTCAGATGACGGGTGCATGTCACGGACAAAAACCGCAACACCACCCTTTGCCCTTTGCCCCGTCAGATCATCTTTTCGATATACGGTATAGCCGCGTAAAGAAGGAGAATCAGTGGCCCGAAAATGTGTCTCTTGGAGACATAAGCACAAGGGGCACTCTCGTATAAGGAGTTGTAATTCGGCCACATGCGTCCTGAACCCATTCAGGTTCCACTGTAATATGGGAGCAACCACGGCCTTGTCCGATGTAGCGGGGAGAGCCACAGATTGTAAAACAACCGCAGCTGCACAAGTGCACTGGCAAGCGCCGGTTTTAGTGCTAACACTAGCAACCTCTGTTTGCGTAGCAACAGTGGCCAGTTGTACCGGTTTTTTGAGAGCGGAAGCAAAAGATGTTGAAAACACAGGAGGTTGCATGGCCTTAAGAGCTTCTTGGCCTCACCATAGGGGATGCGCTTAGATGTTTTAATCTCCTGTACCTTCCGTTCTTCGAGATAGATGGGGCAGATCCGGCTCCAGACAGGGTGACTCCCAGAGCAATTCACGCACTTCACAGGCAATGAACAATCGGCTCCGTCATGGGCAGGCTGACCACATTTACCACAAGTGGCTATCCCATTGCACCCCAACGTAGTATGCCCAAAGCGCTGACATTTAAAACAGCGCATTGTGTTGGGGAAATATGGCCGTACGGGCAAACGTAAGAACCCCGCTTTAACATGATCTGGGAGGAATCGATCCAAGCATAGATAGTTTCAGACAGTACTCAAATTGACAAAAGTCAGAATGGTGCCTTTTGTATTCAATCTCGATGCAATTTCTGTGTTTCAGCTACAGTACGAAGGACCACAGATCAGAGGATACTTCCGGCTGTGCTTCGGAAGCTACTACTGGTCTTCCAGGAATTGATCAAATCATAGATAGATTGAGACATTACGCCCATTGACAAAATTCAGAATGATGCCTGTTGTATTTAATCCCGTTGCTATGTCTGTGTTTCATCAGCACTCTCAAGGACGAGAGATTACAGGAAGCCTCCAGGTGTGCTTCCGAAACTACTAATGGTCTTCCAGGAATCTATCCAAGCATAGACAGTTTGAGACAGTACTCAAATTGACAAAAGTCAGAATAGTGCCTGTTGTATTCAATCCCGCTGCAATTTCTGTGTCTCAACAACACTGTCGAGGTCCACAGATTAAAGGAAGCCTCCAGCTGTGCTTCGGAAACTACTACTGATTTCCAGAAATCGATCAAAGCATAGACAGATTGGCACGTTACTCCTATGGGCAAAAGTATGCTTGGTAACTGTTGTATTCAATCCCGATGACATTTCTGTGTTTCAGAAACACTGTGAAGTTCCAGAGATTATAGGAAGCCTCCATCTGTGCTTCGGAAACTGCTACTGGTCTTCCAGGAATCGATAAAAGCATAGACAGTTTGAGACAATACTCCCATGGACAAAAGTCAGAATGGTGCCTGCTGTATTCAATCCCGATGCTATTTCTGTGTCTCAGCAACAGTGCGAAGGTCCACAGATTTCAGGAAGCCTCCAGCTGTGCTTCGGAAACTACTACTGGTCTTCCAGGAATCGATCAAAACATTGACAGTTTGAGACAATACTCCCATGGACAAAAGTCAGAATGGTGCCTGTTGTATTCAGTCCCTATGCGATTTCTGTGTCTCAGCAACAGTGCCAATGTCCACAGATTACAGAAGCCTCCTGCTGAGCTTCAGAAACTACTACTGGACTTCCAGGAATCGATAAAAGCATAGACAGTTTGAGAAATTTCTCCCATGGACAAAAGTCAGAATGGTGCCAGTTGTATTCATTAACGATGCAATTTCTGTGCTTCAGCAACAGTGCGAAAGTCCACAGATTACAGGACGCTTCCAGCTGTGCTTTGGAAACCTCTACTTGTCTTCAGAAATCGATCAAAGCATAGACAGTTTGAGACACTACCCCCATGGACAAAAGTTGGCATGGTAACATTTGTATTCAATCCCGATGCAATTTCTGTGTTTCATCAGCACCCAGAATGTCCACATAATACACGAAGCCTCCAGATGTTCTTTAGAAATTACTACTGGTCTACCAGGAATCGATCAAAGCATACACAATTTGAGACATTACTCCCATGGACAAAAGTCAGAATGGTGCCTGTTGTATTCTATCCCGATGTAATTTCTGTGCTACAGCAAACTGTGAAGGTCCACAGATTACCCGAATCCGCCAGCTGTGCTTCGGAACCAACGACTGGTATTCCAGGAATCGATCAAATCATAGACAGTTTGAGAAATTACTCCCATTGACAAAAGTCAGATTTATGCCTGCTGTATTCAATCCCGATGCATTTTCTGTGTTTCAGCAACAGTGCGAAGGTCCACAGATTTCTGGAAGCCTCCAGCTGTGCTTCGGAAACTACTACTGGTCTACCAGGAATCGATCAAAGCATACACAATTTGAGACATTACTCCCATGGACAAAAGTCAGAATGGTGGCTGTTGTATTCCATCCCTATGCAATTTCTTTGTTTCAGCAACACTGTGAAGTCCCACAATTTACAGGAAGAATCCATCCGTGCTTCGGAAACTACTACTGGTCTTCCAGTGATCGAACAAAGCATAGACAGTTTGAGACATTACTCCCATTAACAAAAGTCAGAATGGTCCCTGTTTTATTCAATCCCGATGCAATTTCTGTGTTTCAGCAAAACTGTGAAGGACCACAGATTACAGGATGCCTCCAGCTGTGCTTCGGAAACTACTACTGGTCTTCCAGGAATCGATCAAAGCATAGACAGTTTGAGAAATTACTCCCATGGACAAAAGTTAGAATGGTTCCGGTAGTATTCAATCCCGTTGCAATTTCTGTGTTTCAGAAACACTGTGAAGTTCCACAGATTACAGGAAGCCCCATTCTGTGCTTCGGAAACTGCTATTGGTCTTCCAGGAATTGATCAAAGCATAGACAGTTTGAGACAATACTCCCATGGACAAAAGTCAGATTTATGCCTGCTGTATTCAATCCCGATGCATTTTCTGTGTTTCAGCAACAGTGCGAAGGTCCACAGATTTCTGGAAGCCTCCAGCTGTGCTTCGGAAACTACTACTTGTCTTCCAGGAATCGATCCAAGCATAGACAGTTCGAGAAAATAATCCCATGAACAAAAGTCCGAATGGTGCCTGTTGTATTCAATCGCGATGCAATTTCTGTGTTTCAGCAACAGGGCGAAGGTAAACAGATTACAGGACACTTCCAGCTGTGCTTTGGAAACTACTACTTGTCTTCCAGGAATAGATCAAAACATAGACAACTTGAGACATTACACCCACGGACAAAATTCAGAATGGTGCCTGTTGTATTCAATCCCGATGAAATTTTTGTGTTTCAGCAACTCCGTGAAG
Organism: Schistocerca gregaria; assembly: GCF_023897955.1. NCBI lineage: Eukaryota > Metazoa > Arthropoda > Insecta > Orthoptera > Acrididae > Schistocerca > Schistocerca gregaria. The sequence goes on along the minus strand of NC_064930.1, from coordinate 17,334,155 downwards.
GTCCACAGATTACAGGAAACCTCTATCTGTGCTTCGGAAACTACTACTGGTCTTCCAGGAATCGATAAAAGCATAGACAGTTTGAGACAATACTCCCAGGGACAAAAGACGGAATGGTGTATGTTGTATTCAATCCCGATGCTATTTCTGTGTCTCAGCAACAGTGCCAATGTCCACAGATTACAGGAAGCCTCTAGCTGTGCTTCGGAAACTACTACTGGTCTTCCAGAAATCGATCAAAGCATAGGCAGTTTGAGACACTAATCCCATGAACAAAAGTCCGAATGGTGCCTGTTGTATTCAATCGCTATGCAATTTCTGTGTTTCAGCAACAGGGCGAAGGTAAACAGATTACAGGAAGCCTCCATCTGTGCTTCGGAAACTACTACTGATCTTCCAGGAATCGATAAAAGCATAGACAGTTTGAGACAATACTCCCATGGACAAAAGTCAGGATGGTGCCTGTTATATTCAGTCCCAATGCGATTTCTGTGTCTCAGCAACAGTGCCAATGTCCACAGATTACAGAAGCCTCCTGCTGTGCTTCAGAAACTACTACTGGACTTCCAGGAATCGATGAAAGCATAGACAGTTTGAGACACTACTCCCATTAACAAAAGTCAGAATGGTCCCAGTTTTATTCAATCCCGATACAATTTCTGTTTTTCAGCAACACTGTGAAGGACCACAGATTACAGGAAGCCTCCAACTGTGCTTCGGAAACTACTACTGGTATTCCAGGAATCGATCAAAGCATAGACAGTTTGAGAAATTACTCCCATGGACAAAAGTCAGAATAGCGCCGGTAGTATTCAATCCCGACGCAATTTCTGTGTTTCAGAAACACTGTGAAGTTCCAGAGATTATAGGAAGGCTCCATCTGTGCTTCGGAAACTGCTACTGGGCTTACAGGAAGCGATAAAAGCATAGACAGTTTGAGACAATACTCCCATGGACAAAAGTCAGAATGGTGCCTGCTGTATTCAATCCCGATGCATTTTCTGTGTTTCAGCAACAGTGCGAAGGTCCACAGATTTCAAGAAGTCTCCAGCTGTGCTTCGGAAACTACTACTGGTCTTCCAGGAATCGATCCAAGCATAGACAGTTTGAGAAAATACTCCCATGGACAAAAGTCAGAATGGTGATTGTTTATCAATCCCGGTGCAATTTCCGTGTTTCAGCAACACTCCGAACTCCACAAAATACAGGAAGCGTCCAGCTGTGCTTCGGAAACTACTACTGGTGTTCCAGGAATCGATAAAAGTATAGACAGTTTGAGACAATACACCCATGGACAAACGTCAGAATGGTGCCTGCTGTATTCAATCCCGATGCTATTTCTGTGTCTCAGCAACAGTGCGAAGGTCCACAGATTTCAGGAAGCCTCCAGCTGTGCTTCGGAAACTACTACTGGTCTTCCAGGAATCGATCAAAACGTTGAAAGTTTGAGACAATACTCCCATGGACAAAAGTCAGAATGGTGTCTGTTGTATTCAGTCCCTATGCGATTTCTGTGTCTCAGCAACAGTGCCAATGTCCACAGATTACAGATGACTCCTGCTGTGCTTCAGAAACTACTACTGGACATCCAGGAATCGATGAAAGCATAGACAGTTTGAGAAATTTCTCCCATGGACAAAAGTCAGAATGGTGCCATTTGTATTCATTAACGATGCAATTTCTGTGTTTCAGCAACAGTGCGAAAGTCCACAGATTACAGGACGCTTCCAGCTGTGCTTTGGAAACCTCTACTTGTCTTCAGAAATCGATCAAAGCATAGACAGTTTGAGACATTACCCCCATGGACAAAAGTTGGCATGGTAACATTTGTATTCAATCCCGATGCAATTTCTGTGTTTCATCAGCACCCAGAATGTCCACATAATACAGGAAGCCTCCAGATGTTCTTTGGAAATTACTACTGGTCTACCAGGAATCGATCAAAGCATACACAATTTGAGACATTACTCCCATGGACAAAAGTCAGAATGGTGCCTGTAGTATTCTATCCCGATGTAATTTCTGTGCTACAGCAAACTGTGAAGGTCCACAGATTACCCGAATCCGCCAGCCGTGCTTCGGAACCAACGACTGGTATTCCAGGAATCGATCAAATCATATACAGTTTGAGAAATTACTCCCATTGACAAAAGTCAGAATGGTGACTGTTGTATTCAATCCCGATGCAATTTCTTTGTTTCAGCAACACTGTGAAGTCCCACAGATTACAGGAAGAATCCATCCGTGCTTCGGAAACTACTACTGGTCTTCCAGTGATCGAACAAAGCATAGACAGTTTGAGACACTACTCCCATTAACAAAAGTCAGAATGGTCCCTGTTTTATTCAATCCCGATTCAATTTCTGTGTTTCAGCAAAACTGTGAAGGACCACAGATTACAGGATGCCTCCAGCTGTGCTTCGGATACTACTACTGGTCTTCCAGGAATCGATCAAAGCATAGACAGTTTGAGAAATTACTCCCATGGACAAAAGTTAGAATGGTGCCGGTAGTATTCAATCCCGTTGCAATTTCTGTCTTTCAGAAACACTGTGAAGTTCCACAGATTACAGGAAGGCCCCATCTGTGCTTCGGAAACTGCTATTGGTCTTCCAGGAATTGATCATAGCATAGACAGTTTGATACAATACTCCCATGGACAAAAGTCAGAATTGTGCCTGCTGTATTCAATCCCGATGCATTTTCTGTGTTTCAGCAACAGTGCGAAGGTCCACAGATATCTGGATGCCTCCAGCTGTGCTTCGGATACTACTACTGGTCTTCCAGGAATCGATCAAAGCATAGACAGTTTGAGAAATTACTCCCATGGACAAAAGTTAGAATGGTGCCGGTAGTATTCAATCCCGTTGCAATTTCTGTCTTTCAGAAACACTGTGAAGTTCCAGAGATTATAGGAAGGCTCCATCTGTGCTTCGGAAACTGCTACTGGGCTTACAGGAAGCGATAAAAGCATAGACAGTTTGATACAATACTCCCATGAACAAAAGTCCGAATGGTGCCTGTTGTATTCAATCGCGATGCAATTTCTGTGTTTCAGCAACAGGGCGAAGGTAAACAGATTACAGGACACTTCCAGCTGTGCTTTGGAAACTACTACTGGTCTTCCAGGAATAGATCAAAGCATAGACAATTTGAGACATTACACCCACGGACAAAATTCAGAATTGTGCCTGTTGTATTCGATCCCGATGAAATTGCTGTGTTTCAGCAACTCCGTGAAGGTCCACAGATTACAGGAAACCTCTATCTGTGCTTCGGAAACTATTACTGGTCTTCCAGGAATCGATCAAAGCATAGGCAGTTTGAGACACTACTCCCATGAACAAAAGTCCGAATGGTGCCTGTTGTATTCAATCGCGATGCAATTTCTGTGTTTCAGCAACAGGGCGAATGTAAACAGATTACAGGAAGCCTCCTTCTGTGCTTCGGAAATTACTACTGATCTTCCAGGAATCGATAAAAGCATAGACAGTTTGAGACAATACTCCCATGGACAAAAGTCAGGATGGTGCCTGTTATATTCAGTCCCAATGCGATTTCTGTGTCTCAGCAACAGTGCCAATGTCCACAGATTACAGAAGCCTCCTGCTGTGCTTCAGAAACTACTACTGGACTTCCGGGAATCGATGAAAGCATAGACAGTTTGAGACATTACTCCCATTGAAAAAAGTCAGAATGGTGCCTGTTGTATTCAATCCCGATGCAATTTCTTTGTTTCAGCAACACTGTGAAGTTCCACAGATTACAGGAAAAATCCATCCGTGCCTCGGAAACTACTACTGGTCTTCCAGTGATCGATCAAAGCATAGACAGTTTGAGACATTACTCCCATTGACAAAAGTCAGAATGGTCCCAGTTTTATTCAATCCCGATACAATTTCTGTTTTTCAGCAACACTGTGAAGGACCACAGATTACAGGAAGTCTCCAACTGTGCTTCGGAAACTACTACTGGTATTCCAGGAATCGATCAAAGAATAGACAGTTTGAGAAATTACTCCCATGGACAAAAGTCAAAATGGCGCCGGTAGTATTCAATCCCGACACAATTTCTGTGTTTCAGAAACACTGTGAAGTTCCAGAGATTATAGGAAGCCTCCATCTGTGCTTCGGAAACTGCTACTGGTCTTCCAGGAATCGATAAAAGCATAGACAATTTGAGACAATACTCCCATGGACAAAAGTCAGAATGGTCCCTGCTGTATTTAATCCCGATGCTATTTCTGTGTCTCAGCAACAGTGCGAAGGTCCACAGATTTCAGGAAGCCTCCAGCTGTGCTTCTGAAACTACTACTGGTCTTCCAGGAATAGATGAAAGCATAGACAACTTGAGACATTACACCCATGGACAAAAGTCAGAATGGTGCCTGTTGTATTCAATCCCGACGAAATTTCTGTGTTTCAGCAACTCCGTGAAGGTCCACAGATTACAGGAAGCCACCATCTGTGCTTCGGAAACTACTACTGGTCTTCCAGGAATCGATAAAAGCATAGACAGTTTGAGACAGTACTCCCATGGACAAAAGACGGAATGGTGCATGTTGTATTCAATCCCGATGCAATTTCTGTGTTTCAGCAACAGTGCCAATGTCCACAGATTACAGAAGCCTCCTGCTGTGCTTCAGAAACTACTACTGGACTTCCAGGAATCGATGAAACCATAGACAGTTTGAGAAATTACTCCCATGAACAAAAGTCAGAATGGTGCCTGATGTATTCATTAACGATGCAATTTCTGTGTTTCAGCAACAGTGCGAAGGTATACATATTACAGGATGCTTCCAGCTGTGCATCGGAAACCTCTACTTGCCTTCTAGAAATCGATCAAAGCATAGACAGTTTGAGACACTACCCCCATGGACAAAAGTTGGCATGGTAACATTTGTATTCAATCGAGATGCAATTTCTGTGTTTCATCAGCACCCTGAATGTCCACATAATACAGGAAGCCTCCAGATGTTCTTCGGAAATTGCTACTGGTCTACCAGGAATCGATCAAAGCATACACAATTTGAGACATTACTCCCATTTACAAAAGTCAGAATGGTGCCTGTTGTATTCTATCCCGATGTAATTTGTATGCTACAGCAAACTGTAACGGTCCACAGAATACCGGAATCCACCTGCTGTGCTTCGGAACCAACGACTGGTCTTCCAGGAATCGATCAAATCATATACAGTTTGAGAAATTACTCCCAATGACAAAAGTCAGAATGGTGACTGTTGTATTCAATCCCGATGCAATTTCTTTGTTTCAGCAACACTGTGAAGTTCCACAGATTACAGGAAGAATCCATCCGTGCTTCGGAAACTACTACTGGTCTTCCAGTGATCGATCAAAGCATAGACAGTTTGAGACACTACTCCCATGAACAAAAGTCAGAATGGTGCCTGTTGTATTCAATCGCGATGCAATTTCTGTGTTTCAGCAACAGGGCGAAGGTAAACAGATTACAGGACGCTTCCAGCTGTGCTTCGGAAACTACTACTGGTCTTCCAGGAATAGATCAAAGCACTGACAGTTTGAGACAATACTCCCATGGACAAAAGTCAGAATGGTGCCTCTTGTATTCAGTCCCGATGCGATTTCTGTGTCTCAGCAACAGTGCCAATGTCCAAAGATTACAGAGGCCTCCTGCTGTGCTTCAGAAACTACTACTGTCTTCCAGAAATCGATCAAAGCATAATCAGTTTGAGAGACAACTCCCATGAACAAAAGTCAGAATGGTGCCTGTTGTATTCAATCCCGATGCAATTTCTGTGCTTTTGCAACACTGTGATGGTCCACAGATTTTAGGAAGCCTACAGCTGTGCTTCGGAAGCTACTACTGGTAATCTAGGAATCGATAAATTCATAGACAGCTTGAGACATTACTCCTATTGACAAAAGTCGGAATGGTTTCTATTACATTCAATCCCGATGCAATTTCTTTATTTCAGCAACACTGTGAAGTCCCACAGATTACAGGAAGCCCCCATCTGTGCTTCGGAAACTGCTATTGGTCTTCCAGGAATTGATCAAAGCATAGACAGTTTGAGACAATACTCCCATGGACAAAAGTCAGAATTGTGCCTGCTGTATTCAATCCCGATGCATTTTCTGTGTTTCAGCAACAGTGCGAAGGTCCACATATTTCTGGAAGCCTCTAGCTGTGCTTCGGAAACTACTACTTGTCTTCCAGGAATCGATCAAAGCATAGACAGTTCGAGAAAATACTCCCATGAACCAAAGTCCGAATGGTGCCTGTTGTATTCAATCCCGATGAAATTTCTGTGTTTCAGCAACTCCGTGAAGGTCCACAGATTACAGGAAACCTCTATCTGTGCTTCGGAAACTACTACTGGTCTTCCAGGAATCGATCAAAGCATAGACAGTTTGAGAAATTACTCCCATGGACAAAAGTCAGAATGGCGCCGGTAGTATTCAATCCCGACGCAATTTCTGTGTTTCAGAAACACTGTGAAGTTCCACAGATTATAGGAAGCCTCCATCTGTGCTTCGGAAACTGCTACTGGTCTTCCAGGAATCGATAAAAGCATAGACAGTTTGAGACAATACTCTAATGGACAAAAGTCAGAATGGTGCCTGCTGTATTCAATCCCGATGCATTTTCTGTGTTTCAGCAACAGTGCGAAGGTCCACAGATTTCAGGAAGCCTCCAGCTGTGCTTCGAAAACTACTACTGGTCTTCCAGGAATAGATGAAAGCATAGACAACTTGAGACATTACACCCATGGACAAAAGTCAGAATGGTGCCTGTTGTATTCAATCCCGACGAAATTTCTGTGTTTCAGCAACTCCGTGAAGGTCCACAGATTACAGGAAGCCTCCATCTGTGCTTCGGAAACTACTACTGGTCTTCCAGGAATCGATAAAAGCATAGACAGTTTGAGACAATACTCCCATGGACAAAAGTCAGAATGGTGCATTTTGTATTCAATCCCGATGCAATTTCTGTGTTTCAGCAACAGTGCCAATGTCCACAGATTACAGAAGCCTCCTGCTGTGCTTCAGAAACTACTACTGGACTTCCAGGAATCGATGAAACCATAGACAGTTTGAGAAAAATACTCCCATGAACAAAAGTCAGAATGGTGCCTGATGTATTCATTAATGATGCAATTTCTGTGTTTCAGCAACAGTGCGAAGGTCCACAGATTACAGGATGCTTCCAGCTGTGCTTCGGAAACCTCTACTTGTCTTCCAGAAATCGATCAAAGCATAGACAGTTTGAGACACTACCCCCATGGACAAAAGTTGGCATGGTAACATTTGTATTCAATCGAGATGCAATTTCTGTGTTTCATCAGCACCCTGAATGTCCACATAATACAGGAAGCCTCCAGATGTTCTTCGGAAATTGCTACTGGTCTACCAGGAATCGATCAAAGCATACACAATTTGAGACATTACTCCCTTTTACAAAAGTCAGAATGGTGGCTGTTGTATTCTATCCCGATGTAATTTCTGTGCTGCAGCAAACTGTGAAGGTCCACAGATTACCGGAATCCACCAGCTGTGCTTCGGAACCAACGACTGGTTTTCCAGGAATCGATCAAATCATATACAGTTTGAGAAATTACTCCCAATGACAAAAGTCAGAATGGTGACTGTTGTATTCAATCCCGATGCAATTTCTTTGTTTCAGCAACACTGTGAAGTTCCACAGGTTACAGGAAGAATCCATCCGTGCTTCGGAAACTACTACTGGTCTTCCAGTGATCGATCAAAGCATAGACAGTTTGAGACACTACTCCCATGAACAAAAGTCAGAATGGTGCCTGTTGTATTCAATCGCGATGCAATTTCTGTGTTTCAGCAACAGGGCGAAGGTAAACAGATTACAGGACGCTTCCAGCTGTGCTTCGGAAACTGCTACTGGTCTTCCAGAAATAGATCAAAGCATAGACAACTTGAGACATTACACCCATGGACAAAAATCAGAATGGTGCCTTTTGTATTCAATCCCGATGAAATTTATGTGTTGCAGCAACACTGTGAAGGTCCACAGATTACAGGAAATCTCCAGATGTGCTTCGGAAACTACTACTGGTCTTCCAGGACTCGATAAAAGCATTGACAGTTTGAGACAAGACTCCCATGGACAAAAGTCAGTATGGTGCCTGTTGTATTCAGTCCCGATGCGATTTCTGTGTCTCAGCAACAGTGCCAATGTCCACAGATTACAGAAGCCTCCTGCTGTGCTTCAGAAACTACTACTGTCTTCCAGAAATCGATCAAAGCATAATCACTTTGAGACACTACTCCCATGAACAAAAGTCAGAATGGTGCCTGTTGTATTCAATCCCGATGCAATTTCTGTGTTTTTGCAACACTGTGAAGGTCCACAGATTTTTGGAAGCCTCCAGCTGTGCTTCGGAAGCTACTACTGGTAATCTAGGAATCGATAAAGTCATAGACAGCTTGAGACATTACTCCTATTGACAAAAGTCGGAATGGTGCCTATTACATTCAATCCCGATGCAATTTCTGTGTTTCATCGACACTCTGAAGTTCCACAGATTACAGGAAGCCTTCAGCTGTGCTTTGGGTGTGTGTGTGTGTGTGTTTGAGGTTTACGGGCGCTAAACAGCGTGGTCATCAGCACCCAAACGCATAGAAACAGGAACACAAGCGGTGAAGGGACGAAGACGGACGCCGAACAAGGAGAACGGCTAAAAGACACAGGCCTGACGCAGTTCCAAATGCGCACATACAGAGGCAAAACAAGAGGAGAAGAAACACACTAAAAAAGGAAAGGAAACACAAGGAAAAGAGAACAGATACCGAAGGGAAACAAGGAGGTAATCATGACTGGCGGACCTCTTACCTAAAACCTGGATGAGCCAGTCACCCAGCAGCACATTAAAACCTTCTCCCTAAAATCCGAGGCAACAGGTTGGACAGGACACAAAACCGTAAGACCTTAACCACAGTCGCTGCGTCGTCTTGCAAAATAGAGGGCAAATCCGGTGGCAAGGAAACCACCGCCCTCTGGTCAGAGAATAAAAGACAGTCAAGTAAAATGTGGCGGACAGTAATCTGGACGCCACAAGCACTGCAGATTGGGGGGTCCTCCCGCCGGAGTAAAAAACCATGCGTGAAGGGACTGTGTCCAATGCGGAGGCGAATGAGGAGAACCTCATCTAGCCTGTATGACTGGTAGGACGTACGCCATGGTCGCGTAGTGGCCTTTACCAGACGCAGCTTATTGTCAGAAACTGCCAACCACTCCTCTTTCCATTGATGCATAACACGAAAACGCAAAAGGGAAGTTACAGCATGGAGGGGGACGGCACATTCAACAACGTGAGGGAGGGAACATGCATCTTTGGCAGCCACATCCGCCAGTTCGTTTCCCCTAATACCCACGTGCCCCGGCACCCAGCAGAAAGAAACCTCCTTCCCTTGCCGTTGCAGGTGGAGTAGGGCATCATGGATGTTCTGGACGACCGTATCCGCTGGGTACAAGTGTTGCATGGTCTGATGGGCACTCAGGGAGTCAGAAAAGATGAGGAACTTAAGACTAGTAACACATCTCATCTGCTCCAATGCCCGCAAGATTGCAAACAATTCGGCATCGAGGATGGTAAACGCCGAGGGAAGCCGTAACTTGACGACTCGATCAGGGAAAACAACAGCCATCTGTGAATACAGGTACATGGTCCGGATGCTGGTTTAAAATATCGTAAAATAAGGAGGTAAAAACAAACGCCGGAGTGCAGTTCCTTCGGTTCTCCGACAAGTCTAGAAGGATGCTGGGCCTCTGGAGCAACCAGGGAGGCAGGCGAATAATACCTTGTCGTTGGGGGGCCACACGCTCCACACCAAGGGACTCAAGCAAATGCTTGGCACGAATTCCAAATGGTTTTGTTGCCCTGGGACGACTGGAAAAGAGACGTTCCATAGGCGGTCGGGCAACGGTAGTGTACGCAGGGGAGGTAGGACAGGCAAGGAAATGACACACCCGTCGCACCATGAGGAGTTTCCGCCGGATTGCGAGCGGCGGTTCCCCTGCCTCAGCACACAGGCTGGGGATGGGACTGGTACGGAAGGCACCAGTGGCCAGCCTGATACCCTCATGGTGTACTGAGTCAAGGATCTTCAGATACGAAGGCCTTGCTGACCCATACACGGTGCAAGCATAGTCAAGACGCGATCGGACGAAAGCCCTATAAAACTGCAGCAGACGCGCCCGATCTGCTCCCCAGGACCGATGGCTCAGACACTTCAAAATATTCAGTGCCTTCAGGGCCCGCACCTTGAGGTCTTTAAGGTGAGGCAACCACGACAACTTGGAATCAAAAGTGAGGCCCAGGAACCTCAGAGTGTCTCTAAAAGGAAGAACGGTGTCCCTCAGACGCAATTCAGGGGAGGTAAAAAGACGCCGAGAACGATTAAAATGAACACACACAGATTTGTCTGCAGAAAAGGTAAAACCCGTCTTTGCAGTCCATGCCTCTAAGCGCTGTATCGTAAGCTGTAACTGCCGACTAGCACTGACAAGACTGGAGGAAGAACAGAAAACAGCAAAATCGTCCACAAACAAGGAGCATTGGGCAGGACTCCGGATAGTGGACGTGATACTGTTAATAGCAACGGCAAAGAGGGTGACACTTAAAACGCTGCCTTGAGCAACACCATTCTCCTGCACGTACAAATCCTATTGCACTTTACCAACCCGATACCGAAAGAGGCGGTGAGAAAGAAAGGACCGAATGAAGATGGGGAGACGGCCACGAAAGCCCCACTCATGGAGTTGATTGAGGATAAGGCGGCGCCAAGTAGTGTCATACGCCTTATTAATGTCGAAGAAGACCCCTAGACAATGCTGGTTACGTAGAAAGGCCTGCTGGACGGCGGCCTCAAGCAGGGTCAAGTTGTCGATAGTGGAACGACATCTCCGAAAGCCACACTGAGAGGGGCTAAGGAGCTGCCTGGTCTCGAGCAGCCAAACCAGGCGGCGGTTGACCATGCGTTCCAACGTCTTCCCAACACAGCTCGTCAAGGCAATACTCCGATAACTACTGCGATGCGTTCGGTCCTTCCCTGGTTTGAGGAGGGGAATCAAAATTGCCTCCCTCCACGAGTCAGGGTACGTGCCGGATAAACATATCATACTGAAACAGTTCAGGAGAACTTCCTTTGATGGCAGCAACAGGTGCCGCAGCATGCTGTACCGGATTTGATCATGACCAGGCGCAGTATCATGAGCCACAGACAGCGCAGAATCCAGTTCCCACATTGTGAAGGGGCAGTTATAGGGTTCAGAATTTAAAGACCGGAAGTCCAAGTGACCCCTTTCGACGGCAGTGCGGTAGCGGCAGAAATCTGGATCACAGTTAATAGTGGCGTTAGATTCCGCAAAATGCATGGCCAGTGTCTGGGCAATGTCTCTCGGCACCGTGAGGAGACATCCCTGATGCAGCAATGCCGTGACAGGTAGCTGGCTGAGTTTCCCGGAAATCCTCCTGATAGCTTCCCATACTTTCGTAGAACTAGTGGAGCGAGAGATGGAATTCAAGAACGATTGCCATGACCGTAGTTTGCTCTCTTTAATCACTCGCCGCGCTCTGGCCCTTGCCACCCGAAAGGCCGCAAGATTGTCAGCTGAGGGACGGCACTTGAAGCGGCGCAGTGCTGCACGGCGGGCGCGGATGGCTGAGTGGCACTCAGTGGTCCACCAAGGGACAGGACGCCTCTTGGGATGACCGGATGACCGTGGGATTGACAATTCAGCAGCATGTGAGATCACGGCTGCATCATGGTCTACCCACTCGTGGACGCTGGCACGGTGTTCCAAAACAGCCAGTTGGCTGAAAAGTGTCCAGTCAGCTCTGCAAAGGTGCCACCGGGGCGGCACTGGTAATGCCACAGCCTCATCCAGGAGGCGAATCCAGAGGGGGAAGTGGTCACTAGAATGGAGGTCAGCTGCAGCCTCCCACAGAGCAGAATCCGCGAGTGCTGGAGAGCAAAAGGAAAGGTCAATAGCCGATGACGATCCGGAAGCAGTACAGAAATGAGTGGGAGCACCAGAGTTGAGGAGGCACAGTTCTTCAGACATCATGACGCTTTCCAGAATGCGACCCCTGGGGCAAGTAGTCGGCGAGCCCCATAAGACATTATGAGCGTTGAAGTCCCCCAGAAGAAGAAATGGGCGGGGGAGTTGGCTAATAAGGTCCGTGAGAACCTCAGAGTCTATCGCATCCGGAGGTGGTAAATAAACAGAACAGACTGTGAGCCTCCGATCCACAAGAATGTCAACTGCAACTGCTTGCAAGTCGGTGACGAGAGGGAGCTCAGATGACGGGTGCATGTCACGGACAAAAACCGCAACACCACCCTTTGCCCTTTGCCCCGTCAGATCATCTTTTCGATATACGGTATAGCCGCGTAAAGAAGGAGAATCAGTGGCCCGAAAATGTGTCTCTTGGAGACATAAGCACAAGGGGCACTCTCGTATAAGGAGTTGTAATTCGGCCACATGCGTCCTGAAACCATTCAGGTTCCACTGTAATATGGGAACCAGTGATCAGGGTGGCTGAACTTTCACCCTGATTCTGTGCTTCGGAGGAGAGACTGTACTGGCCGAAGATTTATTCCTGGGGCGAGGAGATCGCCCCCGGTCGACATCAATGTCCATAAGCTCCGATGACGACCCACGGGAGATGTCAGACAGTACGATGGCCTCGTCATCGGACCGCCGCTGACTAGTCTCCTCAAGTGGCAGAACCTTCATCTTCTGAGCCTTTGTCTTGGGGGGCTTGGAAAGCAGAGCCTTGTCAACAGTTGGAGGTTGACTCGTCTGGGCAGAAGGCGCCATATGGGGGGAGGCTGGAAGTACCTCAATGTCAGCAACCACGGCCTTGTCCGATGTAGCGGGGAGAGCCGCAGATTGCAAAACAACCGCAACAGCACAAGTGCACTGGCAAGCGCAGGTTTTAGTACTAACACTAGCAACCTCTGTTTGTGTAGCAACAATGGCCAGTTGTACCGGATTTTTGAGAGCGGAAGCGAAAGATGTTGAAAACACAGGAGGTTGCATGGCCTTAAAGAGCAAACGTAAGAACCCCGCTTTAACATGCTCTGGGAGTCTCGGGCAACTGAAGGTGAGAATAAACGAGTCAGATTTGACGAGGTCCCCATTGAGTCGTTTCATAATGTGCTGCACGTCAACAATTCCTTCGTCAGCCCACTCAGATTTTAGCACGTGTATGTGGATATCCACCAAGTCCCTACACGTCACAACACCCTTACTATAATTCAAAGTGGAGTGGAGCTCGGTCTCAACAGCGTACTCTCCTAGACAATTTGCTTTCCAAAGGGCAGCGACTTGACGGGAACTAGAAGTTTCAACTAACAGAGTCCCATTGCGCAGTCGCTTTAAAGATTTCAGTGTTCCTGCAATTCCCTCAAGACCCTTGTGGATGTAAAGGGGAGAAACCCTCTCAAAGCTACCCTCCTTCCTTTTAATAATCAAAAACACATTCTGATTATCAGCATGTGCTCCGTTACTACAATCTGTTAAAACTCTAGCAACACCAGGCGCTGGAGGACTCGCAGCGCGTAGCCGCTTTTTTCGATGGGGTGTGTTTTCCTACCAGCAGCCGACCCAAGCCACTGGCAGGGGGAAAATGTAGAGGTTGAAGGGTCCATTGCGGTCCCACGAGCAGCTAGGGAACTAAAAGTCCGCTCAGACAGAGCCCCGGGTGCCTGAGTAAGCCTTATGCAACTAAGGTGCGGCAGGTGCCCCAGAGGTTGCCCGCTTGCGACTGTTACACACCAACAGCCATGCATCATCTAGGCGCGGATCACACCGAAAGATTGAGGGTTTTTATAGAGGTTGGCCTTCCTCGCAATCCAGGCGGTCAAGCCAAGATTACCATTCCCCGCAGCACACAACATTTCACCGCCGCGCCGTACAGTGGTCGCTGAAGCATGTCCGGGGGTTACGGTGACAGGACACTGGCGGCGCAGACCAGTCCCCAGCTCAGGACCGCGGGGTCGCCAAGTGAATGATGAGCCCGTGGGGAGACACAAGTCAGAATGGGGCCTGTTGTCTTCAATCCCGTTGCAATTTCTGTGTTTCAGCAACAGTCCGAATGTCCACAGATTACAGAAAGCCTCTAGCTGTGCTTCGAAAACTACTACTGGCCTTCCAGGAATCGATCACAGCATAGGGAGTTTGAGACATTACTCAAAATTAAAAAAGTCAGAATGGTGAATGTTATATTCACTCCCGATGCAGTTTCCGTGTTTCAGTAACACTTTAAACTCCACAGTATACAGGAAGCGTCCAGCAGTGCTTCGGAAACTACTACTGGTCTTCCAGGAATCGATCAAGGCATAGACAATTCTAGGTAATACTACCCCATGGACAAAAGTCAGAATGGTGCCTGTAGTATTCCGTCCCGATGCAATTTCTGTGTTTCAGCAACAGTGCGAAGATTCACAGATTACAGGAAGCCTCCAGCTGTGCTTCGGAAACTACTACTGGTCTTCCAGGAATCGATCAAAGCATAGACAATTTCAGATATTACTAGCATTGACAAAAGTCAATATGGTGCCTGTAGTATTCAATCCCGATGCAATTTCTGTGTTTCAGCAACAGTGGGAAGGTCCACAGATTATAGGAAGCCTCCAGCTGTGTTATGGAAACTACTACTGGTCTTTCAGGAATCGATCAAAGCATAGACAGTTTGAGACATTACTCCCATGTACAAGAGTGAGAATGGTGCCTGTTGTATTGAATCCCGATGCAATTTCTGTGTTTCAGAAACACTGTGAAGTTCCACAGTTTACAGGAAGCCTCCATCTGTGCTTCGGAAACTACTACTGGTCTTCTAGGAATAGATCAAAGCATAGAGAATTTCAGATATTACTCCCATGGACAAAAGTCAGAATGGAGCCTGTAGTAATCAATCCCGATGCAATTTCTGTGTTTCAGCAACAGTCCGAATGTCCACAGATTACAGGAAGCCTCCAGCTGTGCTTCGGAAACCACGACTGGTCTTCCAGGAATCTATCAAAGCGTAGACAGTTTGAGACATTACTCCCATTGACAATGTCAGAATGGTGAATGTTTTATTCAACTCCGATGCTATTTCTGTGTTTCATCAACACTGTGAAGGTCCACAGGTTACGGCAGCATTCAGCTGTGCTTCGGAACCAACGACTGGTCTTTCAGGAATCGATCAAATCATAGACAGTATGAGACACTACCCCCATGGACTAAAGTTGGCAAGGTAACATTTCTATTCAATCCCGATGCAATTTCTGTGTTTCAGCAACAGTTCGAAGGTCCACAGATTACAGGAAGCCTCCAGCTGTGCTTCGGAAACCACGACTGGTCTTCAAGGAATCGATCAAATCATAGACAGTTTGAGAAATTACTCCCATGGACAATAGTCAGTATGGTGCCTGTTTTATTCAGTCCCGATGCAATTTCTGTGTTTCAGGAACAATGTGAAGGTCCACACATTACAGAAAGCCTCCAGCTGTGCTTCGGAATCTACTACTGGTCTTCCAGGAATCGATCAAAGCATAGACAGTTTGAGACATTACTCCCATGTACAAGAGTCAGAATGGTGCCTGTTGTGGTGAATCCCGATGCAAATTCTGTGTTTCAGAAACACTGTGAAGTTCCACAGATTACAGGAAGCCTCCATCTGTGCTTCGGAAACTACGACTGGTTTCCAGGAATAGATCAAAGCATAGACAACTTGAGACATTACTCCCATGGACAAAAGTCAGAATGGTGCCAGTTGTATTGAATTCCGATGCAATTTCTGTGTTTCAGCAACACTGTGAAAGTCCACAGATTACAGGAAGCCTCCATCTGTGCTTCGGAAACTACTACTGCTCTTCCAGGAATCGATCAAAGCATAGGCAGTTTGAGACATTACTCCCATGGACAAAAGGCATAATGGTGAATGTTGTATTCAATCCCGATGCAATCTCTGTATTTCTGCAACACTGTGAAGGTCCACACATTACAGGAAGCCTCCAGCTGTGCTTCGGAAACTACTTCTGGTGTTCCAGGAATCGATCAATGCATAGACAGTTTGAGACAATACTCCCATGGACAAAAGTCAGAATGGTGCCTGTTGTATTCAATCCCGATGCAATTTCAGTGTTTCAGAAACACTGTGAAAGCCCACAGATTACAGGAAGCCTCCATCTGTGCTTCGGAAACTACTACTGGTCTTCCAGGAATCGGTAAAAGCATAGACAATTTCAGACAATACTGCAATGCACAAAAGTCAGACTGGTTCCTGTAGTATTCAATCCCGATGCAATTTCTGTGTTTCAGCAACAGTCCGAAGGTCCACAGATTACAGGTAGCCTCCAGCTGTGCTTCGGATACTACTACTGGTCTTCCAGGAATCGATCAAAGCATAGACAGTTTGAGACACTACTCCCATGGACAGAAGTCAGAAAGGTACCTGTTGTATTCAATCCCGATGCAATTTCGGTGTTTCAGCAACACTGTGAAGCTCCACAGAATACAGCAAGCGTCCAGCTGTGCTTCGGATGCTACTACAGGTCTTCCAGGAATCGATCAAACCGTAGACAATTTCAAATATTACCCCCAGGACAAAAGTCAGAATTGTGCCTGAAGTATTCAATCCCGATACAATTTCTGTGTCTCAGCAACAGTGCGAAGGTTCACAGAATACAGGATGCCTCCAGCTGTGCTTCGGAAACTACTACTGGTCATCCAGGAATCGTTCAAAGCATAAACAGTTTGAGACAATACTCCCATGGACAAAAAACAGTATGGTGCCTGTTGTATTCAATCCCGATGCAATTACTGTTTCTCTGCAACAGTGCCAATGTCCACAGATTACAGGAAGCCTCCAGCTGTGCTTCGGAAACTACTACTGATCTTCCAGGAATCGATCAAACCATAGACAGTTTGAGACAATACTCCCATGGACAAAAGACGTAATGGTGCCTGTTGTATTCAATCCCGATGCAATCTCTGTGTTACAGCAACAGTGCGAATGTCCAAAGATTTCAGGAAGCCTCCAGCTGTCCTTCGGAAAATACTACTGGTCTTCCAGGAATCGATCATAGCATAGAGAATTTCAGATATTACTCCCATGAACAAAATTCAGAATGGTGCCTGTAGTATTCAATCCCGATGAATTTCTGTGTTTTAGCAACAGTGCAAAGATTCACAGATTACAGGAAGCCTCCAGCTGTGTGGCGGAAACTACTACTGGTCTTTCAGGAGTCGATTAAATCATAGACAATTTCAGATATTACCCCCAAGGACAAAAGTCAGAATGGTGCCTGTTGTATTCAATCGCGATGCTATTTCTGTGTTTCAGCAACAGTGC
Source organism: Schistocerca gregaria (assembly GCF_023897955.1). Lineage (NCBI taxonomy): Eukaryota > Metazoa > Arthropoda > Insecta > Orthoptera > Acrididae > Schistocerca > Schistocerca gregaria. Next base: position 17,316,789 of record NC_064930.1, on the reverse strand, counting down.
GAAGGTAAACAGATTGCAGGACGCTTCCAGCTGTGCTTCGGAAACTACTACTGATCTTCCAGGAATAGATCAAAGCATAGACATATTGAGACATTACTCCCATGGACAAAAGTCAGAATGGTGGCTGTTTTATTCAACCCCGGTGCAATTTCCTTGTTTCAGTAACACTCTGAATCTCCACAGTATACAGGAAGCGTCCAGCTGTGCTTCGGAAACTACTACTGGTCTTCCAGGAATCGATAAATGCATAGACAGCTTCAGATATTACTACCCCATGGACAAAAGTCAGAATGGAGCCTGTAGTATTCAATCCCGATGCAATTTCTGTGTTTCATCAACAGTGCGAAGATTCACAGAATACAGGAAGCCACCAGCTGTGCTTCGGAAACTACTACTGCTCTTCCAGGAATCGGTAAAAGCATAGACAATTTCAGACAATACTCCAATGCACAAAAGTCAGACTGGTTCCTGTAGTATTCAATCCCGATGCAATTTCTGTGTTTCAGCAACAGTCCGAAGGTCCACAGATTACAGGTAGCCTCCAGCTGTGCCTCGGAAGATACCACTGGTCTTAAAGTAATCGATCAAAGCATAGACGGTTTGAGACATTACTCCCATGGACAAAAGTCAGAATGGTGCCTGTTGTATTCAATCCCTATGCAATTTCTTTGTTTCAGAAACACTGTGAAGCACCACAGATTACAGGAAGCCTCCAGCTGTGCTATGGAAACTACTACTGGTCTTCCAGGAATCGATCAAATCATAGACAGTTTGAGACATTACTCCCAATTATGAATGTCAGAATGGTGCCTGTTTTATTCAATCCCGGTGCAATTTCCGTGTTTCAGCAACACTCTGAAGTTCCACAGAATACAGGAAGCGTCCAGCTGTGCTTCGGAAACTACTACTGGTCTTCCAGGAATCGATCAAAGCATAGGCAGTTTGAGAAATTACTCCTATGGACAAAACTCAGAATGGTGAGTGTTGTAATCAATCCCGATGCAATTTCTGTGTTTCAGCAACACTGTGAAAGTCCACAGACTACAGGAAGTCTCCAGCTGTGCTTCGGAAACTACTACTGGTGTTCCAGGAATCGATCAAAGCATAGACAGGTTGAGAAATTACTCAAATGGACAAAAGTCAAAATGGTGCCTGTTGTATTCGATCCAGATGCAATTTCAGTGTTTCAGAAACACTGTGAAGGCCCACAGATTACAGGAAGCCTCCATCTGTGCTTGGGAAACTACTACATGTCTTCCAGGAATCGATCAAATCATACACAGTATGACACATTACTCCCATTGACAAAAGTCAGAATGTTGCCTCTTTTATTCAATCTCGGTGCAATTTCCGTGTTTCAGCAACACTCTGAAGCTCCACAGAATACAGCCAACGTCCAGCTGTGCTTCGGAAGCTACTACTGTTCTTCCAGAACTCGATCAAATCATGGACAATTTCAGGTATTACTCCCAGGACAAAAGTCAGAATTTTGCCTGTAGTATACAATCCCGATACAATTTCTGTGTCTCAGCAACAGTACGAAGGTTCACAGAATACAGAAATCCTCCAGCTGTGCTTCGGAAACTACTACTGGTCTTCCAGGAATCGTTCAAAACATAAACAGTTAGAGACAATACTCCCATTGACAATATACGTAATGGTGCCTGTTGTATTCAATCCCGATGCGATTACTGTGTCTCAGCAACAGTGCCAATGTCCACAGATTACAGGTAGCCTCCAGTTGTTCTTCGGTAACTACTACTGGTCTTCCAGGAATCGATCAAATCATAGACTGAGAAATTACTCCCATGGACAAAAGTCAGAATGGTGCCTGTTGTATTCAATAACGATGCAATTTCTGTTTTTCAGCAACAGTGCTATGGTCCACAGATTTCAGGAAGCCCCTAGCTGTGCTTCGGAAACTACTACTGGTTTTCCAGAATCGATCACAGCATAGAGAGTTGGAGACATTACTCAAAATTAAAAAAGTCAGAATGATGAATGTTGTATTCACTCCCGATGCAGATTCTGTGTTTCATAAACAATTTGAAGCTCCACAGAATACCGGAAGCGTCCGGCTGTGCTTCGGAAACTACTACTGGTCTTCCAGGAATCGATAAAAGCATAGACAGTTTGAGACAATACTCCCATGGACAAAAGGCGGAATGGTGCCTGTTGTATTCAATCCCCATGCAATTTCTGTGTTTCAGCTACAGTGCGAAGGTCCACAGATTTCAGGAAGCCTCCAGCTGTGCTTCGGAAACTACTACTGGTCTTCCAGGAATCGATCAAAACATAGACAGTTTGAGACAATATTCCCATGGACAAAAGTAAGAATGGTGCCTGTTGTATTCAATCCCGATGCGATTTCTGTGTCTCAGCAACACTGTGAAAGCCCACAGATTGTAGGAAGCCTCCACCTGTGCTTCGGGAACTACTACTGGTCTTCCAGGAATAGATCAAAGCGTAGACAACTTGAGACATTGCTCCCATGGAGTAATGTCAAAATGGTGCCTGTTGTATTCAATCCCGATGCAATTTCTGTGTTTCAGCAACACTGTGAAAGTGCACAGATTACAGGAAGCCTCCATCTGTGCTTCGGAAACTACTACTGGTCTTCCAGGAATTGATCAAATCATAGACAGTTTGAGACATTACTCCCATTGATAAAAGTCAGAATGGTGCCTGTTTTATTCAATCTCAGTGCAATTTCCGTGTTTCAGTAACACTCTGAAGCTCCGCAGTATACAGAAAGCGTCCAGCTTTGCTTCGGAAACTACTACTGGTCTTCCAGGAATCGATCAAGCCATAGACAATTTCAGATATTACTACCGCATGGACAAAAGTCAGAATGGTGCCTGTAGTATTCAATCCCGATGCAATTTCTGTGTTTCGGCAACAGTGCGAAGGTCCACAGATTTCAGGAAGCCTCCAGCTCTACTTCGTATACTACTACTGGTCTTCCAGGAATAGATCAAATCATAGACAATTTCAGATACTAATCCCATGGACAAAAGTCAGAATGGTACCTGTTGTATTCAATCCCGATGCAATTTCTGTGTTTCGGCAACACTGTGAAGGTCCACACATTACAGGAAGCCTCCAGCTGTGCTTCGGAAACTACTACTGGTGTTCCAGGAATCGATCAAAGCATAGACAGTTTGAGACAATACTCCCATGGACAAAAGTCAGTATGGTGCCTGTTGTATTGGATCCCGATGCAATTACTGTTTCTCAGCAACAGTGCCAATGTCCACAGATTACAGGAAGCCTCCAGCTGTGCTTCGGAAACTACTACTGGTCTTCCAGGAATCGGTCAAAGCATAGACAGTTTGAGATATTACTCCCATGGACAAAAGTCAGAATGGTGCCTGTTTTATTCAATCCCGGTGCAATTTCCTTGTTTCATTATCACTCTGAATCTCCACAGTATACAGGAAGCGTCCAGCTGTGCTTCGGAAACTACTACTGGTCTTCCAGGAATCGATCAACGCATAGACAATTTCAGATATTACTACCCCATGGGCAAAAGTTAGAATGGTGCCTGTAGTATTCAATCCCGATGCAATTCCTGTGTTTCATCAACAGTGCGAAGATTCACAGATTACAGGAAGCCTCCAGCTGTGCTTCGGAAACTACTACTGGTCTTCCAGGAATCGATCAAAGCATAGACAGTTTGAGATATTACTCCCATGGACAAAAGTCAGAATGGTGCCTGTTGTATTCAATCCCGACGCAATATCTGTGTTTCAGAAACACTGTGAAGGACCACAGATTACAGGAAGCCACCAGATGTGCTATGGAAACTACTACTGGTCTTCCACGAATCGATCGAAGCATAGACAGTTTGAGACATTACTCCCATGGACAAAAGTCAGAATGATGCCTGTTGTATTCAATCCCGATGCAATTTCTGTGTTTCGGCAACACTGTGAAGGTCCACACATTACAGGAAGCCTCCAGCTGTGCTTCGGAAACTACTACAGGTGTTCCAGGAGTCGATCAAAGCATAGACAGCTTGAGAAATTACTCCCATGGACAAAAGTCAGAATGGTGCCTGTTGTATTCAATCCCGATGCAATTTCAGTGTTTCAGAAACACTGTGAAGGTCCACAGATTACAGGAATCCGCCAACTGTGCTTCGGAAACTACTACTGGCCTTCAAGGAATCGATCAAATCATAGACAGTTTGAGACATTTCTCCCATTTTTGAATGTCAGAATGGTGCCTGTTTTATTCAATCCCGGTGCAATTTCGGTGTTTCAGCAACACTCTGAAGCTCCACAGAATACAGGAAGCGTCAAGCTGTGCTTCGGAAACTACTACTGGTGTTCCAGGAATCGATCAAAGCATAGACAGTTAGAGAAATTACTCAAATGGACATAAGTCAGAACGGTGCCTCTTGTATTCAATCCCGATGCAATATCGGTGTTTCAGAAACACTGTGAAGGCCCACGGATTACAGGAAGCCTCCATCTGTGCTTCGGAAACTACTACTGGTCTTCCAGGAATCGATAAAAGCATAGACAATTTGAGACAATACTCCAATGCACAAAAGTCAGAATGGTGCCTGTAGTATTCAATCCCGATTCAATTGCTGTGTTTCAGCAACAGTCCGAAGGTCCACAGATTACACGTAGCCTCCACCTGTGTTTCGTATACTACTACTGGTCTTCCAGGAGTCGATCAAAGCATAGACAGTTTGAGACACTACTCCCATGGACAAAAGTCAGAATGGTACCTGTTGTACTCAATCCCGATGCAATTTATGTGTTTCAGCAACAGTGCGAATGTCCACAGATTACAGGAAGCTTCCAGCAGTGCTTCGGAAACTACTACTGGTCTTCAATTAATAGATCACATCATTGACAATTTGAGACAGTACTCCCATTTACAAAAGTTAGAATGGTACCTGTTGTATTCAATCCCGATGCAATTTCTGTGTTTCAGCAACGCTGTGAAGGTCCACAGATTAGAGGAAGCCTCCAGCTGAGCTTCGGAAACCACTACTGGTCTTCCAGGAATCGATTAAAGCATAGACAATTTGAGAAATTACTCCCAAGGACAAAAGTGAGAATAGTGCCTGTTGTATTCAATCGCTATGCAATTTCAATGTTTCAGAAACTCTGTATAGGTGCACAGATTACAGGAAGCCTCCATCTGTGCTTCGGAAACTACTACTGGTCTTCCAGGAATCGATCAAAGCATACACAGTATGACCCATTACTCCCATTGCCAAAGTCAGAATGTTGAATCTTTTATTCAATCCCGGTGCAATTTCCGTGTTTCAGCAACACTCTGAAGCTCCACAGAATAGAGCAAGCGTCCAGCTGTGCTTCGGAAGCTACTACTGTTCTTCCAGGAATCGATCAAATCATGGACAATTTCTGAAATTACTCCCAGGACAAAAGTCAGAATTGTGCCTGTAGTATTCAATCCCGATACAATTTCTGTGTCTCAGCAACAGTGCGAAGGTTCACAGATTACAGAAAGCCTCCAGCTGTGCTTCGGAAACTACTTCTGGTCTTCCAGGAATCGTTCAAAGCATAAACAGTCTGAGACAATTCACTTATTGACAATATACGTAATGGTGCCTGTTGTATTCAATCCCGATGCAATTTCTGAGTTTCAGCAACAGTGCGAAGGTCCACAGATTTCAGGAAGCCTCCAGCTGTGCTTCGAAAAATACTACTGGTCTTCGAGGAATCGATCCAAGCATACACAGTTTAAGACAATACTCCCATGGACAAAAGTCAGAATGTTGCCTGTTTTATTCAATCCCGTTGCGATTTCTGTGTCTCAGCAACAGTGCCAATGTCCACAGATTACAGGAAGCCTCCAGCTGTGCTTCGGAAACTACTACTGGTCTTCCAGGAATCGATCAAAGCATAGAGAATTTCAGATATTACTCCCATGAACAGAAGTCAGAATGGTGTCAGTAGTATTCAATCCCGATGCGATTTCTGGGTCTCAGCAACAGTGCCAATATCCACAGATTACAGGAAGCCTCCAGCTGTGCTTCGGAAACTACTACTGGTCTTCCAGGAATCGATCAAAGCATAGACAATTTCAGATATTACTCCCATGGACAAAAGTCAGAATGGTGCCTGTAGTCTTCAATCCCGATGCAATTTTTGTGTTTCAGCAACAGTGCGAAGGTCCACAGATTACAGGAAGACTCCAGCTGTGCTATGGAAACTACTACTGGTCTTCCAGGAATCGATCAAAGCATAGACAGTTTGAGACAATACTCCCATGGACAAAAGACAGAATGGTGCCTGTTGTATTCAATCTCAGTGCAATTTCCGTGTTTCAGTAACACTCTGAAGCTCCGCAGTATACAGAAAGCGTCCAGCTTTGCTTCGGAAACTACTACTGGTCTTCCAGGAATCCATCAAGCCATAGACAAATTCAGATATTACTACCGCATGGACAAAAGTCAGAATGGTGCCTGTAGTATTCAATCCCGATGCAATTTCTGTGTTTCTTCAACAGTGCGAAGGTCCACAGATTTCAGGAAGCCTCCAGCTCTACTTCGTATACTACTACTGGTCTTCCAGGAATAGATCAAATCATAGACAATGTCAGATATTAATCCCATGGACAAAAGTCAGAATGGTACCTGTTGTATTCAATCCCGATGCAATTTCTGTGTTTCGGCAACACTGTGAAGGTCCACACATTACAGGAAGCCTCCAGCTGTGCTTCGGAAACTACTACTGGTGTTCCAGGAATCGATCAAAGCATAGACAGTTTGAGACAATACTCCCATGGACAAAAGTCAGTATGGTGCCTGTTGTATTGGATCCCGATGCAATTACTGTTTCTCAGCAACAGTGGCAATGTCCACAGATTAAGGGGAAGCCTCCAGCTGTGCTTCGGAAACTACTACTGGTCTTCCAGGAATCGATCAAAGCATAGACAGTTTGAGACAATACTCCCATGGACAAAAGACGTAATGGTGCCTGTTGAATTCAATCCCGACGCAATTCCTGTGTTACAGCAACAGTGCGAAGGTCCAAAGATTTCAAGAAGCCTCCAGCTGTCCTTCGGAAAATACTACTGGTCTTTCAGGAATCGATAGAAGCATAGAGAATTTCAGATATTACTCCCATGAACAAAAGTCAGAATATTGCCTGTAGTATTCAATCCCGATGAATTTCTGTGTTTTAGCAACAGTGCAAAAATTCACAGATTACAGGAAGCCTCCAGCTGTGCTGCGGAAACTTATACTGGTCTTCCAGGAATCGACCAAGCCATAGACAATTTCAGATATTACTACCCCATGGACAAAAGTGAGAATGGTGCCAGTAGTATTCAATCCCGATGCAATTTCTGTGTTTCGGCAACAGTGCGAAGGTCCACAGATTTCAGGAACCCTCCAGCTCTACTTCGGATACTACTACTGGTCTTCCAGGAATAGATCAAAGCATAGACAATTTCAGATATTACTCCCATGAACAAAAGTCAGAATGATGCCTGTTGTATTCAATCCCGATGCCATTTCTGTGTCTCAGCAACAGTGCCAATGTCCACAGATTACAGGAAGCCTCCAGCTGTGCTTCGGAAACTACTACTGGTCTTCCAGGAATCGGTCAAAGCATAGACAGTTTGAGATATTACTCCCATGGACAAAAGTCAGAATGGTGCCTGTTTTATTCAATCCCGGTGCAATTTCCTTGTTTCATTATCACTCTGAATCTCCACAGTATACAGGAAGCGTCCAGCTGTGCTTCGGAAACTACTACTGGTCTTCCAGGAATCGATCAACGCATAGACAATTTCAGATATTACTACCCCATGGACAAAAGTTAGAATGGTGCCTGTAGTATTCAATCCCGATGCAATTCCTGTGTTTCATCAACAGTGCGAAGATTCACAGATTACAGGAAGCCTCCAGCTGTGCTTCGGAAACTACTACTGGTCTTCCAGGAATCGATCAAAGCATACACAGTTTGAGATATTACTCCCATGGACAAAAGTCAGAATGGTGCCTGTTGTATTCAATCCCGACGCAATATCTGTGTTTCAGAAACACTGTGAAGGACCACAGATTACAGGAAGCCACCAGATGTGCTATGGAAACTACTACTGGTCTTCCACGAATCGATCAAAGCATAGACAGTTTGAGACATTACTCCCATGGACAAAAGTCAGAATGATGCCTGTTGTATTCAATCCCTTGCAATTTCTGTGTTTCGGCAACACTGTGAAGGTCCACACATTACAGGAAGCCTCCAGCTGTGCTTCGGAAACTACTACAGGTGTTCCAGGAGTCGATCAAAGCATAGACAGCTTGAGAAATTACTCCCATGGACAAAAGTCAGAATGGTGCCTGTTGTATTCAATCCCGATGCAATTTCAGTGTTTCAGAAACACTGAGAAGGTCCACAGATTACAGGAATCCGCCGACTGTGCTTCGGAAACTACTACTGGCCTTCAAGGAATCGATCAAATCATAGACAGTTTGAGACATTTCTCCCATTTTTGAATGTTAGAATGGTGCCTGTTTTATTCAATCCCGGTGCAATTTCGGTGTTTCAGCAACAGTCCGAAGGTCCACAGATTACACGTAGCCTCCACCTGTGCTTCGTATACTACTACAGGTCTTCCAGGAGTCGATCAAAGCATAGACAGATTGAGACACTACTCCCATGGACAAAAGTCAGAATGGTACCTGTTGTATTCAATCCCGATGCAATTTATGTGTTTCAGCAACAGTGCGAATGTCCACAGATTACAGGAATCTTCCAGCAGTGCTTCGGAAACTACTACTGGTCTTCAATTAATAGATCACATCATTGACAATTTGAGACAGTACTCCCATTACAAAAGTTAGAATGGTACCTGTTGTATTCAATCCCGATGCAATTTCTGTGTTTCAGCAACGCTGTGAAGGTGCACAGATTACAGGAAGCCTCCATCTGTGCTTCGAAAACTACTACTGGTCTTCCAGGAATCGATCAAAGCATACACAGTATGACCCATTACTCCCATTGCCAAAGTCAGAATGTTGAATCTTTTATTCAATCCCGGTGCAATTTCCGTGTTTCAGCAACACTCTGAAGCTCCACAGAATAGAGCAAGCGTCCAGCTGTGCTTCGGAAGCTACTACTGTTCTTCCAGGAATCGATCAAATCATGGACAATTTCTAAAATTACTCCCAGGACAAAAGTCAGAATTGCGCCTGTAGTATTCAATCCCGATACAATTTCTGTGTCTCAGCAACAGTGCGAAGGTTCACAGATTACAGAAAGCCTCCAGCTGTGCTTCGGAAACTACTTCTGGTCTTCCAGGAATCGTTCAAAGCATAAACAGTCTGAGACAATACACTTATTGACAATATACGTAATGGTGCCTGTTGTATTCAATCCCGATGCAATTTCTGAGTTTCAGCAACAGTGCGAAGGTCCACAGATTTCAGGAAGCCTCCAGCTGTGCTTCGAAAAATACTACTGGTCTTCGAGGAATCGATCCAAGCATACACAGTTTGAGACAATACTCCCATTTACAAAAGTCAGAATGTTGCCTGTTTTAATCAATCCCGTTGCGATTTCTGTGTCTCAGCAACAGTGCCAATGTCCACAGATTACAGGAAGCCTCCAGCTGTGCTTCGGAAACTACTACTGGTCTTCCAGGAATCGATCAAAGCATAGAGAATTTCAGATATTACTCCCATGAACAGAAGTCAGAATGGTGTCAGTAGTATTCAATCCCGATGCGATTTCTGGGTCTCAGCAACAGTGCCAATATCCACAGATTACAGGAAGCCTCCAGCTGTGCTTCGGAAACTACTACTGGTCTTCCAGGAATCGATCAAAGCATAGACAATTTCAGATATTACTCCCATGGACAAAAGTCAGAATGGTGCCTGTAGTCTTCAATCCCGATGCAATTTTTGTGTTTCAGCAACAGTGCGAAGGTCCACAGATTACAGGAAGACTCCAGCTGTGCTATGGAAACTACTACTGGTCTTCCAGGAATCGATCAAAGCATAGACAGTTTGAGACAATACTCCCATGGACAAAAGACAGAATGGTGCCTGTTGTATTCAATCCCGATGCGATTTCTGTATCTCAGCAACAGTTCCAATGTCCTAAGATATAGGACGCCTCCAGCTGTTCTTCAGAAACTACTACTGGTTTCCAGGAATCGATCAAAGCATAGACAGTTTGAGAAATTACTCCCATGAACAAAAGTGAGAATGGCGCCTGTTATATTCAATAACGATGCAATTTCGGTTTTTCAGCAACAGTGCGAAAGTCCACAGATACAGGAAGCCTACAGTTGTGCTTCGGAAGCTACTACTGGTCTTCCAGATATCGATCAAAGGATAGGCAGATTGAGACACTACTCCCATGAACAAAAGTCAGAATGGTGCCTGTTGTATTCAATCGCAATGCAATTTCTGTGTTTCAGAAACACTGTGAAGGACCACAGATTTCAGGAAATCTGTAGCTGTGCTATGGAAACTACTACTGGTCTTCCTGGAATCGCTCAAAGCATAGACAGTTTGAGACATTACTCCCATGGACAAAAGTCAGAATGGTGCCTGTTGTATTCAGGCCCGATGCAATTTCTGTGCTTCAGCAACAGTCCGAAAGTCCACAAATTACAGGAAGCCTCCAGCTGTGCCTCGGAAAATACTACTGGTCTTAAAGTAATCGATCAAAGCATAGACAGTTTGAGACATTACTCCCATGGACAAAACTCAGAATGGTGAGTGTTGTAATCAATCCCGATGCAATTTCTGTGTTTCAGCAACACTGTGAAAGTCCGCAGATTACACGCAGTCTCCAGCTGTGCTTCGGATGCTACTACTGGTCTTCGAGGTAATGATCAAAGCATAGGCAGTTTGAGAAATTACTGCCATGGACAAAAGTCAGAATGGTGCATGTTGTATGCAATGACGATGCAATTTCTGTGTTTCAGCAACAGTCCGAAGGTCCACAGAATACAGGAAGCCTCCAGCTTTGCTTCGGAAACTACTGCTGGTCTTCCAGGAATCGATTAAAGCATAGACAGTTTGAGACACTACTCCCATGGACAAAAGTCAGAATGGTACCTGTTGGATTCAATCCCGATGAAATTTCTGTGTTTCAGCAACACTGTGAAGCTCCACAGAATACAGCAAGCGTCCAGCTGTGCTTCGGAAGCTACTACTGGTCTTCCAGGTATCGATCAAATCATAGACAATTTCAAATATTACTTCCAGCACAAAAGTCATAATTGTGCCTGTAGTATTCCATCCCGATACAATTTCTGTGTCTCAGCAACAGTGCGAAGGTTCACAGAGTACAGGATGCCTCCAGCTGTGCTTCAGAAACTACTACTGGTCTTCCAGGAATCGTTCAAAGCATAGACAGTTTGAGACATTACTCCCATGGACAAAAGTCAGAATGGTGCCTGTTGTATTCAGGCCCGATGCAATTTCTGTGTTTCAGCAACAGTCCGAAAGTCCACAAATTACAGGAAGCCTCCAGCTGTGCCTCGGACAATACTACTGGTCTTAAAGTAATCGATCAAAGCATAGACAGTTTGAGACATTACTCCCATGGACAAAACTCAGAATGGTGAGTGTTGTAATCAATCCCGATGCAATTTCTGTGTTTCAGCAACACTGTGAAAGTCCGCAGATTACACGCAGTCTCCAGCTGTGCTTCGGATGCTACTACTGGTCTTCGAGGTAATGATCAAAGCATAGACATTTTGAGAAATTACTGCCATGGACAAAAGTCAGAATGGTGCATGTTGTATTCAATGACGATGCAATTTCTGTGTTTCAGCAACAGTCCGAAGGTCCACAGAATACAGGAAGCCTCCAGCTTTGCTTCGGAAACTACTACTGGTCTTCCAGGAATCGATCAAAGCATAGGCAGTTTGAGACATTACTCCCATGGACAAAAGTCAGAATGGTGCCTGTTGTATTCAATCCCGATGCAATTTCGGTGTTTCAGCAACAGTGCGAAGGTAAAAAGATTACCGGACGCTTCCAGCTGTGCTTCGGAAGCTACTACTGGTCTTCCAGGATTAGATCAAAGCATAGACAACTTGAAACATTACCCACATGGAGAAAAGTCAAAATGGTGCCTGTTGTATTCAATCCCGATGCAATTTCTGTGTTTCAGCAACACTGTGAAAGTCCACAGATTACAGGAAGCCTCCATCTGTGCTTCGGAAACTACTACTGGTCTGCCAGGAATTGATCAAAGCATAGACAGTTTGAGACACTACTCCCATTGACAAAAGTCAGAATGGTACCTGTTGTATTCAATCCCGATGCAATTTCTGTGTTTCATCAACGGTGCGATAATTCACAGATTAGAGGAAGCCTCCAGCTGTGCTTCGGAAACTACTACTGGTCTTCCAGGAATCGATCAAAGCATAGACAATTTCAGATATTACTCCCATGAACAAAAGTCAGAATGGTGCCTGTAGTATTCAATCCCGATGCAATTTCTGTGTTTTAGCAACAGTGCAAAGATTCACAGATTACAGGAAGCCTCCAGCTGTGCTGCGGAAACTTATACTGGTCTTCCAGGAGTCGATCAAATCATAGACAATTTCAGATATTACTCCCATGGACAAAAGTCAGAATGGTGCCTGTTGTCTTTAATCTCGATGCAATTTCTGTGTTTCAGCAACAGTGCGAAGGTCCACAGATTTCAGGAAGCCTCCAACTGTGCTTCGGAAACTGCAACTGGTCTTCCTGAAATCGATCAAAGCATAGACAGTTTCACATATTACTCCCATGGAAAAAAAAAAACAGAATGGTGCCTGTAGTATTCAATCTCGATGCAATTTCTGTGTTTCAGCATCAGTGCGAAGGTCTACAGATTACAGGAAGCCTCCAGCTGTGCTAAGGAAGCTACTACTGGTCTTCCAGGAATCGATCAAAGCATAGACAGTTTGAGACATTACTCCCATGGACAAAAGTCAGAATGGTGCCTGTTGTATTCAATCGCAATGCAATTTCTGTCTTTCATCAAGAGTCCGAAGGTCCATAGTTTAAAGGAAGCCTCCAGCTGTGCCTCGGAAAATACAACTGGTCTTAAAGTAATCGATCAAAGCATAGACAGTTTGAGACATTACTCCCATGGACATAAGTCAGAATGGTGCCTGTTGTAATCAATTCCGATGCAATTACTGTGTTTCAGAAACACTGTGAAGGACCACAGATTACAGGAAGCCTCCAGCTTTGCTTCGGAAACTACTACTGGTCTTCCAGGAATCGATCAAAGCATAGGCAGTTTGAGACACTACTCCCATTGATAAAAGTCAGAATGGTGAATGTTTTATTCAATCCCGGTGCAATTTCCGTGTTTCAGTAACACTCTGAAGCTCCACAGTATACAGAAAGAGTCCAGCTATGCTTCGGAAACTACTACTGGTCTTCCAGGAATCGATCAAGGCATAGACAATTTCAGATATTACTACCCCATTTACAAAAGTCAGAATGGTGCCTATAGTATTCAATCCCGATGCAATTTATGCGTTTCGGCAACAGTGCGAAGGTCCACAGATTTCAGGAAGCCTCCAGCTCTACTTTGGATACTACTACTGGTCTTCCAGAAATAGATCAAAGCATAGACAATTTCAGATATTACTCCCATGGACAAAAGTCAGAATGGAGCCTGTAGTAATCAATCCCGATGCAATTTCTGTGTTTCAGCAACAGTCCGAAGGACCACAGATTACAGGAAGCCTCCAGATGTCCTTCGGAAACTACTACTGGTCTTCCAGGAATCGATCAAAGCATAGGCAGTTTGAGACGTTACTCCCATGGACAAAAGTCATAATGGTGCATGTTGTATTTAATCCCGATGCAATTTCTGTGTTTCGGCAACACTGTAAAGGCCCACAGATTACAGGAAGCCTCCATTTGTGCTTCGGAAACTACTACTGATCTTCCAGGAATCGATAAAATCATAGACAATTTGAGACAATACTCCAGTGCACAAAAGTCAGATTGGTGCCTGTAGTATTCAATCCCGATGCAATTTCTGTGTTTCAGCAACAGTCCGAAGGTCCACAGATTACAGGTAGCCTCCAGCCGTGCTTCGGATACTACTACTGGTCTTCCAGGAATCGATCAAAGCATAGACAGTTTGAGACACTACTCCCATGGACAAAAGTCAGAATGGTACCTGTTTTATTCAATCCAGATGCAATTTCTGTGTTTCAGCAATACTGTGAAGCTCCACAGAATACAGCAAGCGTCCAGCTGTGCTTCGGAAGCTACTACTGGTCTTCCAGGTAATGATCAAAACATAGAGAGTTTGAGAAATTACTCCCATGGACAAAAGTCAGAATTGTGCCTGTTGTATTCAATCCCGATGCAATTTCTGTGTTTCAGCAACAGTGCGAAGGTAAACAGATTACAGGACGCTTCCAGCAGTGCTTCGGAAACTACTACTGGTCTTCCAGGAATAGATTAAAGCATACACAACTTGAGACATTACTCCCATGGAGAAAGCTCAAAATGGTGCCTGTTGTATTCAATCCCGATGCAATTTCTGTGTTTCTGAAACACTGTGAAAGTCCACAGATTACAGGAAGCCTCCATCTGTGCTTCGGAAACTTTTACTGGTCTTCCAGGAATTGATCAAACCATAGAAAGTTTGAGACATTACTCCCATTGACAAAAGTCAGAATGGTGCCTGTTTTATTCACTCCCGGTGCAATTTCCGTGTTTCAGTAACACTCTAAAGCTCCACAGTATACAAAAAGCGTCCAGCTGTGATTCGGAAACTACTACTGGTCTTCCAGGAATAGATCAAAGCATCGGCAATTTCAGATATTACTCCCATGGACAAAAGTCAGAATGGAGCGTGTAGTAATCAATCCCGATGCAATTTCTGTGTTTCAGCAACAGTCCGAAGGTCCACAGATTACAGGAAGCCTCCAGCTGTGCTTCGGAAACTACTACTGGTCTTCCAGGAATCGATCAAAGCATAGACAATTTGAGACAATACTCCAATGCACAAAAGTCAGATTGGTGCCTCTAGTATTCAATCCGGATGCAATTTCTGTGTTTCGGCAACACTGTGAAGGTCCACACATTTCAGGAAGCCTCCAGCTGTGCTTTGGAAACTACTACTGGTGTTCCACGAGTCGATCAAATCATAGACAGTTTGAGACAATACTCCCATGGACAAAAGTCAGAATGGAGCCTGTAGTAATCAATCCCGATGCAATTTCTGTGTTTCAGCAACAGTCCGAAGGTCCACAGATTACAGGAATCCTCCATCTGTGCTTCGCAAACTACTACTGATCTTCCAGGAGTCGATAAAATCATAGACAATTTGAGACAATACTCCAATGCACAAAGGTCAGATTGGTGCCTGTAGTATTCAATCCCGATGCAATTTCTGTGTTTCAGCAACAATCCAAAGGTCCACAGATTACAGGTAGCCTACAGGTGTGCTTCGGATACTACTACTGGTCTTCCAGGAATCGATCAAAGCATAGACAGTTTGAGACACTACTCCCATGGACAAAAGTCAGAATGGTACTTGTTGTATTCAATCCCGATGCAATTTCTGTGTTTCAGCAACACTGTGAAGCTCCACAGAATACAGCAAGCGTCCAGCTGTGCTTCGGAAGCTACTACTGGTCTTCCAGGAGTCGATCAAATCATAGACAATTTCAATTATTACTCCCAGGACAAAAGTTATAATTGTGCCCGTAGTATTCAAACACGATACAATTTCAGTGTCTCAGCAACAGTGCGAAGGTCAACAGAATACAGGATGCCTCCAGCTGTGCTGCGGAAACTATTACTGGTCTTCCAGGAATCGTTCAAACATAAACAGTTTGAGACAATACTCCCATGGACAAAAGTAAGTATGGTGCCTGTTGTATTCAATCCCGATGCAATTACTGTTTCTGAGCAACAGTGCCAATGTCCACAGATTACAGGAAGCCTCCAGCTGTGTTTCGGAAACTCCTACTAGTCTTCCAGGAATCGATCAAAGCATAGAGAATTTCAGATTTTACTCCCATGAACAAAAGTCAGAATGATGCCTGTAGTATTCAAATCCGATGCAATTTCTGTGTTCTTTTGCAACAGTGCAAAGATTCACAGATTACAGGAAGCCTCCAGCTGTGCTGCGGAAACTTATACTGGTCTTCCAGGAGTCGATCAAATCATAGACAATTTCAGATATTACTCCCATGGACAAAAGTCAGAATGGTGCCTGTTGTCTTCAATCTCGATGCAATTTCTGTGTTTCAGCAACAGTGCGAAGGTCCACAGATTTCAGGGGGCCTCCAACTGTGTTTCGGTAACTACTACTGGTCTTCCAGGAATCGATCAAAGCATAGACACTTTGAGACATTACAGCCATGGACAAAAGTCAGAATGGTGCATGTTGTATTCAATCCCAATGCAATTTCTGTGTTTCGGCAAGAGTCCGAAGGTCCATAGATTACAGGAAGCCTCCAGCTGTGCCCCGGAAAATACTACTGGTATTAAAGTAATCGATCAAAGCATACACAGTTTGAGACATTACTCCCATGGACAAAAGTCAGAATGGTGCCTGTTGTATTGAATCCCGATGCAATTTCTGTGTTTCAGAAACACTGTGAAGGATCACAGATTACAGGAAGCCTCCAGCTTTGCTTCGGAAACTACTACTGGTCTTCCAGGAATCGATCAATGCATAGGCAGTTTGAGACATTACTCCCATGGACAAAAGTCAGAAAGGTGCCTGTTGTATTCAATCCCGACACAATTTCTGTGTCTCAGCAACAGTGCGAAGGTTCACAGAAAACTGGATGCCTCCAGCTGTGCTTTGGAAACTACTACTAGTCTTCCAGGAATCGTTCAAAGCATAAACAGTTTGAGACAATACTCCCATGGACAAAAGTCAGTATGGTGCCTGTTGTATTCAATCCCGATGCAATTACTGTGTTACAGCAACAGTGCGAAGGTCCACAGATTTCAGGAAGCCTCCATCTGTCCTTCGGAAAATACTACTGGTCTTCCAGGAATCGATCAAAGCATAGAGAATTTCAGATATTACGCCCATGAACAAAAGTCAGAATGGTGCCTGCAGTATTCAATCTCGATGCAATTTCTGTGTTTCAGTATCAGTGCGAAGGACCACAGATTACAGGAAGCTTCCAGCTGTGATAAGGAAACTACTACTGGTCTTCCAGGAATCTATCAAAGCATAGACAGTTTGAGACATTACTCATATTGACAAAAGTCAGAATGGTGCCTGTTGTATTCAATCCCGATGCAATTTCTGTGTTTCAGAAACACTGTGAAGGACCACAGATTACAGGAAGCCTCCAGCTGTGCTTCGGAATCTACTAGTGGTCTTCCAGGTAATGATCAAAGCATAGACAGTTTGAGAAATTACTCCCATGGACAAAAGTCAGAATGGTGCCTGTTTTATTCAATCGCGATGCAATTTCTGTGTTTCAGCAACTGTCCGAAGGTCGACAGATTACAGGAAGCCTCCAGCTGTGCTTCGGAAAATACTACTGGTCTTCCTGGAATCGATCAAAGCATAGACAGTTTGAGACAATACTCCCATGGACAAAAGACGTAATGGTGCCTGTTGTATTCAATGCCGATGCAATTTCTGTGCGAAGGTCCACAGATTTCAGGAAGCCTCCAGCTGTTCTTCGGAAAATAATACTGGTCTTCCAGGAGTAGATGAAATCATAGACAATTTCAGATATTTCACCCATGGACAAAAGTCAGAATGTTGCCAATTGTCTTCAATCCCGATGCAATTTATGTTTTTCAGCAACAGTGCGGAAGTCCACAGATTTCAGGAAGCCTCCAACTGTGTTCCGGAAACTACTACTGGTCTTCCAGGAATCGATCAAGGCATAGACAATTTCAGATATTACTACCCCATTTACAATAGTCAGAATGGTGCCTGTTGTATTCAATCCCGATGCAATTTCTGTGTTTCAGCAATACTGTGAAAGTCCACAGATTACAGGAAGCCTCCATCTGTGCTTCGGAAACTAGTACTGGCCTTCCATGAATTGATCAAAGCATAGAAAGTTTGAGACATTACTCCCATTGACAAAAGTCAGAATTGTGCTTTTTTTATTCAATCCCGGTGCAATTTCCGTGTTTCAGTAACACTCTGAAGCTCCACAGTATACAGAAAGCGTCCAGCTGTGCTTCGGAAACTACTACTGGTCTTCCAGGAATCGATCAAGGCATAGACAATTTCTGATATTACTACCCCATGGACAAAAGTCAGAATGGTGCCTGTAGTATTCAATCCCAACGCAATTTCTGTGCTTCGGCAACACTGTGAAGGTCCACACATTACAGGATGCCTCCAGCTGTGCTTCGGAAACTACTACTGGTGTTCCAGCAGTCGATCAAAGCATAGACAGTTTGAGACAATACTCCCATGGACAAAAGTCGGAATGGTGCCTGTTGTATTGAATCCCGATGCAATTTCTGTGTTTCAGAAACACTGTGTGGGACCACAGATTACAGGAAGCCTCCAACTGTGCTTCGCAAACTACTACTGATCTTCCAGGAATCGATAAAAGCATAGACAATTTGAGACATTACTCCAATGCACAAAAGTCAGATTGGTGCCTGTAGTATTCAATCCCGATGCAATTTCTGTGTTTCAGCAACAGTCCGAAGGTCCACAGATTACAGGTAGCCTACAGCTGTGCTTCGGATACTACTACTGGTCTTCCAGGAATCGATCAAATCATAGACAGTTTGAGACACTACTCCCATGGACAAAAGTCAGAATGGTACCTGTAGTATTCAATCCCGATGCAATTTCTGTGTTTCAGCAACACTGTGAAGCTCCACAGAATACAGCAAGCGTCCAGCAGTGCTTCGGAATCTACTACTGGTCTTCCAGGAGTCGATCAAATCATAGACAATTTCAATTATTACTCCCAGGACGAAAGTCATAATTGTGCCCGTAGTATTCCATCCCGATACAGTTTCAGTGTCTCAGCAACAGTGCGAATGTCCACAGATTACAGGAAGCCTCCAGCTTTCCTTCGGAAACTACTACTGGTCTTCCAGGAATCGATCAAAGCATAGGCAGTTTGAGACGTTACTCCCATGGACAAAAGTCATAATGGTGCCTGTTTTATTTAATCCCGATGCAATTTCTGTGTTTCGGCAACACTGTAAAGGCCCACAGATTACAGGAAGCCTCCATCTGTGCTTCGCAAACTACTACTGATCTTCCAGGAATCGATAAAAGCGTAGACAATTTGAGACAATACTCCAATGCACAAAAGTCAGATTGGTGCCTGTGGTATTCAATCCCGATGCAATTTCTGTGTTTCTGCAACAGTCCAAAGGTCCACAGATTACAGGTAGCCTCCAGCCGTGCTTCGGATACTACTTCTGGTCTCCCAGGAATCGATCAAAGCATACACAGTTTGAGACACTACTCCCATGGACAGAAGTCTGAATGGTACCTGTTTTATTCAATCCCGATGCAATTTCTGTGTTTCAGCAACACTGTGAAGCTCCACAGATTACAGCAAGCGTCCAGCTGTGCTTCGGAAGCTACTACTGGTCTTCCAGGTAATGATCAAAGCACAGACAGTTTGAGAAATTACTCCCATGGAAAAAGTCAGAATGGCGTATGTTGTATTCAATAACGATGGAATTTCTGTGTTTCAGCAACAGTCCGAATGTCCACAGAATACAGGAAGCCTCCAGCTTTGCTTCGGAAACTACTACTGGTCTTCCAGGAATCGATCAAAGCATAGGCAGTTTGAGACACTACTCCCATGGACAAAAGTCAGAATGGTGAATGTTGTATTCAATCCCGATGCAATTTCTGTGTTTCAGCAACAGTGCGAAGGTAAACAGATTACAGGACGCTTCCAGCAGTGCTTCGGAAACTACTACTGGTCTTCCAGGAATAGATAAAAGCATAGACAACTTGAGACATTACTCCCATGGAAAAAAGTCAAAATGGTGCCTGTTGTATTCAATCCCGATGCAATTTCTGTGTTTCAGCAATACTGTGAGAGTCCACAGATTACAGGAAGCCTCCATCTGTGCTTCGGAATCTAGTACTGGCCTTCCAGGAATTGATCAAAGCATAGAAAGTTTGAGACATTACTCCCATTGACAAAAGTCAGAATTGTGCTTTTTTTATTCAATCCCGGTGCAATTTCCGTGTTTCAGTAACACTCTGAAGCTCCACAGTATACAGAAAGCGTCCAGCTGTGCTTCGGAAACTACTACTGGTCTTCCAGGAATCGATCAAGGCATAGACAATTTCTGATATTACTACCCCATGGACAAAAGTCAGAATGGTGCCTGTAGTATTCAATCCCAATGCAATTTCTGTGCTTCGGCAACACTGTGAAGGTCCACACATTACAGGATGCCTCCAGCTGTGCTTCGGAAACTACTACTGGTGTTACAGCAGTCGATCAAAGCATAGACAGTTTGAGACAATACTCCCATGGACAAAAGTCGGAATGGTGCCTGTTGTATTGAATCACGATGCAATTTCTGTGTTTCAGAAACACTGTGTGGGACCACAGATTACAGGAAGCCTCCAACTGCGCTTCGCAAACTACTACTGATCTTCCAGGAATCGATAAAAGCATAGACAATTTGAGACAATACTCCAATGCACAAAAGTCAGATTGGTGCCTGTAGTATTCAATCCCGATGCAATTTCTGTGTTTCAGCAACAGTCCGAAGGTCCACAGATTACAGGTAGCCTACAGCTGTGCTTCGGATACTACTACTGGTCTTCCAGGAATCGATCAAATCATAGACAGTTTGAGACACTACTCCCATGGACAAAAGTCAGAATGGTACCTGTAGTATTCAATCCCGATGCAATTTCTGTGTTTCAGCAACACTGTGAAGCTCCACAGAATACAGCAAGCGTCCAGCAGTGCTTCGGAAGCTACTACTGGTCTTCCAGGAGTCGATCAAATCATAGACAATTTCAATTATTACTCCCAGGACAAAAGTCATAATTGTGCCCGTAGTATTCCATCCCGATACAATTTCAGTGTCTCAGCAACAGTGCGAAGGTTCACAGAATACAGGATGCCTCCAGCTGTGCTCCGGAAACTACTACTGGTCTTCCAGGAATCGTTCAAACATAAACAGTTTGAGACAATACTCCCATGGACAAAAGTCAGTATGGTGCCTGTTGTATTCAATCCCGATGCAATTTCTGTGTTACAGCAACAGGGCGAAGGTCCACAGATTTCAGGAAGCCTCCAGCTGTCCTTCGGAAAATACTACTGGTCTTCCAGGAATCGATCAAAGCATAGAGAATTTCAGATATTACTCCCATGAACAAAAGTCAGAATGATGCCTGTAGTATTCAATCCCGATGCAATTTCTGTGTTTTAGCAACAGTGCAAAGATTCACAGATTACAGGAAGCCTCCAGCTGTGCTGCGGAAACTTATACTGGTCTTCCAGGAGTCGATCAAATCGTAGAAAATTTCAGATATTACTCCCATGGACAAAAGTCAGAATGGTAACTGTTTTATTCAATCCCGATGCAATTTCTGTGTTTCAGCAACACTGTGAAGCTCCACAGAATACAGCAAGCATCCAGCTGTCCTTCGGAAGCTACTACTGGTCTTCCAGGTAATGATCAATGCATAGACAGTTTGAGAAATTACTCCCATGGACAAAAGTCAGAATGGTGCATGTTGTATTCAATAACGATGGAATTTCTGTGTTTCAGCAACAGTCCGAATGTCCACAGAATACAGGAAGCCTCCAGCACTACTTCGGAAGCTACTACTGGTCTTCCAGGAATCGATCAAAGCATAGACAGTTTGAGAAATTACTCCCATGGACAAAAGTCAGAATGGTGCCTGTTGTCATCTATCTCGGTGCAATTTCTGTGTTTCAGCAACAGTGCGAAGGTCCACAGATTGCAGGAAGCCTCCAACTGTGCTTCGGAAACTACAACTGGTCTTCCAGGAATCGATCAAAGCATAGACAGTTTGAGACAATACTCCCATGTACAAAAGTCAGAATGGTGCCTGTTGTATTCAATCCCGATGCGATTTCTCTGTCTCAGCAACAGTGCCAATGTTTACAGAATACAGCAAGCCTCCAGCTGTGCTTCGGAAACTACTACTGGTCTTCCAGGAATCTATCAAAGCATAGACAGTTTGAGAAATTACTCCCATTGACAAAAGTCAGAATGGTGCCTGATGTATTCAATAACGATGCAATTTCTGTGTTTCGGCAACACTGTGAAGGTCCACACATTACAGGAAGCCTCCAGCTGTGCTTCGGAAACTACTACAGGTGTTCCAGGAGTCGATCAAAGCATACACAGTTTGAGAAATTACTCCCATGGACAAAAGTCAGAATGGTGCCTGTTGTATTCAATCCCGATGCAATTTCTGTGTTTCAGAAACACTGTGAGGGACCACAGATTACAGGAAGCCTCCAGCTGTGCTATGGAAACTACTACTGGTCTTCCAGGAATCGATCAAAGCATAGACAGTTTGAGACAATACTCCCGTGGACAAAAGTCAGTATGGTGCCTGTTGTATTCAATCCAGATGCAATTACTGTGTTACAGCAACGGTGCGATGGTCCAGAGATTTCAGGAAGCCTCCATCTGTCCTTCGGAAAATACTACTGGTCTTCCAGGAATCGATCAAAGCATAGAGAATTTCAGATATTACGCCCATGAACAAAAGTCAGAATGGTGCCTGCAGTATTCAATCTCGATGCAATTTCTGTGTTTCAGTATCAGTGCGAAGGACCACAGATTACAGGAAGCTTCCAGCTGTGATAAGGAAACTACTACTGGTCTTCCAGGAATCTATCAAAGCATAGACAGTTTGAGACATTACTCATATTGACAAAAGTCAGAATGGTACCTGTTGTATTCAATCCCGATGCAATTTCTGTGTTTCAGCAACAGTCCGAAGGTCCACAGATGACAGGAAGCCTCCAGCTGTGCCTCGGAAAATACTACTTGTCTTAAAGTAAACGATCAAAGCATAGACAGTTTGAGACATTACTCCCATGGACAAAAGACAGAATGACGCCTGTTGTATTCAATCCTGATGCAATTTCTGTGTTTCAGAAACACTGTGAAGGACCACAGATTACAGGAAGCCTCCAGCTGTGCTTCGGAATCTACTAGTGGTCTTCCAGGTAATGATCAAAGCATAGACAGTTTGAGAAATTACTCCCATGGACAAAAGTCAGAATGGTGCCTGTTGTATTCAATCGCGATGCAATTTCTGTGTTTCAGCAACTGTCCGAAGGTCGACAGATTACAGGAGGCCTCCAGCTGTGGTTCGGAAAATACTACTGGTCTTCCTGGAATCGATCAAAGCATAGACAGTTTGAGACAATACTCCCAGGGACAAAAGACGTAATGGTGCCTGTTGTATTCAATGCCGATGCAATTTCTGTGTTACAGCAACAGTGCGAAGGTCCACAGATTTCAGGAAGCCTCCAGCTGTTCTTCGGAAAATAATACTGGTTTTCCAGGAGTAGATCAAATCATAGACAATTTCAGATATTTCACCCATGGACAAAAGTCAGAATGTTGCCAATTGTCTTCATTCCCGATGCAATTTATGTGTTTCAGCAACAGTGCGGACGTCCACAGATTTCAGGAAGCCTCCAACTGTGTTCCGGAAACTACTACTGGTCTTCCAGGAATCGATCAAGGCATAGACAATTTCAGATATTACTACCCCATTTACAAAAGTCAGAATGGTGCCTGTAGTATTCAATCCCGATGCAATTTATGTGTTTCGGCAACAGTGCGAATGTCCACAGATTACAGGAAGCCTCCAGCTTTCCTTCGGAAACTACTACTGGTCTTCCAGGAATCGATCAAAGCATAGGAAGTTTGAGACGTTACTCCCATGGACAAAAGTCATAATGGTGCCTGTTTTATTTAATCCCGATGCAATTTCTGTGTTTCGGCAACACTGTAAAGGCCCACTGATTACAGGAAGCCTCCATCTGTGCTTCGCAAACTACTACTGATCTTCCAGGAATCGATAAAAGCGTAGACAATTTGAGACAATACTCCAATGCACGAAAGTCAGATTGGTGCCTGTAGTATTCAATCCCGATGCAATTTCTGTGTTTCTGCAACAGTCCGAAGGTCCACAGATTACAGGTAGCCTCCAGCCGTGCTTCGGATACTACTTCTGGTCTTCCAGGAATCGATCAAAGCATACACAGTTTGAGACACTACTCCCATGGACAGAAGTCTGAATGGTACCTGTTTTATTCAATCCCGATGAAATTTCTGTGTTTCAGCAACACTGTGAAGCTCCACAGATTACAGCAAGCGTCCAGCTGTGCTTCGGAAGCTACTACTGGTCTTCCAGGTAATGATCAAAGCACAGACAGTTTGAGAAATTACTCCCATGGCAAAAGTCAGAATGGCGTATGTTGTATTCAATAACTATGGAATTTCTGTGTTTCAGCAACAGTCCGAATGTCCACAGAATACAGGAAGCCTCCAGCTTTGCTTCGGAAACTACTACTGGTCTTCCAGGAATCGATCAAAGCATAGGCAGTTTGAGACACTACTCCCATGGACAAAAGTAAGAATGGTGCCTGTTGTATTCAATCCCGATGCAATTTCTGTGTTTCAGCAACAGTGCGAAGGTAAACAGATTACAGGACGCTTCCAGCAGTGCTTCGGAAACTACTACTGGTCTTCCAGGAATAGATCAAAGCATAGACAACTTGAGACATTACTACCATGGTAAAAGTCAAAATGGTGCCTGTTGTATTCAATCCCGATGCAATTTCTGTGTTTCAGCAATACTGTGAAAGTCCACAGATTACAGGAAGCCTCTGTCTGTGCTTCGGAAACTAGTACTGGCCTTCCAGGAATTGATCAAAGCATAGAAAGTTTGAGACATTACTCCCATTGACAAAAGTCAGAATTGTGCTTTTTTTATTCAATCCCGGTGCAATTTCCGTGTTTCAGTAACACTCTGAAGCTCCACAGTATACAGAAAGCGTCCAGCTGTGCTTCGGAAACTACTACTGGTCTTCCAGGAATCGATCAAGGCATAGACAATTTCTGATATTACTACCCCATGGACAAAAGTCAGAATGGTGCCTGTAGTATTCAATCCCAATGCAATTTCTGTGCTTCGGCAACACTGTGAAGGTCCACACACTACAGGATGCCTCCAGCTGTGCTTCGGAAACTACTACTGGTGTTCTAGCAGTCGATCAAAGCATAGACAGTTTGAGACAATACTCCCATGGACAAAAGTCGGAATGGTGCCTGTTGTATTGAATCCCGATGCAATTTCTGTGTTTCAGAAACACTGTGTGGGACCACAGATTACAGGAAGCCTCCAACTGTGCTTCGCAAACTACTACTGATCTTCCAGGAATCGATAAAAGCATAGACAATTTGAGACAATACTCCAATGCACAAAAGTCAGATTGGTGCCTGTAGTATTCAATTCCGATGCAATTTCTGTGTTTCAGCAACAGTCCGAAGGTCCACAGATTACAGGTAGCCTACAGCTGTGCTTCGGATACTACTACTGGTCTTCCAGGAATCGTTCAAACATAAACAGTTTGAGACAATACTCCCATGGACAAAAGTCAGTATGGTGCCTGTTGTATTCAATCCCGATGCAATTACTATTTCTCAGCAACAGTGGCAATGTCCACAGATTAAAGGAAGCCTCCAGCTGTGCTTCGGAATCTACTACTGGTCTTCCAGGAATCGATCAAAGCATAAACAGTTTGAAACAATACTCCCATGGACAAAAGACGTAATGGTGCCTGTTGTATTCAATCCCGATGCAATTTCTGTGTTACAGCAACAGGGCGAAGGTCCACAGATTTCAGGAAGCCTCCAGCTGTCTTTCGGAAAATACTACTGGTCTTCCAGGAATCGATCAAAGCATAGAGAATTTCAGATATTACTCCCATGAACAAAAGTCAGAATGATGCCTGTAGTATTCAATCCCGATGCAATTTCTGTGTTTTAGCAACAGTGCAAAGATTCACAGATTACAGGAAGCCTCCAGCTGTGCTGCGGAAACTTATACTGGTCTTCCAGGAGTCGATCAAATCATAGAAAATTTCAGATATTACTCCCATTGACAAAAGTCAGAATGGTAACTGTTTTATTCAATCCCGATGCAATTTCTGTATTTCAGCAACACTGTGAAGCTCCACAGAATACAGCAAGCATCCAGCTGTCCTTCGGAAGCTACTACTGGTCTTCCAGGTAATGATCAATGCATAGACAGTTTGAGAAATTACTCCCATGGACAAAAGTCAGAATGGTGCATGTTGTATTCAATAACGATGGAATTTCTGTGTTTCAGCAACAGTCCGAATGTCCACAGAATACAGGAAGCCTCCAGCTCTACTTCGGAAACTACTACTGGTCTTCCAGGAATCGATCAAAGCATAGACAGTTTGAGAAATTACTCCCATGGAAAAAAGTCAGAATGGTGCCTGTTGTCATCTATCTCGGTGCAATTTCTGTGTTTCAGCAACAGTGCGAAGGTCCACAGATTGCAGGAAGCCTCCAACTGTGCTTCGGAAACTACAACTGGTCTTCCAGGAATCGATCAAAGCATAGACATTTTGAGACAATACTCCCATGTACAAAAGTCAGAATGGTGCCTGTTGTATTCAATCCCGATGCGATTTCTCTGTCTCAGCAACAGTGCCAATGTTTACAGATTACAGCAAGCCTTCAGCTGTGCTTCGGAAACTACTACTGGTCTTCCAGGAATCTATCAAAGCATAGACAGTTTGAGAAATTACTCCCATTGACAAAAGTCAGAATGGTGCCTGATGTATTCAATAACGATGCAATTTCTGTGTTTCGGCAACAATGTGAAGGTCCACACATTACAGGAAGCCTCCAGCTGTGCTTCGGAAACTACTACAGGTGTTCCAGGAGTCGATCAAAGCATACACAGTTTGAGAATTTACTCCCATGGACAAAAGTCAGAATGGTGCCTGTTGTATTCAATCCCGATGCAATTTCTGTGTTTCAGCAACAGTGCGAAGGGAAACAGATTACAGGACGCTTCCAGCAGTGCTTCGGAAACTACTACTGGTCTTCCAGGAATAGATCAAAACATAGACAACTTGAGACATTACTACCATGGAAAAAAGTCAAAATGGTGCCTGTTGTATTCAATCCCGATGCAATTTCTGTGTTTCAGCAATACTGTGAAAGCCCACAGATTACAGGAAGCCTCCATCTGTGCTTCGGAAACTAGTACTGGCCTTCCAGGAATTGATCAAAGCATAGAAAGTTTGAGACATTACTCCCATTGACAAAAGTCAGAATTGTGCTTTTTTTATTCAATCCCGGTGCAATTTCCGTGTTTCAGTAACACTCTGAAGCTCCACAGTATACAGAAAGCGTCCAGCTGTGCTTCGGAAACTACTACTGGTCTTCCAGGAATCGATCAAGGCATAGACAATTTCTGATATTACTACCCCATATACAAAAGTCAGAATGGTGCCTGTAGTATTCAATCCCAAAGCAATTTCTGTGCTTCGGCAACACTGTGAAGGTCCACACATTACAGGATGCCTCCAGCTGTGCTTCGGAAACTACTACTGGTGTTCCAGCAGCCGATCAAAGCATAGACAGTTTGAGACAATACTCCCATGGACAAAAGTCGGAATGGTGCCTGTTGTATTGAATCCCGATGCAATTTCTGTGTTTCAGAAACACTGTGTGGGACCACAGATTACAGGAAGCCTCCACTTGTGCTTCGCAAACTACTACTGATCTTCCAGGAATCGATAAAAGCATAGACAATGTGAGACAATACTCCAATGCACAAAAGTCAGATTGGTGCCTGTAGTATTCAATCCCGATGCAATATCTGTGTTTCAGCAACACTGTGAAGCTCCACAGATTACAGCAAGCGTCCAGCTGTGCTTCGGAAGCTACTACTGGTCTTCCAGGTAATGATCAAAGCACAGACAGTTTGAGAAATTACTCCCATGGAAAAAGTCAGAATGGCGTATATTGTATTCAATAACGATGGAATTTCTGTGTTTCAGCAACAGTCCGAATGTCCACAGAATACAGGAAGCCTCCAGCTTTGCTTCGGAAACTACTACTGGTCTTCCAGGAATCGATCAAAGCATAGGCAGTTTGAGACACTACTCCCATGGACAAAAGTCAGAATGGTGCCTGTTGTATTCAATCCCGATGCAATTTCTGTGTTTCAGCAATAGTGCGAAGGTAAACAGATTACAGGACGCTTCCAGCAGTGCTTCGGAAACTACTACTGGTCTTCCAGGAATAGATCAAAACATAGACAACTTGAGACATTACTACCATGGAAAAAAGTCAAAATGGTGCCTGTTGTATTCAATCCCGATGCAATTTCTGTGTTTCAGCAATACTGTGAAAGTCCACAGATTGCAGGGAGCCTCCATCTGTGCTTCGGAAACTAGTACTGGCCTTCCAGGAATTGATCAAAGCATAGAAAGTTTGAGACATTACTCCCATTGACAAAAGTCAGAATTGTTCTTTTTTATTCAATCCCGGTGCAATTTCCGTGTTTCAGTAACACTCTGAAGCTCCACAGTATACAGAAAGCGTCCAGCTGTGCTTCGGAAACTACTACTGGTCTTCCAGGAATCGATCAAGGCATAGACAATTTCTGATATTACTACCCCATGGACAAAAGTCAGAATGGTGCCTGTAGTATTCAATCCCAATGCAATTTCTGTGCTTCGGCAACACTGTGAAGGTCCACACATTACAGGATGCCTCCAGCTGTGCTTCGGAAACTACTACTGGTGTTCCAGCAGTCGATCAAAGCATAGACAGTTTGAGACAATACTCCCATGGACAAAAGTCGGAATGGTGCCTGTTGTATTGAATCCCGATGCAATTTCTGTGTTTCAGAAACACTGTGTGGGACCACAGATTACAGGAAGCCTCCAACTGTGCTTCGCAAACTACTACTGATCTTCCAGGAATCGATAAAAGCATAGACAGTTTGAGACAATACTCCCATGGACAAAAGACGTAATGGTGCCTGTTGTATTCAATGCCGATGCAATTTCTGTGTTACAGCAACATTGCGAAGATCCACAGATTTGAGGAAGCCTCCAGCTGTCCTTCGGAAAATAATACTAGTCTTCCAGGAGTAGATCAATTCATAGACAATTTCAGATATTTCTCCCATTTACAAAAGTCAGAATGGTGCCTGTTGTCTTCAATCCCGATGCAATTTATGTGTTTCAGCAACAGTGCGGAGGTCCACAGATTTCAGGAAGCCTCCAGCTGTGTTCCGGAAACTACTACTGGTCTTCCAGGAATCGATCAAAGCATGGACAGTTTGAGACAATACTGCCATGGACAAAAGTCAGAATGGTGCCTGTTGTATTCAATCCCGATGCGATTTCTGTGTCTCAGCAACAGTGTCAATGTCCACAGATTACAGGGAGCCTCCAGCTGTGCTTCGAAAACTACTACTGGTCTTCCAGGAATCGATCAAAGCATAGACAGTTTGAGACGTTACTGCCATGTACAAAAGTCAGAATGGTGCCTGTTGTATTCAATAAGGATGCAATTTCTGTGTCTCAGCAACAGTGCGAAGGTTCACAGAATACTGGATGCCTCCAGCTGTGCTTCGGAAACTACTACTGGTCTTCCAGGAATCGATCAAAGCATAGGCAGTTTGATACATTACTCCCATGGACAAAAGTCAGAATGGTGCCTGTTTTATTCAACCCCGGTGAAATTTCCTTGTTTCAGTAACACTCTGAATCTCCACAGTATACAGTAAGCGTCCAGGTGTGCTTCGGAAACTACTACTGGTCTTCCAGGAATCGATCAAAACATAGACAATTTCAGATATTACCCCCATGGAAAAAAAACAGAATGGTGCTTGTAGTATTCAATCCCGATGCAATTTCTGTGTTTCAGAAACACTGTGATGGACCACAGATTACTGGAAGCCTTCAGCTTTGCTTCGGAAACTACTACTGGTCTTCCACTAATCGGTCAAAGCATAGGCAATTTGAGACATTACTCCCATGGACAAGAGTCAGAATGGTGCCTGTTGTATTCAATCCCGATGCAATTAATGTGTTTCGGCAACACTGTGAAGGTCCACACATTACAGGAAGCCTCCAGCTGTGCTTCGAAAACTACTACAGGTGTTCCAGGAGTCGATCAAAGCATAGACAGTTTGAGACATTACTCCCATGGACAAAAGTCAGATTGGTGCCTGTTGTATTCAATCCCGATGCAATTTCTTTGTTTCAGAAACACTGTGAAGGATCACAGATTACAGGAAGCCTCCAGCTTTGCTTCGGAAACTACTACTGGTCTTCCAGGAATCGATCAAAGCATAGGCAGTTTGAGACATTACTCCCATGGACAAAAGTCAGAATGGTGAATGTTGTATTCAATCTCGATGCAATTACTGTGTTACAGGAACAGTGCGAAGGTCCACAGATTTCAGGAAGCATCCAGCTGTCCTTCGGAAAATACTACTGGTCTTCCAGGAATAGATCAAAGCATAGAGAATTTCAGATATTACGCCCATGAAGAAAAGTCAGAATGGTGCCTGTAGTATTCAATCTCGATGCAATTTCTGTGCTTCAGCATCAGTGCGAAGGTCCACAGATCACAGGAAGCCTCCAGCTGTGATAAAGAAACTACTACCGGTCTTCCAGGAATCTATCAAAGCATAGACAGTTTGAGACATTACTCATATGGACAAAAGTCAGAATGGTACCTGTTGTCATCAATCTCGGTGCAATTTCTGTGTTTCAGCAACAGTCCGAAGGTCCACAGATAACAGGAAGCCTCCAGCTGTGCTTCGGAAAATACTACTGGTCTTCCTGGAATCGATCAAAGCATAGACAGTTTGAGACAATACTCCCATGGACAAAAGACGTAATGGTGATTGTTGTGTTCAATGCCGATGCAATTTCTGTGTTACAGCAACAGTGCGAAGGTCCACAGATTTCAGGAAGCCTCCAGCTGTTCTTCGGAAAATAATACTGGTCTTCCAGGAGTAGATCAAATCATAGACAATTTCAGATATTTCACCCATGGATAAAAGTCAGAATGTTGCCAATTGTCTTCAATCCCGATGCAATTTATGTGATTCAGCAACAGTGCGGAAGTCCACAGATTTCAGGAAGCCTCCAACTGTGTTCCGGAAACTACTACTGGTCTTCCAGGAATCGATCAAGGCATAGACAATTTCAGATATTACTACCCCATTTACAAAAGTCAGAATGGTGCCTGTAGTATTCAATCCCGATGCAATTTATGTGTTTCGGCAACAGTGCGAATGTCCACATATTACAGGAAGCTTCCAGCTTTGCTTCGGAAACTACTACTGGTCTTCCAGGAATCGATCAAAGCATAGGCAGTTTGAGACACTACTCCCATGGACAAAAGTCAGAATGGTGCCTGTTGTATTCAATCCCGATGCAATTTCTGTGTTTCATCAACAGTGCGAAGGTAAACAGATTACAGGACGCTTCCAGCAGTGCTTCGGAAACTACTACTGGTCTTCCTGGAATAGATCAAAGCATAGACAACTTGAGACATTACTCCCATGGAAAAAAGTCAAAATGGTGCCTGTTGTATTCAAACACGATGCAATTTCTGTGTTTCAGCAATACTGTGAACGTCCACAGATTACAGGAAGCCTCCAACTGTGCTTCGGAAACTAGTACTGGCCTTCCAGGAATTGATCAAAGCATAGAAAGTTTGAGACATTACTCCCATTGACAAAAGTCAGAATTGTGCTTTTTTTATTCAATACCAGTGCAATTTCCGTGTTTCAGTAACACTCTGAAGCTCCACAGTATACAGAAAGCGTCCAGCTGTGCTTCGGAAACTACTACTGGTCTTCCAGGAATCGATCAAGGCATAGACAATTTCTGATATTACTACCCCATGGACAAAAGTCAGAATGGTGCTTGTAGTATTCAATCCCAATGCAATTTCTGTGCTTCGGCAACACTGAGAAGGTCCACACATTACAGGATGCCTCCAGCTGTGCTTTGGAAACTACTACTGGTTTTCCAGCAGTCGATCAAAGCATAGACAGTTTGAGACAATACTCCCATGGACAAAAGTCAGAATGGTGCCTGTTGTATTCAATCCCGATGCAATTTCAGTGTTTCAGAAACACTGTGAAGGTCCACAGATTACAGGAAGCCTCCAACTGTGCTTCGCAAACTACTACTGATCTTCCAGGAATCGATAAAAGCATAGACAATTTGAGACAATACTCCAACGCACAAAAGTCAGATTGGTGCCGGTAGTATTCAATCCCGATGCAATTTCTGTGTTTCAGCAACACTGTGAAGCTCCACAGAATACAGCAAGCGTCCAGCAGTGCTTCGGAAGCTACTACTGGTCTTCCAGGAGTCGATCAAATCATAGACAATTTCAATTATTACTCCCAGGACAAAAGTCATAATTGTGCCCGTAGTATTCAATCCCGATACAATTTCAGTGTCTCAGCAACAGTGCGAAGGTTCACAGAATACAGGATGCCTCCAGCTGTGCTTCGGAAACTACTACTGGTCTTCCAGGAATCGTTCAAACATAAACAGTTTGAGACAATACTCCCATGGACAAAAGTCAGTATGGTGCCTGTTGTATTCAATCCCGATGCAATTACTATTTCTCAGCAACAGTGCCAATGTCCACAGATTAAAGGAAGCCTCCAGCTGTGCTTCGGAAACTACTACTGGTCTTCCAGGAATCGATCAAAGCATAAACAGTTTGAGACAATACTCCCATGGACAAAAGACGTAATGGTGCCTGTTGTATTCAATCCCGATGCAATTTCTGTGTTACAGCAACAGGGCGAAGGTCCACAGATTTCAGGAAGCCTCCAGCTGTCCTTCGGAAAATACTACTGGTCTTCCAGGAATCGATCAAAGCATAGAGAATTTCAGATATTACTCCCATGAACAAAAGTCAGAATGATGCCTGTAGTATTCAATCCCGATGCAATTTCTGTGTTTTAGCAACAGTGCAAAGATTCACAGATTACAGGAAGCCTCCAGCTGTGCTGCGGAAACTTATACTGGTCTTCCAGGAGTCGATCAAATCATAGAAAATTTCAGATATTACTCCCATGGACAAAAGTCAGAATGGTGCCTGTTGTATTCAATCCCGATGCAATTACTATTTCTCAGCAACAGTGCCAATGTCCACAGATTAAAGGAAGCATCCAGCTGTCCTTCGGAAACTACTACTGGTCTTCCAGGTAATGATCAATGCATAGAAAGTTTGAGAAATTACTCCCATGGACAAAAGTCAGAATGGTGCATGTTGTATTCAATAACGATGGAATTTCTGTGTTTCAGCAACAGTCCGAATGTCCACAGAATACAGAAAGCCTCCAGCTCTACTTCGGAAACTACTACTGGTCTTCCAGGAATCGATCAAAGCATAGACAGTTTGAAAAATTACTCCCATGGACAAAAGTCAGAATGGTGCCTGTTGTCATCAATCTCGGTGCAATTTCTGTGATTCAGCAACAGTGCGAAGGTCCACAGATTGCAGGAAGCCTCCAACTGTGCTTCGGAAACTACTACTGGTCTTCCAGGAATCGATCAAAGCATAGACAGTTTGAGACAATACTCCCATGTACAAAAGTCAGAATGGTGCCTGTTGTATTCAATCCCGATGCGATTTCTCTGTCTCAGCAAGAGTGCCAATGTTTACAGATTACAGCAAGCCTCCAGCTGTGCTTCGGAAACTACTACTGGTCTTCCAGGAATCTATCAAAGCATAGACAGTTTGAGAAATTACTCCCATTGACAAAAGTCAGAATGGTGCCTGATGTATTCAATAACGATGCAATTTCTGTGTTTCGGCAACACTGTGAAGGTCCACACATTACAGGAAGCCTCCAGCTGTGCTTCGGAAACTACTACAGGTGTTCCAGGAGTCGATCAAAGCATACACAGTTTGAGAAATTACTGCCATGGACAAAAGTCAGAATGGTGCCTGTTGTATTCAATCCCGATGCAATTTATGTGTTTCAGAAACACTGTGAGGGACCACAGATTACAGGAAGCCTCCAGCTGTGCCTCGGTAAATACTGCTGGTCTTAAAGTAATCGATCAAAGCATAGACAGTTTGAGACATTAGTCCCATGGACAAAAGTCAGAATGGTGCCTGTTGTGTTCAATCCCGATGCAATTTCTGTGTTTCAGAAACACTGTGAAGGATCACTGATTACAGGAAGCCTCCAGCTTTGCTTCGGATACTACTACTGGTCTTCCAGGAATCGATCAAATCATAGGCAGTTTGAGACATTACTCCCATGGACAAAAGTCAGAATGGTGCCTGTTGTCATCAATCTCGGTGCAATTTCTGTGTCTCAGCAACAGTGCGAAGGTTCAAAGATTACAGGAAGCCTCCAGCTGTGCTAAGGAAACTACTACTGGTCTTCCAGGAATCGATCAAAGCATAGACAGTTTGAGACAATACTCCCATGGACAAAAGACGTAATGGTGCCTGTTGTATTCAATCTCGATGCAATTACTGTGTTACAGCAACAGTGCGAAGGTCCACAGATTTCAGGAAGCCTCCAGCTGTCCTTCGGAAAATACTACTGGTCTTCAAGGAATCGATCAAAGCATAGAGAATTTCAGATATTACGCCCATGAAGAAAAGTCAGAATGGTGCCTGTAGTATTCAATCTCGATGCAATTTCTGTGTTTCAGCATCAGTGCGAAGGTCCACAGATTACAGGAAGCCTCCAGCTGTGCTAAGGAAGCTACTACTGGTCTTCCAGGAATCGATCAAAGCATAGACAGTTTGAGACATTACTCATATGGACAAAAGTCAGAATGGTGCCTGTTGTATTCAATCCCGATGCAATTTCTGTGTTTCATCAACAGTGCGAAGGTAAACAGATTACAGGACGCTTCCAGCAGTGCTTCGGAAACTACTACTGGTCTTCCAGGAATAGATCAAAGCATAGACAACTTGAGACATTACTCCCATGGAAAAAAGTCAGAATGATGCCTGTTGTATTTAATCCCGATGCAATTTCTGTGTTTCAGAAACACTGTGAAGGACCACAGATTACAGGAAGCCTCCAGCTGTGCTTCGGAAACTTCTACTGGTCGTTAATGATCAAAGCATAGACAGTTTGAGAAATTACTCCCATGGACAAAGGTCAGAATGGTGCCTGTTGTATTCAATCCCGATGCAATTTCTGTGTTTCAGCAACTGTCCGAAGGTCGACAGATTACAGGAAGCCTCCAGCTGTGCTTCGGAAAATACAACTGGTCTTCTAGGAATCGATCAAAGCATAGACAGTTTGAGACAATACTCCCATGTACAAAAGACGTAATGGTGCCTGTTGTATTCAATGCCGATGCAATTTCTGTGTTACAGCAACATTGCGAAGGTCCACAGATTTGAGGAAGCCTCCAGCTGTCCTTCGGAAAATAATACTAGTCTTCCAGGAGTAGATCAAATCATAGACAATTTCAGATATTTCTCCCATGGACAAAAGTCAGAATGGAGCCTGTTGTCTTCAATCCCGATGCAATTTATGTGTTTCAGCAAAAGTGCGGAGGTCCACAGATTTCAGGAAGCCTCCAGCTGTGTTCCGGATACTACTACTGGTCTTCCAGGAATTGATCAAAGCATGGACAATTTGAGACAATACTGCCATGGACAAAAGTCAGAATGGTGCCTGTTGTAATCAATCCCGATGCGATTTCTGTGTCTCAGCAACAGTGTCAATGTCCACAGATTACAGGGAGCCTCCAGCTGTGCTTCGGAAACTACTACCGGTCTTCCAGGAATCGATCAAAGCATAGACAGTTTGAGACATTACTCCCATGTACAAAAGTCAGAATGGTGCCTGTTGTATTCAATAACGATGCAATTTCTGTGTCTCAGCAACAGTGCGAAGGTTTACAGAATACTGGATGCCTCCAGCTGTGCTTCGGAAACTACTACTGGTCTTCCAGGAATCGATCAAAGCATAGGCAGTTTGATACATTACTCCCATGGACAAAAGTCAGAATAGTGCCTGTTTTATTCAACCCCGGTGAAATTTCCTTGTTTCAGTAACACTCTGAATCTCCACAGTATACAGTAAGCGTCCAGGTGTGCTTTGGAAACTACTACTGGTCTTCCAGGAATCGATCAAAACATAGAAAATTTCAGATATTACCCCCATGGAAAAAAAACAGAATGGTGCTTGTAGTATTCAATCCCGATGCAATTTCTGTGTTTCAGAAACACTGTGATGGACCACAGATTATTGGAAGCCTCCAGCTCTGCTTCGGAAACTACTACTGGTCTTCCACTAATCGGTCAAAGCATAGGCAATTTGAGACATTACTCCCATGGACAAGAGTCAGAATGGTGCCTGTTGTATTCAATCCCGATGCAATTAATGTGTTTCGGCAACACTTCGAAGCTCCACACATTACAGGAAGCCTCCAGCTGTGCTTCGAAAACTACTACAGGTGTTCTAGGAGTCGATCAAAGCATAGACAGTTTGAGAAATTACTCCCATGGACAAAAGTCAGAATGGTGCCTGTTGTATTCAATCCCGATGCAATTTCTGTGTTTCAGAAACACTGTGAAGGATCACAGATTACAGGAAGCCTCCAGCTTTGCTTCGGAAACTACTACTGGTCTTCCAGGAATCGATCAAAACATAGGCAGTTTGAGACATTACTCCCATGGACAAAAGTCAGAATGGTGAATGTTGTATTCAATCTCGATGCAATTACTGTGTTACAGCAACAGTGCGAAGGTCCACAGATTTCAGGAAGCCTCCAGCTGTCCTTCGGAAAATACTACTGGTCTTCCAGGAATCGATCAAAGCATAGAGAATTTCAGATATTACGCCCATGAAGAAAAGTCAGAATGGTGCCTGTAGTATTCAATCTCGATGCAATTTCTGTGTTTCAGCATCAGTGCTAAGGTCCACAGATCACAGGAAGCCTCCAGCTGTGCTAAGGAAACTACTACTGGTCTTCCAGGAATCGATCAAAGCATAGACAGTTTGAGACATTACTCATATGGACAAAAGTCAGAATGGTGCCTGTTGTATTCAATCCCGATGCAATTTCTGTGTTTCAGAAACACTGTGAAGGACCACAGATTACAAGAAGCCTCCAGCTGTGCTTCGGAAACTACTACTGGTCTTCCAGGTAATGATCAAAGCATAGACAGTTTGAGAAATTACTCCCATGGACAAAAGTCAGAATGGTGCCTGTTGTATTCAATCCCGATGCAATTTCTGTGTTTCAGCAACAGTCCGAAGGTCCACAGATTTCAGGAAGCCTCCAGCTGTGTTCCGGAAACTACTACTGGTCTTCCAGGAATCGATCAAAGCATGGACAGTTTGAGACAATACTGCCATGGACAAAAGTCAGAATGGTGCCTGTTGTATTCAATCCCGATGCGATTTCTGTGTCTCAGCAACAGTGTCAATGTCCACAGATTACAGGGAGCCTCCAGCTGTGCTTCGGAAACTACTACTGGTCTTCCAGGAATCGATCAAAGCATAGACAGTTTGAGACATTACTCCCATGGACAAAAGTCAGAATGGTGCCTCTTTTATTCAACCCCGGTGAAATTTCCTTGTTTCAGTAACACTCTGAATCTCCACAGTATACAGTAAGCGTCCAGGTGTGCTTCGGAAACTACTACTGGTCTTCCAGGAATCGATCAAAGCATAGACAATTTCAGATATTACTCCCATGGAAAAAAAACAGAATGGTGCTTGTAGTATTCAATCCCGATGCAATTTCTGTGTTTCAGAATCACTGTGATGGACCACAGATTACTGGAAGCCTCCATCTTTGCTTCGGAAACAACTACTGGTCTTCCACTAATCGGTCAAAGCATAGGCAATTTGAGACATTACTCCCATGGACAAGAGTCAGAATGGTGCCTGTTGTATTCAATCCCGATGCAATTAATGTGTTTCGGCAACACTGTGAAGGTCCACACATTACAGGAAGCCTCCAGCTGTGCTTCGGAAACTACTACAGGTGTTCCAGGAGTCGATCAAAGCATAGACAGTTTGAGAAATTACTCCCATGGACAAAAGTCAGAATGGTGCCTGTTGTATTCAATCCCGATGCAATTTCAGTGTTTCAGAAACACTGTGAAGGTCCACAGATTACAGGAATCCGCCAACTGTGCTTCGGAATCTACTACTGGTCTTCCAGGAATCGATCAAATCATAGACAGTTTGAGACATTACTCCCACTTTTAAATGTCAGAATGGTGCCTGTTTTATTCAATCCCGGTGCAATTTCCGTGTTTCAGCAACACTCTGAAGCTCCACAGAATACAGGAAGCGTCCAGCTGTACTTCGGAAACTACTACTGGTCTTCCACGAATCGATCACAGCATAGGCAGTTTGAGACATTACTGCCATGGACAAACCTCAGAATGGTGAGTGTTGTAATCAATCCCGATGCAATTTCTGTGTTTCAGCAACACTGTGAAGGTCCACAGATTACAGGAAGTCTCCAGATGTGCTTCGGAAACTATTACTGGTGCTCCAGGAGTCGATCAAAGCATAGACAATTTGAGAAATTACTCAAATCGACAAAAGTCAGAATGGTGCCTGTTTTATTCAATCCCGATGCGATTTCTGTGTCTCAGCAACAGTGCCAATGTCCAGAGATTACAGGAAGCCTCCAGCTGTGCTTCAGAAACTACTACTGATCTTCCAGGAATCGATCAAAGCATAGATAATTTCAGATATTACTGCCATGAACATAAGGCAGAATGGTGCCTGTAGTATTCAATCCCGATGCGTTTCTGTGTCTCAGCAACAGTGCCAATGTCCACAGGTTACAGGAAGCCTCCAGCTGTGCTTCGCAAACTACTACTGGTCTTCCTTGATTCGATCAAAGCATAGACAATTTCAGATATTACTCCCATATACAAAAGTCAGAATGGTGCCTGTAGTGTTCAATCCCGATGCAATTTTTGTGTTTGAGCAACAGTGCGAAGGTCCACAGATTACAGGAAGCCTCCAGCTGTGCTATGGAATCTACTACTGGTCTTCCAGGAATCGATCAAAGCATAGACAGTTTGAGACATTACTCCCATGGACAAAAGTCAGAATGGTGCCTGTTATATTCAATCCCAATGCAATTTCCATGTTTCAGTAACAGTCTGCAGGTCCACAGATTACAGGAAGCCTCCAGCTGTGCTTCGGAAACTACTACTGGTCTTCCAGGAATCGATCCAAGCATAGGCAGTGTGAGACATTACTCCCATTGACAAAAGTCAGAGAAGTGCCCGTTTTATTCAATCCCGGTGGAATTTCCGTGTTTCAGCAACACTCTGAGGCCCCACAGAATACAGGAAGCGTCCAGCTGTGCTTTGGAAACTACTACTGGTTTTCCAGCAATCAATCAAAGCATAGATTATTTCAGATATTACTCCCATGCACAAAAGTCAGAATGGTGCCTGTAGTAATCAATCCCGATGCAATTTCTGTGTTTCAGCAACAGTCCGAAAGTCCACAGATTACAGGAAGCCTCCAGCTTTGCTTCCAAAACTACTACTGGTGTTCCAGGAATCGATCAAAGCATAGACAGTTTGAGAAATTAATCCCGTGGAAAAAAGTCAGAATTGTGCCGGTTGTAATTAATCCCGATGCAATTTCTGTTTCTCAGCAACAGGGCCAATGTCCACAGATTACAGGAAGCCTCCAGCTGTGCTTCGGAAACTTCTACTGGTCTTCCAGGAATCGATCAAAGCATAGACAATTTCATATACTACTCCCATGGACAAAAGTCAGAATGGTGCCTGTTGTATTCAATCCTGATGCAATTTCTGTGTTTCAGAAACACTGTGAAGGTGCACAGATTACAGGAAGTATCCATCTGTGCTTCGGAAACTACTACTGGTCTTCCAGGAATCGATCATATCATAGACAGTTTGAGACATTACTCAAATGGTGAAAAGTCGGCATGGTGAATGTTGTTATCAATCGAGATGCAAATTCTGTGTTTCAGCAACAGTCCGAAAGTCCACAGATTACAGGAAGCCTACAGCTGTGCTTCCAAAACTACTAATGGTTTTCCAGGAATCGATCAAAGCATAGACAGTTTGAGAAATTACTCCCGTGGACAAAAGTCAGAATGGTGCCTGTTGTAATCAATCCCGATGCAATTTCTGTTTCTCAGCAACAGCACCAATGTCTACAGATTACAGGAAGCCTCCAGCTGTGTTTCGGAAACTACTAGTGGTCTTCTAGGAATCGATCAAAGCATAGACACTTTGAGAAATTACTCCCATGGACAAAAGTGAGAATGGTTTCTGTTGTTTTCATTTCCGATGCAATTTCATTGTTTCAGAAACACGATGAAGGTCTATAGATTATAGGAAGCCTCCATCTGTGCTTTGGAAACTAATACTTGTCAACCAGGAATCGATTAAATCATACACAGTATGAGACATAACTCCCATTGACAAAAGGCAGAATGGTGCCTGTTTTATTCAATCCCGGTGCAATTTCCGTGTTTTAGCAACACACTGAAGCCCCACAGAATACAGGATGCGTCCAGCTGTGATTCGGAAGCTACTACTGCTCTTCCAGGAATCGATCAAAGCATAGACAATTTCAGATATTACTCCCATGGACAAAAGTCAGAATGGTGCCTGTAGTATTCAATCCCGATGCAATTTCTGTGTTTCAGCAACAGTCCGAAGGTCCACAGATTACAGGAAGCCTCCAGCTGTGCTTCGGAAACTACTACTGGTCTTCCAGAAATCGATCAAAGCATAAAAAGTTTGAGACACTACTCCCACGGACAAAAGTAAGAATTGTGCCTGTTGTATTCAATCCCGATGTAATTTCTGTATCTCAGCAACAGTGCGAATGTTCACAGATTATAGGAAGCCTCCATCTGTGCTTTGGAAACTAATACTTGTCAACCAGGAATCGATTAAATCATACACAGTATGAGACATAACTCCCATTGACAAAAGGCAGAATGGTGCCTGTTTTATTCAATCCCGGTGCAATTTCCGTGTCTAAGCAACACTCTGAAGCTCCACAGAATACAGGATGCGTCCAGATGTGATTCGGAAGCTACTACAGCTCTTCCAGGTATCGATCAAAGCATAGACAATTTCAGATATTACTCCCATGGACAAAAGTCAGAATGGTGCCTGTAGTATTCAATCCTGATACAATTTCAGTGTTTCAGCAACAGTGCGAAGGTTCACAGATTACAGGAAGCCTCCAGCTGTGCTCCGGAAACTACTACCGCTCTTCCAGAAATCGATCAAAGCATGGACAGTTTGAGACAATAATCCCATGGACAAAAGTCAGATTGGTGCCTATTGTATTCAATCCCGATGCAATTTCTGTTTCTCAGCAACAGTGCCAACGTCCACAGATTACAGAAAGCCTCGATAAGTACTTCGGAAACTACGTCTGGTCTTCCAGGAATCGATCAGAGCATAGACAATTTCAGATATTACTCCCATGGTCAAAAGTCAGAATTGTGCCTGTTGTATTGAATCCCGATACAATTTCTCTGTTTCAGCAACAGTCCGAAGGTCCACAGGTCACAGGAAGCCTCCAGCTCTGCTTCGGAAACTACTACTGGTCTTCCAGGAATCGATCAAAGCATAGACAATTTCAGATATTACTCCCATAAACAAAAGTCAGAATGGTGCCTGTAGTATTCAATCCCGATGCAATTTCTGTGTTTCAGCAACAGGCCGAAGGTCCACAGATTTCAGGATGCCTCCAGCTGTGCTTCGGATACTACTACTGGTCTTCCAGGAATCGATCAAAGCATACACAGTATGAGACATTACTCCCATTGGCAAAAGGCAGAATTGTGCCTGTTTTATTCAATCCCGGTGCAATTTCCGTGTTTAAGCAACACTCTGAAGCTCCACAGAATACAGACTGCGTCCATCTGTGTTTCGGAAGCTACTGCTGGACTTCCAGGATTCGATCAAAGCATAGACAATTTCAGATATTACTCCCATGCACAAAAGTCAGAATGGTGCCTGTTGTATTCAACCCCTATACAATTTCTGTGTTTCAGCAACAGTGCGAAGGTTCACAGATTACAGGAAGCCTCCAGCTGTGCTCCGGAAACTACTACTGGTCTTACAGGCATCGATCAAAGCATAGACAGTTTCAGATAATACTAACATGGACAGAAGTCAGAATGGTCCCTGTTGTATCCAATCCCGATGCAATTCCTGTTTCTCAGCAACACTGTGAAGGTCCACAGATTACAGGAAGGACCCATCTGTGCTTCGGAAACTACTACTGGTCTTCCACGAATCGATCAAAACATAGACAGTTTGAGACATTACTCCAATTGAAAAAAGTCAGAATGGTGATTGTTTTATTCAGTCCCGGTGCAATTTCCGTGTTTCAGCAACACTCTGAGGCTCCACAGAATACAGGAAGCGTCCAGCTGTGCTTTGGAAACTACTACTGGTTTTCCAGGAATCGATCAAAGCATAGACAGTTTGAGACAATACGCCCATGCACAAAAGTCAGAATGGTGCCTGTTGTATTCAATCCCGATGCAATTTCTGTGTTTCAGCAGCAGTGCGAAGGTTCACAGATCCGGTAGCCTTTAGCTGTGCTTCGGAAACTACTACCGGTCTTCCAGGAATCGATCAAAGCATAGAAAATTTCAGATATTACTCCCATGGACAAAAGTCAGAATGGTGCCTACAGTATTCAATCCCGATGCAATTTCTGTGTTTCAGCAACAGTCCGAAGGTCCACAGATTACAGGAAGCCTCCAGCTGTGCTTCGGAAACTACTACTGGTCTTCCAGAAATCGATCAAAGCATAAACAGTTTGAGACACTACTCCCACGGACAAAAGTAAGAATTGTGCCTGTTGTATTTAATCCCGATGTAATTTCTGTATCTCAGCAACAGTGCGAATGTTCACAGATTACAGGAAGCCTCCAGCTCTGCTTCGGAAACTACTACTGGTCTTCCAGCAGTCAAACAAAGCATAGACTAATTCAGATATTACTCCCATGCATAAAAGTCAGAATGGTGCCTGTAGTAATCAATCCCAATGCAATTTCTGTGTTTCAGCAACAGTCCGAAAGTCCACAAATTACAGGAAGCCTCCAGCTTTGCTTCCAAAACTACTACTGGTGTTCCAGGAATCGATCAAAGCATAGACAGTTTGAGAAATTACTCCCGTGGAAAAAAGTCAGAATTGTGCCGGTTGTAATCAATCCCGATGCAATTTCTGTTTCTCAGCAACAGCGCCAATGTCCACTGATTACAGGAAGCCTCCAGCTGTGTTTCGGAAACTTCTACTGGTCTTCAAGGAATCGATCAAAGCATAGACAATTTCATATATTGCTCCCAGGGACAAAAGTCAGAATGGTGCCTGTTGTATTCAATCCTGATGCAATTTCTGTGTTTCAGAAACACTGTGAAGGTGCACAGATTACAGGAAGTATCCATCTGTGCTTCGGAAACTACTACTGGTCTTCCAGGAATCGATCATATCATAGACAGTTTAGACATTACTCAAATGGAGAAAAGTCGGCATGATGAATGTTGTTAACAATCGAGATGCAAATTCTGTATTTCAGCAACAGTCCGAAAGTCCACAGATTACAGGAAGCCTCCAGCTGTGCTTCCAAAACTACTAATGGTGTTCCAGGAATCGATCAAAGCATAGACAGTTTGAGAAATTACTCCCGTGGACAAAAGCCAGAATGGTGGCTGTTGTAATCAATCCCGATGTAATTTCTGTTTCTCAGCAACAGCGCCAATGTCCACTGATTACAGTAAGCCTCCAGCTGTGCTTCGGAAACTACTACTGGTCTTCCAGGACTCTATCAAAGCATAGACAATTTCAGATCTTACTCTAATGGACAAAAGTCAGAAAGGTGCCTGTAGTATTCAATCCCGATGAAATTTCTGTGTTTCAGCAACAGTGCGAAAGTCCACAAATTACAGGAAGCTTCCAGCTGTGCTTCGGAAACTACTACTGGTCTTCCAGGAATAGATCAAAGCATAGACAATTTGAGACAGTACTGTCATGGACAAAAGTGGGAATGTTGCCTGTTGTATTCTATCCCGATGCAATTTCTGTGCTTCAACAACACTGTGAAGGTCCACAGATTACAGGACGCCTCCAGCTGCGCTTCGGAAACTACTAGTGGTCTTCTAGGAATCGATCAAAGCATAGACACTTTGAGAAATTACTCCCATGGACAAAAGTGAGAATGGTTTCTGTTGTTTTCATTTCCGATGCAATTTCATTGTTTCAGAAACACGATGAAGGTTTACAGATTATAGGAAGCCTCCATCTGTGCTTTGGAAACTAATACTTGTCAACCAGGAATCGATTAAATCATACTCAGTATGAGACATAACTCCCATTGACAAAAGGCAGAATGGTGCCTGTTTTATTCAATCCTGGTGCAATTTCCGTGTTTAAGCAACACTCTGAAGCTCCACAGAATACAGGATGCGTCCAGCTGTGATTTGGAAGCTACTACTGCTCTTCCAGGAATCGATCAAAGCATAGACAATTTCAGATATTACTCCCATGGTCAAAAGTCAGAATGGTGC
This sequence comes from Schistocerca gregaria, assembly GCF_023897955.1. Taxonomy (NCBI): domain Eukaryota; kingdom Metazoa; phylum Arthropoda; class Insecta; order Orthoptera; family Acrididae; genus Schistocerca; species Schistocerca gregaria. Next base: position 17,272,220 of record NC_064930.1, on the reverse strand, counting down.
CTGTTGTATTGAATCCCGATACAATTTCTGTGTTTCAGCAACAGTCCGAAGGTCCACAGGTTACAGGAAGCCTCCAGCTCTGCTTCGGAAACTACTACTGGTCTTCCAGGAATCGATCAAAGCATAGACAATTTCAGATATTACTCCCATGGACAAAAGTCAGAATGGTGTCTGTTTTATTCAATCCCGGTGCAATTTCCGTGTTTCAGCAACACTCTGAAGCTCCACAGAATACAGGAAGCGTTTAGCGGTGCTACGGAAACTACTACTGGTCTTCCAGGAATCGACCAAAGCATAGGCAGTTTGAGACATTACTCCCATGGACATAATTCAGAATGGTGAGTGTTGTATTCAATCCCGATGCAATTTCATTGTTTCAGAAACACTGTGAAGGTCCACAGATTATAGGAATCCTCCACCTGTGATTCGGAAACTCTTACTTGTCTTCCAGAAATCGATCAAAGCATACACTGTATGAGACATTACTCCCATTGACAAAAGGCAGAATGGTGCCTGTTTTATTCAATCCCGGTGCAATTTCCGTGTTTCAATAACAATCTGAAGCTATACATAATACAGGAAGCGTCCCTCTGTGCATTGGAAGCTACTACTGGTCTTCCAGGAATCGATCAAAGCATAGACAGTTTGAGACAATACTCCCATGGACAAAAGACAGAATGGTGCCTTTTGTATTCAATCCCGATGTAATTTCTGTTTCTCAGCAACAGTGCCAATGTCCATAGATTTCAGAAGGCCTCCAGTTGTGATTCTGAAACTACTTCTGGTCTTCCAGGAATCGATCAAAGCATAGACAGTTTCAGATATTACTCCAATGGACAAAAATCAGAATGGTGCCTGTAGTATTGAATCCCGATGCAATTTCTGTGTTTCAGCAACCGTCCGAATGTCCACAGGTTACAGGAAGCCTAAAGCTGTGCTTCGGAAACTACTACTGGTCATCCAAGAATCGATCAAAGCATAGACAATTTCAGATATTACTTCAATGGGCAAAAGTCAGAATAGTGCTGTAGTATTCAATCCCGATGCAATTTCTGTGTTACAGCAACAGTGCCAATGTCCACAGATTACAGGAAGACTCCAGCTGTGCTAAGGAAACTACTTCTGGTCTTCCAGGAATCGATCAAAGCATAGACAGTTTGAGACATTACTCCCATTGACAAAAGTCAGAGGGGTGCCTATTTTATTCAATCCCGGTTCAATTTCCGTGTTACAGCAACAGTCTGAAGCGCCACAGAATACAGGAAGCGTCCAGCTGTGCTTCGGAAACTACTACTTGTCTTCAAGGAATAGATCAAAGCATAGACAATTTGAGACATTACTCCCATGGACAAAAGTCAGAATGGTGCCTGTTGTATTCAATCCCGATGCGGTTTCTGTGTCTCAGCAACAGTGCCAATGTCCACAGATTACAGGAAGCCTCCAGCTGTGCTTCAGAAACTACTACTGGACTTCCAGGAGATGATCAAAGCATAGGGAAATTCAGATATTACTCCCACGGACAAAAGTCAGAATGGTGCCTGTTGTATTCAATCCCGATGCAATTTCTGTGTTTCAGCAACACTGTGACGGTCCAAAGATTACAGGAAGCCTCCATCTGTGCTTCGAAAACTACTACTGGTCTGCCAGGAATCGATCAAAGCATAGACAGTTTGAGATATTCCTCCCATTGACAGGTGTGTGTGTGTGTGTGTGTTTGATGTTTACAGGCGCTAAACAGCGTGGTCATCAGCGCCCAAACGCATAGAAACAGGAACACAAGCGGTGAAGGGACGAAGACGGACGCCGAACAAGGACAACGGCTAAAAGACACAGGCCTGACGCAGTTCCAAATGCGCACATAGAGAAGCAAAACAAGAGGAGAAGAAACACACTAAAAAAGGAAAGGAAACACAAGGAAAAGAGAACAGATACCGAAGGGAAACAAGGAGGTAATCGTGACTGGCGGACCTCTTACCTAAAATCTGGGTGAGCCAGTCACCCAGCAGCACATTAAAACCTTCTCCCTAAAATCCGAGGCAACAGATTGGACAGGACACAAAACCGTAAGACCTTAACCACAGTCGCTGCGTCGTCTTGCAAAATAGAGGGCAAATCCGGTGGCAAGGAAACCACCGCCCTCTAGTCAGAGAGTAAAAGACAGTCAAGTAAAATGTGGCGGACAGTAATCTGGACGCCACAAGCACTGCAGATTGGGGGGTCCTCCCGCCAGAGTAAAAAACCATGCGTGAAGGGACTGTGTCCAATGCGGAGGCGAGTGAGGAGAACCTCATCCCGCCTGTATGACTGGTAGGACGTACGCCATGGTCGCGTAGTGGCCTTTACCAGACGCAGCTTATTGTCAGAAACTGCCAAACACTCCTCTTCCCATTGATGCATAACACGAAAACGCAAAACGGAAGTTACAGCATGGAGGGGGACGGCACATTCAACAACGTGAGGGAGGGAACATGCATCTTTGGCAGCCACATCCGCCAGTTCGTTTCCCCTAATACCCACGTGCCCAGGCACCCAGCAGAAAGTAACCTCCTTCCCCTGCCGTTGCAGGTGGAGTAGGGCATCATGGATGTTCTGGACGACCGTATCCGCTGGGTACAAGTGTTGCATGGTCTGAATGGCACTCAGGGAGTCAGAACAGATGAGGAACTTAAGACTGGTAACACATCTCATCTGCTCCAATGCCCGCAAGATTGCAAACAATTCGGAATCGACGATGGTAAACGCCGCGGGAAGTCGTAACTTGACGACTCGATCAGGGAAAACAACAGCACAACCAACAGTGTCCCCCTGTTTACAGCCATCTGTGAATACAGGTACATGGTCCGGATGCTGGTTTAAAATATCGTAAAATAAGGAGGTAAAAACAAACGCCGGAGTGCAGTTCCTCCGGTTCTCCGACAAGTCTAAAAGAATGCTGGGCCTCTGGAGCAACCAGGGAGGCAGGCGAGTAAAACCTTGTCGTTGGGGGTCCACACGCTCCACGCCAAGGGACTCAAGTAAATGCTTGGCACGAATCCCAAATGCTCTTGTTGCCCTGGGACGACTGGAAAAGAGACGTTCCATAGGCGGTCGGGCAACGGTAGGGTACGCAGGGGAGGTAGGGCAGGCAAGGAAATGACACACCCGTCGCACCATGAGGAGTTTCCGCCGGATGGCGAGCGGCGGTTCCCCTGCCTGAGCACACAGGCTGGGAATGGGACTGATACCCTCATGGTGTACTGCGTCAAGGATCTTCAGATACGAAGGCCTTGCTGACCCATACACGGTGCAAGCATAGTCAAGACGCGATCGGACGAAAGCCCTATAAAACTGCAGCAGACGCGCCCGATCGGCTCCCCAGGACCGATGGCTCAGACACTTCAAAATATTCAGTACCTTCAGGGCCCGCACCTTGAGGTCTTTAAGGTGAGGCAACCACGACAACTTGGAATCAAAAGTGAGGCCCAGGAACCTCACAGATCTCTAAAAGGAAGAACGGTGTCCCTCAGACGCAATTCAGGTGAGGTAAAAAGACGCCGAGAACGATTAAAATGAACACACACAGATTTGTCTGCAGAAAAGGTAAAACCCGTCTTTGCAGTCCATGCCTCTAAGCGCTTTATCGTAAGCTGTAACTGCCGACTAGCACTGACAAGACTGGAGGAAGAACAGAAAACAGCAAAATCGTCCACAAACAAGGAGCGTTGGGCAGGACTCCGGATAGTGGATGTGATACTGTTAATAGCAACGGCAAAGAGGGTGACACTTAAAACGCTGCCCTGAGGAACACCATTCTCCTGCACGTACAAATCCGATAGCACATTACCAACCCGATACCGAAAGAGGCGGTGAGAAAGAAAGGACCGAATGAAGATGGGGAGACGGCCACGAAAGCCCCACTCATGGAGTTGATTGAGGATAAGGCGGCGCCAAGTAGTGTCATACGCCTTATTAATGTCAAAGAAGACCCCTAGACAATGCTGGTTACGTAGAAAGGCCTGCTGGATGGCGGCCTCAAGCAGGGTCAAGTTGTCTATAGTGGAACGACATCTCTGAAAGCCACACTGAGAGGGGCTAAGGAGCTGCCTGGTCTCGAGCAGCCAAACCAGGCGGTGGTTGACCATGCGTTCCAACGTCTTCCCAACACAGCTCGTCAAGGCAATACTCCGATAACTACTGGGATGCGTTAGGGCCTTCCCTGGTTTGAGGAGGGGAATCAAAATTGCCTCCCTCCACGAGTCAGGGTACGTGCCAGATAACCATATCATATTGAAACAGTTCAGGAGAACTTCCTTCGATGGCAGCAACAGGTGCCGCAGCATGCTGTACCGGATTTGATCATGACCAGGCGCAGTATCACGAGCCACAGACAGCGCAGAATCCAGTTCCCACATTGTGAAGTAGCAGTTATAGGGTTCAGAATTAAGAGACCGGAAGTCCAAGTGACCCCTTTCGACGGCAGTGCGGTAGCGGCAGAAATCTGGATCACAGTTAATAGTGGCGGCAGACTCCGCAAAATGCATGGCCAGTGTCTGGGCAATGTCTCTCGGCGCCGTGAGGAGACATCCCTGATGCAGCAATGCCGTGACAGGTAGCTGGATGAGTTTCCCGGAAATCCTCCTGATGGCTTCCCATACTTTCGTAGAACTAGTGGAGCGAGAGATGGAATTCAAGAACGATTGCCATGACCGTCGTTTTCTCTCTTTAATCACTCGCCGCGCTCTGGCCCTTGCTACCCGAAAGGCCGCAAGATTGTCAGCTGTGGGACGGCACTTGAAGCGGCGCAGTGCTGCACGGCGGGCGCGGATGGCTGAGTGGCACTCAGTGGTCCACCAAGGGACAGGACGCCTCTTGGGATGACCGGATGACCGTGGGATTGACAATTCAGCAGCATGAGAGATCACGGCTGCAACATGGTCTACCCATTCGTGGACGCTGGCACGGTGTTCCAAAACAGCCAGTTGGCTGAAAAGTGTCCAGTCAGCTCTGCAAAGGTGCCACCGGGGCGGTACTGGTAATGCCACAGCCTCATCCAGGAGGCGAATCCAGAGGGGGAAGTGGTCACTAGAATGGAGGTCAGCTGCAGCCTCCCACAGAGCAGAATCCGCGAGTGCTGGAGAGCAAAAGGAAAGGTCAATAGCCGATGACGATCCGGAAGCAGTACAGAAATGAGTGGGAGCACCAGAGTTGAGGAGGCACAGTTCTTCAGACATCATGACGCTTTCCAGAATGCGACCCCTGGGGCAAGTAGTCGGAGAGCCCCATAAGACATTATGAGCGTTGAAGTCCCACAGAAGAAGAAATGGGCGAGGGAGTTGGCTAATAAGGTCCGTGAGAGCCTCAGAGTCTATCGCATCCGGAGGTGGTAAATAAACAGAACAGACTGTGAGCCTCCGACCCACAAGAATGTCAACTGCAACTGCTTGCCAGTCGGTGACGAGAGGGAGCTCAGATGAGGGGTGCACGTCACGGACAAAAACCGCAACACCACCCTTTGCCCTTTGCTCCGTCAGATCATCTTTTCGATATACGGTATAGCCGCATAAAGAAGGAGAATCAGTGGCCCGAAAATGTGTCTCTTGGATACATAAGCACAAGGGGCACTCTCGTATAAGGAGTTGTAATTCGGCCACATGCGTCCTGAAACCATTCAGGTTCCACTGTAATATGGTAGCCAGTGATCAGGGTGGCTGAACTTTCACCCTGCCTCTGTGCTTTAGAGGAGAGACCGTACTGGCCGGAGATTTATTCCTGGGGCGAGAAGATCGCCCCCGGTCGACATCAATGTCCATAAGATCCAATGACGACCCACGGGAGATGTCAGACAGTACGATGGCATCATCATCGGACCGACGCTGACTAGTCTCCTCAGGTGGCAGAACCTTCATCTTCTGAGGCTTTGTCTTGGGGGGCTTGGAATGCAGAGCCTTGTCAACAGTTGGAGGTTGACTCGCCTGGGCAGAAGGCGCCATATGGGGGGAGGCTGGAAGTACCTCAATGACAGCGACCACGGCCTTGACCGATGTAGCGGGGAGAGCCGCAAATTGCAAAACAACCGCAGCAGCACAAGTGCACTGGCAAGCGCAGGTTTTAGTGCTAACACTAGCAACCTCCGTTTGTGTAGCAACAGTGGCCAGTTGTACCGGTTTTTTGAGAGCGGAAGCGAAAGATGTTGAAAACACAGGAGGTTGCATGGCCTTAAAGATCTTCTTGGCCTCACCATAGGGGATGCGCTTAGATGTTTTAATCTCCTGTACCTTCTGCTCTTCGAGATAGATGGGGCAGATCCGGCTCCAGACAGGGTGACTCCCAGAGCAATTCACGCACTTCACAGGTGATGAACAATCGGCTCCGTCATGGGCAGGCTGACCACATTTACCACACGTGACTATCCCATTGCACCCCAACGTAGTATGCCCAAAGCGGTGACATTTAAAACAGCGCATTGGGTTGGGGAAATATGGCCGTACGGGCAAACGTAAGAACCCCGCTTTAACATGCTCCGGGAGTCTCGGGCAACTGAATGTGAGAATAAACGAGTCATATTTGACGAGGTCCCCATTGACTCGTTTCATAATGTGCTGCACGTCAACAATTCCTTCGTCAGCCCACTCAGATTTTAGCACGTCTATGGGGATATCCACCAAGTCCCTACACGTCACAACACCCTTACTATAATTCAAAGTGGAGTGGAGCTCGGTCTCGACAGCGTACTCTCCTAGACAATTTGCTTTCCGAAGGGCAGCGACTTGACGGGAACTAGAAGTTTCAACTAACAGAGTCCCATTGCGCAGTCGCTTTACAGATTTCAGTGTTCCTGCAATTCCCTCAAGACCCTTGTGGATGTAAAAGGGAGAAACCCTCTCAAAGCTACCCTCCTTCCTTTTAATAATCAAAAACACATTCTGATTATCAGCATGTGCTCCGTTACTACATTCTGTTAAATCTCTAGCAACACCAGGCGCTGGAGGACTCGCAGCGCGTAGCCGCTTTTTCGATGGGGGTGTGTTTTCCTACCAGCGGCCCACCCAAGCCACTGGTAGGGGGAAATGTAGAGGTCGAAGGGTCCATTGCGGTCCCACGAGCAGCTAGGGAACTAAAAGTCCACTCTGACAGAGCCCCGCGTGCCTGAGTAAGCCTTATACAACTGGGGTGCGGCAGGTGCCCCAGAGGTTGCCCGCTTGCGACTGTTCCACCCCAACAGCAATGCATCTTCTAGGCGCGGAGCACACCGAAAGATTGAGGGGTTTTTATAGAGGTCGGCCTTCCTCGCAATCCAGGCGGTCAAGCCAAGATTACCATTCCCCGCAGCACACAACATGTCACCGCCGCGCCGTACGGTGGTCGCTGAAGCATGTTCGGGGGTTACGGTGACAGGACACTGGCGGCGCAGACCAGCCCCCAGCTCAGGACCCCGGGGATGCCACGCCCGTACTCAGCAAGTGAATGCTGAGCCCCTGGGGGTTCCCATTGACAAAAGTCAAAATGCTGCCTGTTTCATTCAATCCCGGTGCAACTTCCGTGTTTCAGCAACACTCTGAAGCTCTTCAGAATACAGGAAGCGTCCAGCTGTGCTACGGAAACTACTACTGGTCTTCCAGGAATCCATCAAGGCATAGACAATTTCAGATATTACTCCCATGGACAAAAGTCAGAATGGTGCCTGTAGTATGCAATCCCGCTGCAATTTCTGTGTTTCAGCAACAGTGCGAAGATTCACAGATTATAGGAAGTCTCCAGCTGTGCTTCGGAAGCTTCTACTGGTCTTCCAGGAATCGATCAAAGCATAGACTATTTCAGGTATTACTCCCATGGACAAAAGTCAGAATGGTGCCAGTAGTATTCAATCCCGATGCAATTTCTGTGTTTCAGCAACAGTGCGAAGGTCCACAGATTACAGGAAGCCTCCAGCTGTGCTATGGAAAATATTACTGGTCTTTCAGGAATCGATCAAAGCATAGGCAATTTGAGACATTACTCCCATGGACAAAAGTCAGAATGGTGAGTGTTGTATTCAATCCCGATGCAATTTCTGTGTTTCAGCTACACTGTGAAGGTCCACAGATTACAGGAAGCATCCAGCTGTGCTTCGGAAACTACTACTGGTCCAGGAATCGATCAAAGCATAGAGAGTTTGAAAAGTTACTCAAATGGACAAAAGTCAGAATGGTACCTGTTGTATTCAATCCCGATGCAATTTCATTGTTTCAGCAACAGTGCGAAGGTTCACAATTTACAGGAAGCCTCCAACTGTGCTTCGGAAACTACTACTGGTCCTCCAGGAATCGATCAAAGCATAGACAGATTGAGACAATACTCCCATCGACGAAAGTCAGAATGGTGCCTGTTGTATTCAATCCCGATGCAATTTCTGTTTCTCAGCAACAGTGCTAATGTCTACAGATTACAGGAAGCCTCCAGCTGTGCTTCAGAAACTACTACTGGTCTTCCAGGAATCAATCAAAGCATAGAGAATTTCAGATATTACTCCCATGGACAAAACTCAGAATGGTGCCTGTAGTATTCAATCCCGATGCAATTTCTGTGTTTCAGCAACAGCGCGAAGGTCCACAGGTTACAGGAAGCTTCCAGCTGTGCTTCGGAAACTACTACTGGTCTTCCAGGAATAGATCAAAGCATAGACAATTTGAGACAGTACCCTCATGGACAAAAGTCAGAAATGTGCCTGTTGTATTCAATCCCGATACAGTTTCTGTGTTTCAGCAACAGTGCGAAGGTTCACAGATTACAGCAAGCCTCCAGCTGTTCTTCGGAAACTACTACTGGTCTTCCAGGAATCGATCAAAGCATAGCAGGTTTGAGACAATACTCCCATGGACAAAAGTCAGAATGGTGCCTGTTGTATTCTATCCCGATGTAATTTCTGTTTCTCAGCAACAGTGCCAATGTCCATAGATTACAGAAGGCCTCCAATTGTGCTTCGGAAACTACTATTGGGGTCTTCCAGGAATCGGTCAAAGCATTGACAGTTTCAGATATTACTCCAATGGACAAAAATCAGAATGGTGCCTGTAGTATTGAATCCCGATGCAGCTTCTGTGTTTCAGCAACCGTCCGAATGTCCACAGGTTACAGGAAGCCTCCAGCTGTGCTTCGGAAACTACTACTGGTCTTCCAGGAATCGGTCAAAGCATAGACAATTTCAGATATTACTCCAATGGACAAAAGTCAGAATGGTGCTGTAGTATTCAATCCCGATGCAATTTCTGTGTTTCAGCAACAGTGCGAAGGTTCACAGATTACAGGAAGCCTCCAACTGTGCTTCGGAAAGTACTACTGGTCCTCCAGGAATCGATCAAAGCATAGACAGATTGAGACAATACTCCCATGGACAAAAGTCAGAATGGTGCCTGTAGTATTCAATCCCGATGAAATTTCTGTGTTTTAGCAACAGTTCGAATGTCCACAGAATACAGGAGGCCTCCAGCTGTTCTTCGGAAACTACTACTGGTCTTCCAGAAATCGATCAAAGCATAGACAATTTGAGACATTACTCCCATGGACAAAAGTCAGAATGGTTCCTGTTGTATTCAATCCCGATGCAATTTCTGGGGTTTCAGCAACACTGTGAAGGTCCAAAAATTACAGGAAGCCTTCATCTGTGCTTCGAAAACTACTACTGGTCTTCCAGGAATCGATCAAAGCATAGACAGTTTGAGATATTCCTCCCATTGACAAAAGTCAGAATGCTGCCTGTTTTATTCAATCCCGGTGCAACTTCCGTGTTTCAGCAACACTCTGAAGCTCTTCAGAATACAGGAAGCGTCCAGCTGTGCTACGGAAACTACTACTGGTCTTCCAGGAATCCATCAAGGCATAGACAATTTCAGATATTACTCCCATGGACAAAATTCAGAATGGTGCCTGTAGTATGCAATCCCGCTGCAATTTCTGTGTTTTAGCAACAGTGCGAAGATTCACATATTATAGGAAGTCTCCAGCTGTGCTTCGGAAGTTTCTACTGGTCTTCCAGGAATCGATCAAAGCATAGACTATTTCAGGTATTACTCCCACGGACAAAAGTCAGAATGGTGCATGTAGTATTCAATCCCGATGCAATTTCTGTGTTTCAGCAACAGTGCGAAGGTCCACAGATTACAGGAAGCCTCCAGCTGTGCTATGGAAAATATTACTGGTCTTTCAGGAATCGATCAAAGCATAGGCAATTTGAGACATTACTCCCATGGACAAAAGTCAGAATGGTGAGTGTTGTATTCAATCCCGATGCAATTTCTGTGTTTCAGCTACACTGCGAAGGTCCACAGATTACAGGAAGCATCCAGCTGTGCTTTGGAAACTACTACTGGTTCCGGAATCGATCAAAGCATAGACAGTTTGAAAAGTTACTCAAATGGACAAAAGTCAGAATGGTGCCTGTTGTATTCAATAACGATGCAGTTTCATTGTTTCAGCAACAGTGCGAAGGTTCACAGATTACAGGAAGCCTACATGTGTGCTTCGGAAACTACTACTGGGCCTCCAGGAATCGATCAAAGCATAGACAGATTGAGACTATACTCCCATGGACGAAAGTGAGAATGGTGCCTGTTGTATTCAATCCCGATGCAATTTCTGTTTCTCAGCAACAGTGCTAATGTCCACAGATTACAGGAAGCCTCCAGCTGTGCTTCAGAAACTACTACTGGTCTTCCAGGAATCGATCAAAGCATAGAGAATTTCAGATATTACTCCCATGGACAAAAGTCAGAATGGTGCCTGTAGTATTCAGTCCCGATGAAATTTCTGTGTTTCAGCAACAGTCCGATGGTCCACAGATTTCAGGAAGCTTCCAGCAGTTCTTCGGAAACTACTACTGGTCTTACAGAAATCGATCAAAGCATAGACAGTTTGAGACAATACTCCAATGGACAGAAGTCAGAATGGTGCCTGTTGTATTCAATCCCGATGCAATTTCTGTGTTTCAGCAACAGTGCCAATGTCCACAGATTACAGGAAGCCACCTGCTGTGCTACGCAAACTACTACTGGTCTTCCAGGAATCGATCAAACATAGACAATTTCAGATATTACTCCAATGGACAATAGTCAGAATGGTGCCTGTTGTATTCAATCCAGATACAGTTTCTGTGTTTCAGCAACAGTGCGAAGGTTCACAGATTACAGCAAGCCTCCAGCTGTTCTTCGGAAAGTACTACTGGTCTTCCAGGAATCAATCAAAGCATAGACAGTTTGAGACAATACTCCCATGGACAAAAGTCAGAATGGTGCCTGTTGTATTCATTCCCGATGTAATTTCTGTGTTTCAGCAAAACTGTGAACGTCCAAAGATTACAGGAAGCCTTCATCTGTGCTTCGAAAACTACTACCGGTCTTCCAGGAATCGATCAAAGCATAGACAGTTTGAGATGTTACTCCAATGGAGAAAAATCAGAATGGTGCTTGTAGTATTGAATCCCGATGCAATTCCTGTGTTTCAGCAACCGTCCGAATGTCCACAGGTTACAGGAAGCCTCCAGCTGTGCTTCGGAAACTACTACTGGTGTTCCAGGAATCGATCAAAGCATAGACAATTTCAGATATTACTCCAATGGACAAAAGTCAGAATGGTGCTGTAGTATTCAATCCCGATGCAATTTCTGTGTTTCAGCAACAGTGCGAAGGTTCACAGATTACAGGAAGCCTCCAACTGTGATTCGGAAACTACTACTGGTCCTCCAGGAATTGATCAAAGCATAGACAGATTGAGACAATACTCCCATGGACGAAAGTCAGAATGGTGGCTGTTGTATTCAATCCCGATGCAATTTCTGTTTCTCAGCAACAGTGCTAATGTCCACAGATTACAGGAAGCCTCCAGCTGTGCTTCAGAAACTACTACTGGTCTTCCAGGAATCGATCAAAGCATAGAGAATTTCAGATATTACTCCCATGGACAAAAGTCAGAATGGTGCCTGTAGTATTCAATCCCGATAAAATTTCTGTGTTTCAGCAACAGTTCGAAGGTCCACAGAATACAGGAGGCCTCCAGCTGTGCTTCGGAACCTACTACTGGTCTTCCAGGAATAGATCGAAGCATAGACAGTTTGAGACAATACTCCCATGGACAAAAGTCAGCATGGTGCCTGTTGTATTCAATCCCGATGCAATTTCTGTGTTTCAGCAACACTGTGAAGGTCCAAAGATTACAGGAAGCCTTCATCTGTGCTTCGAAAACTACTACTGGTCTTCCAGGAATCGATCAAAGCATAGACAGTTTGAGATATTCCTCACATTTACAAAAGTCAAAATGCTGCCTGTTTTATTCAATCCCGGTGCAAATTCCGTGTTTCAGCAACACTCTGAAGCTCTTCAGAATACAGGAAGCGTCCAGCTGTGCTACGGAAACTACTACTGGTCTTCCAGGAATCCATCAAGGCATAGACAATTTCAGATATTACTCCCATGGACAAAAGTCAGAATGGTGCCTGTAGTATTCAATCCCGATGCAATTTCTGTGTTTCAGCAACAGTGCGAAGGTCCACAGATTAGAGGAAGCCACCAGCTGTGCTATGGAAAATATTATTGGTCTTTCAGGAATCGATCAAATCATAGGCAATTTGACACATTACTCCAATGGACAAAAGTCAGAATGGTGAATGTTGTATTCAATCCCGATGCAATTTCTGTGTTTCAGCTACACTGTGAAGGTTCACAGATTATAGGAAGCCTCCAGCTGTGCTTCGGAAACTGCTACTGGTCCAGGAATCGATCAAAGCATGGACAGTTTGAAAAGTTACTCAAATGGACAAAAGTCAGAATGGTGCCTGTTGTATTCAATCCCGATGCAATTTCAGTGTTTCAGCAACAGTGCGAAGGTTCACAGATTACAGGAAGCCTCCATCTGTGCTTCGGAAACTACTACTGGTCCTCCATTAATCGATCAAAGCATAGACAGATTGAGAAAATACTCCCATCGACGAAAGTCAGAATGGTGCCTGTTGTATTCAATCCCGATGCAATTTCTGTTTCTCAGCAACAGTGCTAATGTCCACAGATTACAGGAAGCCTCCAGCTGTGCTTCAGAAACTACTACTGGTCTTCCAGGAATCGATCAAAGCATAGAGAATTTCAGATATTACTCCCATGGACAAAAGTCAGAATGGTGCCTGTAGTATTCAATCCCGATGAAATTTCTGTGTTTCAGCAACAGTCAGATGGTCCACAGATTTCAGGAAGCTTCCAGCTGTTCTTCAGAAACTACTACTGGTCTTCCAGAAAGAGATCAAAGCATAGACAGTTTGAGACAATACTCCCATTGACAGAAGTCAGAATGGTGCCTGTTGTATTCAATCCCGATGCAATTTCTGTGTTTCAGCAACAGTGCCAATGTCCACAGATTACAGGAAGCCTCCTGCTGTGCTTCGGAATCTACTACTGGTCTTCCTTGAATCGATCAAATATAGACAATTTCAGATATTACTCCAATGGACAAAAGTCAGAATGGTGCCTGTTGTATTCAATCCCGATGCAATTTCATTGTTTCAGAAACACTGTGAAGTTCCACAGATTATAGGAAGCCTCGATCTGTCCTTCGGAAACTACTACTTGTCTTCCAGGAATCGATCAAAGCATACTCAGTATGAGACATTACTAACATTGACAGAAGTCAGAATGGTTCATGTTTTATTCAATCCTAGTGGAATTTCCGTCTTTCAGCAACACTCTGAAGCTCCACAGAATACAGGAATCGTCCAGCTGTGCTTCGGAAGCTACTACTGGTCTTCTAGGAATCGATCAAAGCATAGACAATTTCATAAATTACTCCCATTAACAAAAGTCAGAATGGTGCCTGTAGTATTCAATCGCGACACAATATCTGTGTTTCAGCAACAGTGCCAATGTCCACAAATTACAGAAAGCCTCCATCTGTGCATCGGAAACTACTACTGGTCTTCCAGGAATCGATCAAAGCATAGAGAATTTCAGATATTACTCCCATGGACAAACGTCAGTTTGGTGCCTGTTGTCTTCAATCCCGATGCAATTTCTGTGTCTCAGCAACAGTGCCAATGTCCACAGATTACAGGAAGCCTCCATTTGTGCTGCGGAAACTACTACTGGTCTTCCAGGAATCGATCAAAGCATAGACGGTTTCAGATATTACTCCCATGGACTAAAGTCAGAATGGTGCCTGTAGTATTGAATTCCGATGCAATTTCTGTGTTCCAGCAACAGTCCGAAGGTCCACAAGGTACAGGAAGCCTCCAGCTGCGCTTCGGAAACTACTACTGGTCTTCCAGGAATAGATCAAAGCATAGACAATTTGAGACAGTACTCTCATGGACAAAAGTCAGAATGGTGCCTGTTGTATTCACTCCCGACACAGTTTCTGCGTTTCAGCAACAGTGCGAAGGTTCACAGATTACAGCAAGCCGACAGCTGTTCTTCGGAAACTACTACTGGTCTTCCAGGAATCGATCAAAGCATAGACAGTTTCAGATATTACTCCAATGGACAAAAGTCAGAATGGTGCCTGTATTATTCAATCCCGCTGCAATTTCTGTGTTTCAGCAACAGTCCGAAGGTCCACAGATTACTGGAATCCTCCATCTGTGCTTGGGAAACTACTACTGGTCTTCCTGGAAAAGGTCCAATCATAGACAGTTTGAGACATTACTCCGATTGACAAAAGTCAGAGGGATGCCTATTTTATTCAATCCCGGTGCAATTACCGTGTTACAGCATCACTTTGAAGGGCCACAGAAAACAGAAAGCGTCCAGCTGTGCTTCGGGAACTACTACTGGTCTTCTGGGAATCGATAAAAGCATAGACAGTTTGATACAATACTCCCATGGACAAAAAAAACAATGGTGCTTGTTGTATTCAATCCCGATGCAATTTCTGTAATTCAGCAACAGTGCGAAGGTCCACAGATTTCAGGAAGCCTCCAGCTGTGATTCGGAAACTACTGCTGGTCTTCCAGGAATCGCTCAAAGCATAGACAATTAGAGACAGTACCCCCATGGACAAAAGTCGGAATGGTGCCTGTTGTATTCAATCCCGATGCAATTTCTGTTTCTCAGCAACACTGTGAAGGTCCACAGGATACAGGACACCTAAAGCTATGCTTCGGAAGCTACTACTGGTCTTCCAGGAATCGATCAAAGCATAGACAGTTTGAGAGAATACTCCCATGGACAAAAATCAGAATGGTTCCTGCTGTATTCAATTCCGATGCGATATCTTTGTCTCAGCAACAGTGCCAATGTCCACAGCTTACTGGTAGCCTCCAGCTGTGCTTCAGAAACTACTACTGGTCTTCCAGGAATCGATCAAAGCATACACTGTTTGAGACATTACTCCCATGGACAAAAGTCAGATGGTTCCTGTAGTATTCAATCCCGATCAGATTTCTGTGTCTCAGCAACAGTGCCATTGTCCACAAATTACAGAAAGCCTCCAGCAGTGCATCGGAAAATACTACCGGTCTTCCAGGAATCGATCAAAGCATAGAGCATGTCAGATATTACTCCCATGGACAAAAGTCTAAATGGTGCCTGTAGTATTCAATCCCGATGCAGTTTCTGTGTTTCAGCAACACTGTGAAGGTCCAAAGATTACAGGAAGCCTCGATCTGTGCTTCGGAAACTAATACTGGTGTTCCAGGAATCGATAAAAGCATAGACAGTTTAGACATTACTCCCATGGACAAAAGTCACAATGGTGCCTGTTGTATTCAATCCCGATGCAATTTCTGTGTTTCAGCAACAGTCCGAAGTTCCACACATTACAGGAAGCCTCCATCTGTGCTTCGGAAGCTACTACTGGTGTTCTAGGAATCGATCAAGGCATAGACAGTTTGAGAAATTACTCCCATATACAGAAGTTAGAATGGTGCCTCTTGTATTCAATCCCGATCCAATTTCAGTGTTTCAGAAGCACTGTGAAGGTAGACAGATTACAGGAAGCCTGCATCTGTACTTCGGAAACTACTACTGGTCTTCCAGGAATCGATCAAAGCATAGACAGTTTGAGACATTACTCCCATTGTTAAATGTCAGAATGGTGCCTGTTTTATTCAATACCGGTGCAATTTCCGTGTTTAAGTAACACTCTGAATTTCCACAGAATACAGGAAGCGTCCAGCTGTGCTTCGGAAACTACTACTGATCATCCAGGAATCGATCAAAGCATAGGCAATTTGAGACATTACTCCCATGGACAAAAGTCAGAATGGTGAGTGTTGTATTCAATCCCGATGCAATTTCTGTGTTTCAGCAACACTGTGAAGGTCCACAGATTACAGGAAGCCACCAGCTGTGGTTCGGAAACTACTACTGGTGTTCTTGGAATCGATCAAAGCATAGACAGTTTGAGAAATTACTCAAATGGATAAAAGTCAGAATGTTGCCTGTTGTATTCAATCCCGATGAAATTTCATTGTTACAGAAACACTGTGAAGGTCCACAGATTACATGAAGCCTCCATCTGTTCTCCGGAAACTACTACTGGTCTTCCAGGAATCAATCAAAGCATAGACAATTTCACATATTACTCCCATGGACAAAAGTCAGAATGGTGCCTGTAGTATTTAATCCCAATACAATTTCTGTGTTTCAACAACAGTCCGACGGTCCAAAGATTACAGGAAGCCTCCAGCTGTGCTTCGGAAACTACTACTGGTCTTCCAGGAATCGAGCAAAGCATAGACAATTTCAGTTATTACTCCAATGGACAAAAGTCAGAATGGTGCTTGTAGTTTTCAATCCCGATGCAATTTCTGTGTTTGAGCAACAGTCTGAAGGTTCGCAGATTACAGGAATCCTCCAGCTGTGCTTCGGATACTACTACTGGTCTTCCAGGAATCGATCAAAGCATAGGCAGTTTGAGACATTACTCCCATGGACAAACGTTAGAATGGTGCCTGCTGTATTGCATCCCGATGCAATTTCTGTGTTTCGGCAATCCTGCGAAGGTCCACAGATTACACGAAACTTCCAGCTGTGCTTCGGAAACTTCTACTGGTGTTCCAGAAATCGATCAAAGCATAAACAGTTTGAGAAATTACTCCCATGGACAAAAGTCAGAATGGTAATTGTTGTATTCTATCGCCATGCAATTTCTGTGAATCAGCAACAGTGCGAAATTCCACAGATCACAGGACAATTCCAGCTGTGCTTTATAAACTACTAGTGGACTTCCAGGAACAGATCAAAGCATATACAATTTGAGACATTACTCCCATTGACAAAAGTCAGAGGGGTGCCTGTTTTATTCTACCCGGTGAAATTTCCATGTTTCAGCAACACTCTGAAGCTCCACAGAATACAGGAAGCGTCTAGCTGTGCTTCGGAAACTACTACTGCTCTTCCACTAATCGATCAAAGCATAGAGAATATCAGATATTACTCCCATGGACAAAAGTCAGAATCGTGCCTGTAGTAATCAATCCCGATGAAATTTCTGTGTTTCAGCAACGGTCCGAAGGTCCACAGATTACAGGAAGCCTCCAGCTGTGCTTCGGAAACTACTACTGGTCTTCCAGGAATCGATCAAAGCATAGGCAGTTTGAGACATTACTCCCATGGACAAAAGTCAGAATGGTGCCTGTTGTATTCAATCCCGATGTAATTTCTGTGTTTCGGCAACACTGTTAAAGTCAACAGAATACAGGAATCCTGCATCTGTGCTTCGGAAACTACTACTGGTCTTCAAGGAATCGATCAAAGCATAGGCAAATTGAGACATTACTCCCATGGACAAAAGTCAGAATGGTGAGTGTTTTATTCAATCCCGATGCAATTTCTGTTTCTCAGCAACATTGCCAATGTCCACAGATTACTGGATGCCTCCAGCTGTGCTTCGGAAACTACTACTGGTCTTCCAGGAATCGATCAAAGCATAGACAATTTTAGATATTATTCCAATGGACAAAAGTCAGAAAGGCGCCTGTAGTATTCAATCCCGATGCAATTTCTGTGTTTCAGCAACAGTGCGAAGGTCCACAGATTACAGGAAGCTTCCAGCTGTGCTTCGGAAACTACTAGTGGTCTTCCAGGAATCGATCAAAGCATAGACAGTTTGAGAAATTACTCCCATGGACAAAAGTGAGAATGGTGCTTGTTTAATTCAATCCCGATGCAATTTCAATGTTTCAGAAACACAGTGAAAGTCCTCATATTACAGAAAGCTTGAATCTGTGCTTCGGAAACTACTACTTGTCTTCCAGGAATCGATCAAAATATACACAGTGTGAGACATTACTCCCATGGACAAAAGTCAGAATGGTGCCCGTCGTATTCGATCGCGATGAAATTTCTGTGTATCAGCAACAGTGCGAAGGTCCACAGATCACAGGACAATTCCAGCTGTGCTTCGGAAACTACTACTGGACTTCCAGGAATAGAACAAAGCATATACAATTGGAGACATTACTCCCATGGACAAAAGTTAGTTTGGTGCCTGTTGTATTCAATCCCGATCCAACTTCTGTGTTTCAGAAACACTGTGAAGGTCCACAGACTACAGGAAGCCTCCATCTGTGCTTCGGAAACTTCTACTGGTCTTCCAGGAATCGATCAAAGCATAGACAGTTTGAGACATTACTCCCATTGACAAAAGTCAGAGGGGTGCCTGTTTTATTCAATCCCGGTGCAATTTCCGTGTTTCAGCAACACCCTGAAGCTCCACAGAATACAGGAAGCGTCCAGCTGTGCTTCGGAAACGACTACTCCTCTTCCACTAATCGTTCAAAGCATAGAGAATATCGGATATTACTCCCATGGACAAAAGTCAAAATCGTGCCTGTTGTATTCTATCCCAGTGTAATTTCCGTGTTTCAGCAACACTCTTAAGCTCCACAGAATACAGGATGCGCCCAGCTGTGCTTCGGAAGCTACTACTGGTCTTCCAGGGATCGATCAAATCATAGACAATTTCACATATTACTCCCATGGACAAAAGTCAGAATGGAGCCTGTAGTATTGAATCCCGATGCAATTTCTGTGTTTCAGCAACAGTGCGAAGGTCCACAGATTACAGGAGGCCACCAGCTGCGCTACGGAAACTATTACTGGGCTTCCAGGAATCGATCAAAGCATAGACAGTTTGAGACATTACACCCATCGACAAAAGTCAGAATGGTGCCTGTTTTATTCAATCCCGATGCAATTTCTGTGTTTCGGCAACATTGCGTAGGTCCACAGATTACCTGAAACCTCCAGCTGTGCTTCGGAAACTACTACTGGTCTTCCAGAAATAGATCACAGCATAGACAATTTGAGACAGTACTCCCTTGACAAGAGTCAGAATGATGCCTGTTGTATTCAATCGCGATGTAATTTCTGTGTTTTATCAACACTCTGAAGGTCCGCAGATTTCAGGAAGCCTCCAGCTGAGCTTCGGAAACTACTAGTGGTCTTCCAGGAATCAAAGCATAGACAGTTTGAGAAATTACTCCCATGGACATCAGTCAGAATGGTGCCTGTTGTATTCAATCCCGATGCAATTTCTGATTCTCAGCAACAGTGCCAATGTCCACAGACTACAGCAAGCCTCCAGCTGTGCTTCGGAATCTACTACTGGTCTTCCAGGAATCGATCAAGGCATAGACAATTTCAGATATTACTCCAATGGACAAAAATCAGAAAGGTGCCTGTAGTATTGAATCCCGATGCAATTTCTGTGTTTCAGCAACTGTGCGAAGATCCACAGAGTACAGGAAGCTTCCAGCTGTGCTTCGGAAACAACTACTGGACTTCCAGGAATAGATCAGAGCATAGGCAGTTTGAGACATTACTCCCATGGGCAAAAGTTAGAATGGTGCCTGTTGCATTGAATCCCGATGCAATTTCTGTGTTTCGGCAACATTGTGAAGGTCCACAGATTACAGGAAGCCTCCAGCTGTGCTTCGGAAACTACTACCGGTGTTCCAGGAATCGATCAAAAACATAGTCAGTTTCAGAAATTACTCCCATGGCCATAAATCAGAATGGTGCCTCTTATATTCAATCCCGATGCAATTTCACTGTTTCAGAAACACAGTGAAGGTCCACAGATTACATGAAGCCTCCATCTGTGCTTCGGAAACTACTACTGGTCTTCCAGGAATCGATCAAAACATAGACAGTTTGAAACATTACTCCCATTGTTAAATTTCAGAAAGGTGCCTGTTTTATTGAATCCCAGTGCAATTTCCGTGTTTCAGCAACTGTTCGAAGGTCGACAGATTGCAGGAAGCCTCCAGCTCTGCTTCGGAAAATACTACTGGTCTTCTAGGAATCGATCAAAGCATAGACAGTTTGAGACAATACTCCCATGGACGAAAGACGTAATGGTGCCTGTTGTATTCAATGCCGATGCAATTTCTGTGTTACAGCAACATTGCGAAGGTCCACAGATTTGAGGAAGCCTCCAGCTGTCCTTCGGAAAATAATACTAGTCTTCCAGGAGTAGATCAATTCATAGACAATTTCAGATATTTCTCCCATGGACAAAAGTCAGAATGGTGCCTGTTGTCTTCAATCCCGATGCAATTTATGTGTTTCAGCAACAGTGCGGAGGTCCACAGATTTCAGGAAGCCTCCAGCTGTGTTCCGGAAACTACTACTGGTCTTCCAGGAATCGATCAAACCATAGGCAGTTTGAGAAATTACTCCCGTGGACAAAAGTGAGAATGGTGTATGTTGTATTCCATCCCGATGCAATTTCAATGTTTCAGAAACACTGTGAAGGTCCTCAGATTACAGGAAGCTTGCATCTGTGCTTCGGAAACTACAACTTGTCTTCCAGGAATCGATCAAAGCATACACAGTATGAGACATTACTCCCATGGACAAAAGTCAGAATGGTGCCTGTTGTATTCTATCCCGGTGTAATTTCCGTGTTTCAGCAACACTCTTAAGCTCCACAGAATACAGGATGCGCCCAGCTGTGTTTCGGAAGCTACTACTGGTCTTCCAGGAATCGATCAAAGCATAGACAAGTTCACATATTACTCCCATGGACAAAAGTCAGAAAGGTGCCTGTAGTATTCAATCCCGATACAATTTCTGTGTTTCAGCAACAGTGCCAATGTCCACAGATTACAGGATGCCTCCAGCTGTGCTTCGGAAACTACTTCTGGTCTTCCAGGAATCGATCAAAGCATAGACAGTTTCAGAAATTACTCCCATGGACAAAAGTCAGAATGGAGCCTGTAGTATTGAATCCCGATGCAATTTCTGTTTTTCAGCAACGATCCGAAGGTCCACAGATTACAGGAAGCCTCCAGCTGTGCTTCGGAAACTACTACTGGTCTTCCAGGAATCGATCAAAGCATAGACAATTTCAGTTACTACTCCAATGGACAACAGTCAGAATGGTGCCTGTAGTATTTAATCTCGATGCAATTTCTGTGTTTCAGCAACAGTCCGAAGGTCCACAGATTACAGGAAACCTCCAGCTGTGCTTCGGAAACTACAATTAGTCTTCCAGGAATCGATCAAAACATAGACAGTTTGAGACAATACTAACATTGTTAAATGTCAGAATGGTGCCTGTTTTATTTAATCCCGGTTCAATTTCCGTGTTTAAGCAACACTCTGAAACTCCACAGAATACAGGAAGTGTCCAGCTGTGCTTCGGAAACTACTACTGGGCTTCCAGGAATCGATCAAAGCATAGGCAATTTGAGACGTTACTCCCATGGACTAAAGTCAGAATTGTGAGTGTTGTATTCAATCCCGATGCCATTTCTGTGTTTCAGCAACACTGTGAATGTCCACAGATTACAGGAAGCCTCCAGCTGTGGTTCGGAAACTTCTACTGGTGTTCCAGGAATCGATCAAAGCATAGACTGTTTGAGAAAATATTCAAATAAACAAAAGTCAGAATCGTGTCTGTTGTATTAAATCCCGATGCAATTTCATTGTTTCAGAAACACTGTGATGGTCCACAGATTACATGAAGCCTCCATCTGGGCTTCGGAAACTACTACTGGTCTTCCAGGAATCGATAAAAGCATAGACACTTTGGGACAATACTCCCATGGACAAATGTGAGAATGGTGCCTGTTGTATTCTATCCCGGTGTAATTTCCGTGTTTCAGCAACACTCTTAAGCTCCACAGAATACAGGATGCGCCCAGCTGTGCTTCGGAAGCTACTACTGGTCTTCCAGGAATCGATCAAAGCATAGACAATTTCACATATTACACCCATGGACAAAAATCAGAAAGGTGCCTGTAGTATTCAATCCCGATACAATTTCTGTGTTTCAGCAACAGTGCCAATGTACACAGATTACAGGATGCCTCCAGCTGTGCTTCGGAAACTACTTCTGGTCTTCCAGGAATCGATCAAAGCATATTCAGTTTGAGATATTACTCCCATCGACAAAAGTCCTAATGGTGCCTGTTGTATTCAATCCCGACGCAATTTCTGTGTTTCGGCAACACTGCGAAGGTCCACAGATTACACGAAATTTCCAGCTGCGCTTCGGAAACTTCTACTGGTGTTCCAGGAATCGATCAAAGCATAAACAGCTTGAGAAATTACTCTCATGGACAAAAGTCAGAATGGTGCCTGTGGTATTCAATTCCGATGCAATTTCTGTGTTTCAGCAACAGTCCGAAAGTCCACAGATTACAGGAAACCTCTAGCTGTGCTTTGGATACTACTACTGGTCTTCCAGGAATCGATCAAAGCATAGGCAGTTTGAGATATTACTCCCATGGACAAAAGTCCTAATGGTGCCCGTTGTGTTCAATCCCGATGCAATTTCTGTGTTTCAGCAACACTGCGAAGGTCCACAGATTACACAAAATTTCCAGCTGTGCTTCGGAGACTTCGACTGGTGTTCCAGGAATCGATCAAAGCATAAAAAGTTTCAGAAATCACTCCCATGGCCAAAAGTCAGAATGGTGCCTGTCGTATAACATCGCGATGCAATTTCTGCGTATCAGCAACAGTGCGAAGGTCCACAGATCACAGGACAATTCCAGCTGTGCTTCGGAAAGTACTACTGGACTTCCAGGAATAGAACAAAGCATATACAATTTGAGACATTACTCCCATGGACAAAAGTTAGAAAGTTGACTGTTATATTCAATCCCGATGCAATTTCTGTGTTTCAGAAACACTGTAAAGGTCCACAGAATACAGGAAGCGTCCAGCTGTGCTTCGGAAACTACTTCTGCTCTTCCACTAATCGTTCAAAGCATAGAGAATATCGGATATTACTCCCATGGACAAAAGTCAAAATCGTGCCTGTAATAATCAATCCCGTTGCAATTTCTGTGTTTCAGCAACGGTCTGAATGTCCGCAGATTACAGGAAGCCTCCAGCTGTGCTTCGGAAACTACTACTGGTGTTCCAGGAATCGATCAAAGCATAGACAGTTTGAGAAATCACTCAAATGGATAAAACTCAGAATTGTGCCTGTTGTATTCAATACCGACGCAATTTCATTGTTTCAGAAACACTGTGAAGGTCCACAGATTACAAGAAGCATCCATCTGTGCTTCGGAAACTACTACTGGTCTTCCAGGAATCGATAAAAGCATAGACACTTTGAGACAATACTCCCATGGACAAAAGTGAGAATGGTGCCTGTTGTATTCAATCCGGAAGCAATTTCTGTTTCTCAGCAACAGTGCAAATGTCCACAGATTACAGGATGTCTCCCGCTGTGCTTCGGAAAATGCTACTGGTCTTCCAGGAATCGATCAAAGCATAGACATTTTCAGATATTACTCCAATGGACAAAAGTGAGAAAGGTGCCTGTACTATTCAATCCCGATACAATTTCTGTGTTTCAGCAACAGTGCCAATGTCCACAGATTACAGGATGCCTCCAGCTGTGCTTCGGAAACTACTTCTGGTCTTCCAGGAATCGATAAAGCATAGACAGTTTCAGAAATTACTCCCATGGACAAAAGTCAGAATGGTGCCTGTTTTATTCAATCCCGATGCAATTTCTGTGTTTCGACACCATTGCGTAGGTCCACAGATTACCTGAAACCTCCAGCTGTGCTTCGAAAACTACTACTGGTCTTTAAGAAATAGATCACAGCATAGACAATTTGAAACAGTACACACTTGGACAAAAGTCAGAATGATGCCTGTTGTATTCAATCCCGATGCAATTACTGTGTTTCATCAACACTCTGAAGGTCCACAGATTTCAGGAAGCCTCCAGCTGAGCTTCGGAAACTACTAGTGGTCTTCCAGGAATCAAAGCATAGACAGTTTGAGAAATTACTCCCATGGACAAAAGTCAGAATGGTGCCTGTTGTATTCAATCCCGTTGCAATTTCTGTGTTTCAGCAACAGTCCGAAGGTCCACAGATTACAGGAGGCCTCCAGCTGCGCTACGGAAACTACTACTGGGCTTCCAGGAATCGATCAAGGCATAGACAGTTTGAGACATTACACCCATCGACAAAAGTCAGAATGGTGCCTGTTTTATTCAATCCCGATGCAATTTCTGTGTTTCGGTACCATTGCGTAGGTCCACAGATTACCTGAAACCTCCAGCTGTGCTTCGGAAATTACTACTGGTCTTCAAGAAATAGATCACAGCATAGACAATTTGAGACAGTACACCCTTGGACAAAAGTCAGAATGATGCCTGTTGTATTCAATCCCGATGCAATTTCTGTGTTTCAGCAACACTCCGAGGCTCCACAGAATACAGGATTCGTCCAGCTGTGCTTTGAAAACTACTAATGGTCTTCCAGGAATCGATCAAAGCATAGACAATTTCAGACATTACACCCATGGACAAAAGTAAGAATGGTGCCTGCTTTATTCAATCCCGGTGCAATTTCCGTGTTTCAGCAACACTCTAAAGCTGCAGAGAATACAGAAAGCGTCCATCTGTGCTTCGGAAGCTACTACTGGTCTTCCAGGAATCGTTTAGACCATAGACAATTTCAGCTATTACTCCAATGTACAAAAGTCAGGATGGTGCCTGTAGTATTCAATCCCGAAGCAATTTCTGTGTTTCAGCAACAGTCCGAAGGTCCACAGATTACAGGAAGCCTCCAGCTGTGCTTCGGATACTACTACTGGTCTTCCAGGAATCGATCAAAGCAAAGGCAGTTTGAGACATTAGTCCCATGGACAAAAGTTAGAATGGTGCCTGTTGCATTCAATCCCGATGCAATTTCTGTGTTTCATCAACACTCTGAAGGTCCACAGATATCAGGAAGCCTCCAGCTGAGCTTCGGAAACTACTACCGGTGTTCCAGGAATCGATCAAAAACATTGGCAGTTTGAGAAATTACTCCCGTGGACAAAAGTCAGAATGGTGCACCTTGTATTCAATCCCGATGCAATTTCTGTGTTTCAGAAACACTGTGAAGGTGCACAGATTACAGGAAGCCTCCATCTGTGCTTCGGAAACTACTACTGGTCTTCCAGGAATCGATCAAAACGTAGACAATTTCAGATATTACTCCCATGGACAAAAGTCTGAATGGTGCCTGTAGTATTCAATCCGGATGCAATTACTGTGTTTCAGCTACAGTCCGAAGGTCCACAGATTAAAGGAATCCTACAGCTGTGCTTCGGATACTACTACTAGTCTTCCAGGAATCGATCAAAGCATAGGCAGTTTGAGACATTACTCCCATGGACAAAAGTCAGAATGGTGCCTGTTGTATTCAATCCCGAAGCAATTGCTGTGTTTCGGAAACACTGTGAAGGTCAACAGATTACAGGAAGCCTCCATCTGTGCTTCGGAAACTACTACTTGTCCTCCAGGAATCGATCAAATCATAGACAGTTTGGGACATTACTCCCATTGTTAAATGTCAGAATGGTGCCTGTTTTATTCAATCCCGTTGCAATGTCCGTGTTTGAGCAACACTCTGAAGCTCCACAGAATACAGGAATGGTCCAGCTGTGCTTTGGAAGCTACTACTGGTCTTCCAGGAATCGATCAAAGCATAGACAATTTCAGATATTACTCCAATGGACAAAAGTCAGAAGGGTGCCTGTAGTATTGAATCCCGATTCCATTCCTGTGTTTCATCAAAAGTGCGAATATCCACAGATTACAGGTAGCTTCCAGCTGTGCTTCGGAAACTACTACTGGTCTTCCAGGAACAGATTAAAGCATAGACAATTTTTAGACAGTAGTCCCATGGACAAGAGCAGAATGATGCCTGTTGTATTCAGTCCCGCTGCAATTTCTGTGTTTCATCAACACTCTGAAGGTCCACAGATTACAAGAAGCCTCCAGCTGTGCTTCGGAAACTACTAGTGGTCTTCCAGGAATCGATCAAAGCATAGAAATTTTGAGAAATTACTCCCATGGACAAAAGTGAGAATGGTGCCTGATGTATTCAATCCCGATGCAATTTCAATGTTTCAGAAACACTGTGAAGGTCCACAGATTACAGGAAGCCTTCATCTGTGCTTCGGAAACTACTACTTGTCTTCCAGGAATCGATCAAAGCATACACAGTAGAGACATTACTCCCATTGACAAAAGTCATAATGGTGCCTGTTGTATTCAATCCCGATGCAATTTCTGTGTTTCGCAAACACTGCGAAGGTCCACAGATTACATGAAACCTCTAGCTGTGCATCGGAAACAACTACTGGGGTTCCAGGAATCGACCAAAGTATAAAAAGTTTGAGACATTACTCCCATTGTTAAATGTCAGAATGGTGCCTGTTTTATTCTATCCCGGTGCAATTTCTGTGATTCACCAACACTCCGAAGCTCCACAGAATACAGGAAGCGACCAGCTGTGCTTCGGAAACTACTACTTGTCTTCCAGGAATCGATCAAAGCATAGGCTGTTTGAGACATTACTCCCATGGACAAAAGTCAGAGGGGTGCCTGTTTTATTCAATCCCGGTGCAATTTCCGTGTTTCAGCAACACTCTAAAGCTCCACAGAATACAGGAGGCCTCCATCTGTGCTTCGGAAACTACTACTGGTCTTCCAGGAATCTATCAAAGCATATACAGTTTGAGACAATACTCCCATGAACAAAAGTAAGAATGGTTAGTGTTGTATTCAATACCGATGCAATTTCTGATTCTCAGCATCAGTGCCAATGTCCACAGATTACAGCAAGCCTCCAGCTGTGCTTCAGAAACTACTAGTGGTCTTCCAGGAATCGATCAAACCATAGACAGTTTGAGAAATTACTCCCATGGACAAAAGTGAGAATGTTGCCTGTTGTATTCAATCCCGAAGCCGTTTCACTGTTTCAGAAACACTGTGAAGGTCCACAAATTACAGGAAGCCTCCATCTGTGCTTCGGAAACTACTACTGGTCTTCCAGGAATCGATCAAAGCATAGACAGTTTGAGACATTACTACCATTGCTAATGTCAGAATGGTGCCTGTTTTATTCAATCCCGGTGCAATTTCCGTGTTTCAGCAACACTCTGAAGCTCCACAGAATACAGGAAGCGACCAGCTGTGCTTCGGAAACTACTACTTGTCTTCCAGGAATCGGTCAAAGCATAGGCTGTTTGAGACATTACTCCCATGGACAAAAGTCAGAGGGGTGCCTGTTTTATTCAATCCCGGTGCAATTTCCGTGTTTCAGCAACACTCTAAAGCTCCACAGAATACAGGAGGCCTCCATCTGTGCTTCGGAAACTACTACTGGGCTTCCAGGAATCGATCAAAGCATATACAGTTTGAGACAATACTCCCATCGACAAAAGTATGAATGGTGCCTGTTGTATTAAATCCCGATGTAATTTCTGTATTTCAGCAACAGTGCGAAGGTCCACAGATTTCAGGAAGATTCCAGCTGTGCATTGAAAACTACTACTGGTCTTCCAGGAATCGATCAAAGCATGGACAGTTCGAGACAATACTCCCATGGACGAAAGTCAGAATGGTGCCTGTTGTATTCAATCCCGATGCAATTTCTGATTCTCAGCAACAGTGCCAATGTCTACAGATTACAGCAAGCCTCCAGCTGTGCTTCGGAAACTACTACTGGTCTTCCAGGAATCGATAAAAGCATAGACAATTTCAGATATTACTCCAATGGACAAAAGTCAGAAAGGTACCTGTAGAATTGAATCCCGATGCAATTTCTGTGCTTCAGCAACAGTGCGTAGGTCCACAGCGTACGAGAAGCTTCCAGCTGTGCTTCGGAAACTACTACTGGTCTTCCAGGAATAGATCAAAACATAGACAAATTGAGACAGTACTCCCATGGACAAGAGTCAGAATGATGCCTGTTGTATTCAATCCCGACGCAATTTCTGTGTTTCATCAACACTCTGAAGGTCCACAGATTACAGGTAGCCTCGAGCTGTGCTTCGGAAACTACTACTGGTCTTCCAGGAATCGATGAAAGCATAGACAGTTTGAGAAATTACTCCCATGGACAAAAGTAAGAATGGTGCATGTTGTATTCAATCCCGATGCAATTTCAATGTTTAAGAAACACTGTGAACGTCCACAAATTACAGGAAGCCTCCATCTGTACTTCGGAAATTACTACTAGGCTTCCAGAAATCGATCAAAGCATAGACAATTTGAGACATTACTCCCATCGACAATAGTCAGAATGGTGCCTGTTTTATTCAATCCCGATGCAATTTCTGTGTATCGGCAACACTGTGAAGGTCCACAGATTACAGGAAGCCTCCAGCTGTGCTTCGGAAACTACTACAGTTTTTCCAAGAATCGACCAAAGCATAGGCAGTTTGAGACATTACTCCCATGGACAAAAGTCAGAGGAGTGATTGATTTGTTCAATCCCGGTGCAATTTCCGCGTTTCAGCAACACTCTGAAGGTCGACAGAATACAGGAAGCCTCCATCAGTGTTTCGGAGACTACTACTGGGCTTACAGGAATCGATCAAAGCATAGAC
Source organism: Schistocerca gregaria (assembly GCF_023897955.1). NCBI lineage: Eukaryota > Metazoa > Arthropoda > Insecta > Orthoptera > Acrididae > Schistocerca > Schistocerca gregaria. The sequence continues at coordinate 17,243,421 of NC_064930.1, read as the reverse complement.
AGTTTGAGACATTACTCCCATCGACAAAAGTCAGAATGGTGTCGGTTTTATTCAATCCCGGTGCAATTTCCGTGTTTCAGCAACACTCTGAGGCTCCACAGAATACAGGAATGGTCCAGCTGTGCTTTGGAAACTACTACTGGTCTTCCAGGAATCGATCAAAGCATAGACAATTTCTGATATTACACACATGGACAAAAGTCAGAGTGGTGCCTGTTGTATTCAATCCCGATGGTATTTCTGATTCTCAGCAACAGTGCCAATGTCCACAGATTACAGCAAGCCTCCAGCTGTGCTTTGGAAACTACTACTGGCCTTCCAGGAATCGATCCAAGCATAGACAATTTCAGATATTACTCCAATGAACAAAAGTCCGAAAGGTGCCTGTAGTATTGAATCCCGATGCTATTTCTGTGTTTCAGCAACAGTGCGACGGTCCACAGAGTACAGGAAGCTTCCAGCTGTGCTTCGGAAACTACTAGTGGCCTTCCAGGATTCGATCAAAGCGTAGACAGTTTAAGAAATTACTCCCATTTACAAAAGTGAGATTGCTGCCTGTTGTATTCACTCCCGATGCAATTTCAATGTTTCAGAAACACTGTGAAGGTCCACAGATTACAGGAAGCCTCCAGCTGTGCTTCGAAAACTACTACTGGTGTTCGTGGAATCGATCAAAGCATAGTCACTTTGAGAAATTACTCCCATGGACAAAAGTCAGAGCAATTATACATGACTGAGCTTAAACTGACACACAATATTTTTTGCGCAACGCAATCTGACTTTCAGTAATCCCCACAAAAGAATGGCCCTGACTAACATTAACCTATACCTTTCACAAATCACTTACCTCACAAAAATCTTCGTTACTCGAACTTCTGCAATACAGCGAGCGCCCCTACTGCCAACTAAATAAAAGATTCATACTACTGAAGGCAATAACTACTGATAGGGATAGTTAGCGAATGAAAGATTTTGATGGAGAACAAACAATGTATTTACCTTAATAGTCATAATATATATAGCAGTTCACGACATCCAGTCTTACAAATTTCAAAACTCCGCCATCTGTCTCCCCACATCCACCACTGCTAACGGCTCACCTCCAACTGCGCAACGGTACGCGCCGCTAACAGCCAACTTCCCAACACTACAATGGCGACTATTACAACAATGCCAACCAGCCACTGATTGCACACAGCACAGCCAGTGATTTTCATACAGAGCGTTATGTGAAGGTCCACAGATTACAGGAAGCCACCAGCTGTGGTTCGGAAACTACTACTGGTGTTCTTGGAATCGATCAAAGCATAGACAGTTTGAGAAATTACTCAAATGGATAAAAGTCAGAATGTTGCCTGTTGTATTCAATCCCGAAGCAATTTCTGTGTTTCGGCAACACTGTGAAGGTCCACAGATTATAGGAAGCCTCCACCTGTGATTCGGAAACTACTACTGGTGTTCGTGGAATCGATCAAAGCATAGTCACTTTGAGAAATTACTCCCATGGACAAAAGTCAGAATGGTGCCTCTTGTATTCAATCCCGATGCATTTTCACTTTTTCAGAAACACTGCCAAGGTTCACAGATTAAAGGAAGCCTCCAGAACTGCTTCGGAAATTACTACTGGTCTTCCAGGAATCGATCAAAGCAAAGACAATTACAGATATTACTCCCATGGACAAAAGTCAGAATCGTGCCTGTAGTAATCAATCCCGAAGCACTTTCTGTGTTTCAGCAACCGTCCGAAGGTCCACAGATTACAGGAAGCCTCCAGCTTTGCTTCGGAAACTACTACTGGTCTTCCAGGAACCGATCAAAGCAAAGGCAGTTTGAGACATTACTCCGATGAACAAAATAGAATGGTGAGTATTGTATTCAATCCCGATGCACTTTCTGTGTTTCAGCAACACTGCGAAGGTCCACAGATTACAGGAAGCCTCCAGCTGTGCTTCGGATACTACTACTGGTCTTCCAGGAATCGATCAAATCATAGGCAATTTGAGACATTACTCCCATGGACAAAAGTCAGAATGGTGCCTGTTGTATTCAATCACGATGCAATTTCTGTGTTTCAGCAACAGTCCGAAAGTCCACAGATTACAGGAAGCCTCCAGCTGTGCTTCGTATGCTACTACTGGCCTTCCAGGAATCGATCAAAGCATAGGCAGATTGAGACATTACTCCAATTGACAAAAGTCAGATTGGAGCATCTTGTATTCAATCCCGAAGCAATTTCAGTGTTTCAGAAACACTGTGAAGGTCCACAGATTACAGGAAGCCTCCATCTGTATTTCGGGAACTACTACTGGTCTTCCTTGAATCGATCAAATCATAGACAGTATGAGACATTACTCCCATTGACAAAAGACCGAATGATGCCTGTTGCAATCAATCAAGATGCAATTTCTGTGTTTCATCAACACTCTGAAGGTAGACAGTTTACAGAAAGCTTCCAGCTGTTCTTCGGAAACTGCCATTGGTATTCGAAGAATCGATCAAAACATAGACAATTTGAGACAAGACTCACACGGACAAATGTCAGAATGGTGAGTGTTGTATTCAATCCCGATACAATTTCAGTGTTTCAGAAACACTGTGAAGGTCCACAGATTACAGGAAGGCTCCATCTGTGCTTCGGAAAACACTACTGGTCATCCAGGAATCGATAAAAGCATAGACAGTTTGAGACAATACTCCCATGGACAAATGTCAGAATGGTGCCTGTTGTACTCAATTCCGATATAATTTCTGTGTTTCAGCAACAGTGCGAAGGTCCACAGATTACAGGAAGCTTCCAGCTGTGCTTCGGAATCTACTACTGGTCTTCCAGGAATCGATCAAAGCATAGACAATTTCAGGTATAACTCCAATTGACAAAAGTCAAAATGGTGCCTGTAATATTCAATCCCGATGCAATTTCTGTGTTTCAGCAACAGTCCGAAGGTCCACAGATTACAATAAGCCTCTGGCTGTGCTTCGGATATTACTACTAGTCTTCCAGGAATCGATCAAAGCATAGACAGTTCGAGACAATACTCCCATGGACAAAACTCAGAATGGTGCCTGTTGTGTTCAATCCCGATGCAATTTATGATTCTAGGCAACAGTGCCAATGTCCACAGATTACAGGAAGCCTCCAGCTGTGCTTCGGAAACTACTACTGGTCTTCCAGGAATCGATCAAAGCATACACAGTATGAGACATTACGCCCATTGACAAAAGTCTGAATGGTGCCTGTTGTATTCAATCCCGATGCAATTTGTGTTTCTCAGCAACAGTACCAATGTCCAAAGATAACAGGATACCTACAGCTGTGCTTCGGAAACTACTACTGGTCTTCCAGTAATCGATCAAAGCATAGACAATTTCAGATATTACTCCAATGGACAAAAGTAAGAATGGTGCCTGTAGTATTCAATCCCTATGCAATTTCGGTGTTTCAGCAACAGTCCGAAGGTCCACAGATCACAGGAAGCCTCCAGCTGTGCTTCGGATACTACTACTGGTCGTCCAGGAATCGATCAAATCATAGGCAGTTTGAGACATTACTCCCATGGACAAAAGACAGGATGGTGCCTGTTGTATTCAATCACGATGCAATTTCTGAGTTTCAGCAAGAGTCCGAATGTCCACAGATTACAGGAAGCCTCCAGCTGTGCTTCGTATACTACTACTGGCCTTCCAGGAATCGATCAAAGCATAGGCAGTTTGAGACATTACTCCAATGGACAAAAGTCAGATTGGTGCATCTTGTATTCAATCCCGAAGCAATTTCAGTGTTTCAGAAACACTGTGAAGGTCCACAGATACAGGAAGCCTCCATCTGTATTTCGGAAACTACTACTGGTCTTCCAGGAATCGATCACATCATAGACAGTTTGAGACATTACTCCCATTGACAAAACACCGAATGATGCCTGTTGCAATCAATCAAGATGCAATTTCTGTGTTTCACCAACACTCTGAAGGTAGACAGTTTACAGAAGGCCTACGGCTGTTCTTCGGAAACTGCCATTGGTATTCCAAGAATCGATCAAAACATAGACAATTTGAGACAAGACTCCCACGGACAAAAGTCAGAATGGTGAGTGTTGTATTCAATCCCGATGCAATTTCAGTGTTTGAGAAACACTGTGAAGGTCCACAGATTACAGGAAGGCTCCATCTGTGCTTCGGAAAACACTACTGGTCTTCCAGGAATCGATAAAAGCATAGACAGTTTGAGACAATACTCCCATGGACAAAAGTCAGAATGGTGCCTGTTGTACTCAATCCCGATATAATTTCTGTGTTTCAGCAACAGTGCGTAGGTCCACAGATGAAAGGAAGCCTCCAGCTGTGGAACGGAAACTACTACTGGTCTTCAAGGAATCGATCAAAGCATAGACAGTTTGAGACACTACTCCCATGGACAAAAGTCAGAATGGTACCTGTTGTATTCAATCCCGATGCAATTTATGATTCTCTGCAACAGTGCCAATGTCCACAGATTACAAGCAGCCTCCAGCTGTGCTTCGGAAACTACTACACATCTTCCAGGAATCGATCAAGGCATAGACAATTCCTGATATTACTCCAATGGACAAAAGTCAGAAAGGTGCCTGTAGTATTGAATCCCGAAGCAATTTCTGTGTTTCAGCAACAGTGCGAAGGTCCACAGATTACAGGAAGCTTCCAGCTGTGCTTCGGGAACTACTACTGGTCTCCGAGGAATCGATCAAAGCATACGCAGTATGAGACATTACTCCCATGGACAAAAGTCAGAATGGTGCCTGTTGTATTCAATCCCGGTGTAATTTCCGTGTTTCAGCAACACTCTGAAGCTCCACAGAATACAGGATGCGCCCAGCTGTGCTTCGGAAGCTACTACTGGTCTTCCAGGAATCGATCAAAGCATAGACAATTTCAGGTATAACTCCAATTGACAAAAGTCAAAATGGTGCCTGTAATATTCAATCCCGATGCAATTTCTGTGTTTCAGCAACAGTCCGAAGGTCCACAGATTACAATAAGCCTCTGGCTGTGCTTCGGATACTACTACTGGTCTTCCAGGAATCGATCAAAGCATAGACAGTTCGAGACAATACTCCCATGGACAAAACTCAGAATGGTGCCTGTTGTTTTCAATCCCGATGCAATTTATGATTCTCAGCAACAGTGCCAATGTCCACAGATTACAGGAAGCCTCCAGCTGTGCTTCGGAAACTACTACTGGTCTTCCAGGAATCGATCAAAGCATACACAGTATGAGACATTTCTCCCATTGACAAAAGTCTGAATGGTGCCTGTTGTATTCAATCCCGATGCAATTTGTGTTTCTCAGCAACAGTACCAATGTCCACAGATTACAGGATACCTACAGCTGTGCTTAGGAAACTACTACTGGTCTTCCAGTAATCGATCAAAGCATAGACAATATCAGATATTACTCCAATGGACAAAAGTAAGAATGGTGCCTGTAGTATTCAATCCCTATGCAATTTCTGTGTTTCAGCAACAGTCCGAAGGTCCACAGATTGCAGGAAGCCTCCAGCTGTGCTTCGGATACTACTACTGGTCTTCCAGGAATCGATCAAATCATAGGCAGTTTGAGACATTACTCCCATGGACAAAAGTCAGAATGGTGCCTGTTTTATTCAATCACGATGCAATTTCTGTGTTTCAGCAACAGTCCGAATGTCCACAGATTACAGGAAGCCTCCAGCTGTGCTTCGTATACTACTACTGGCCTTCCAGGAATCGATCAAAGCATAGGCAGTTTGAGACATTACTCCAATGGACAAAAGTCAGATTGGTGCATCTTATATTCAATCCCGAAGCAATTTCAGTGTTTCAGAAACACTGTGAAGGTCCACAGATTACAGGAAGCCTCCATCTGTATTTCGGAAACTACTACTGGTCTTCCAGGAATCGATCAAATCATAGACAGTTTGAGACATTACTCCCATTGACAAAACACCGAATGATGCCTGTTGCAATCAATCAAGATGTAATTTCTGTGTTTCACCAACACTCTGAAGGTAGACAGTTTACAGAAAGCTTCCAGCTGTTCTTCGGAAACTACCATTGGTATTCCAAGAATCGATCAAAACATAGACAAATTGAGACATTACCCCCATGGACAAAAGTCAGAATGGTGAGTGTTGTATTCAATCCCGATGCAATTTCAGTGTTTCAGAAACACTGTGAAGGTCCACAGATTACAGGAAGGCTCCATCTGTGCTTCGGAAAACACTACTGGTCTTCCAGGAATCGATAAAAGCATAGACAGTTTGAGAAAATACTCCCATGGACAAAAGTCAGAATGGTGCCTGTTGTACTCAATCCCGATATAATTCCTGTGTTGCAGCAACAGTGCGTAGGTCCACAGATTACAGGAAGCCTCCAGCTGTGGAACGGAAACTACTACTGGTCTTCCAGGAATCGATCAAAGCATAGACAGTTCGAGACAATACTCCCATGGACAAAACTCAGAATGGTGCCTGTTGTATTCAATACCTATGCAATTTATGATTCTCAGCAACAGTGCCAATGTCCACAGATTACAGGAAGCTTCCAGCTGTGCTTCGGAAATTACTACTGGCCTCCCAGGAATCGATCAAAGCATACGCAGTATGAGACATTACTGCCATGGACAAAAATCAGAAAGGTGAGTGTTGTATTCAATCCCGATGCAATTTCTGTGTTACAGCAACACTGTGAAGGTCCACAGATTACAGGAAGCCACCAGCTGTGCTTCGGAAACTACAACTGGTCTTCCAGGACTCGATCAAAGCATAGACAGTTTGAGAAATTACTCCCATGAACAAAAGTGAGAATGGTGCCTGTTGTATTCATTCCCGATGCAATTTCAATGTTTCAGAAACGCTGTGAAGGTGAACGGATTACAGGATGCTTGCATCTGTGCTTCGGAAACTACTACTTGTCTTCCAGGATTCGATCAAAGCATACGCAGTATGAGACATTACTCCCATGGACAAAAGTCAGAATGGTGCCTGTTGTATTCAATCCCAGTGTAATATCCGTGTTTCAGCAACACTCTGAAGCTCCATAGAATACAGGATGCGCCCAGCTGTGCTTCGGAAGCTACTACTGGTCTTCCAGGAATCGATCAAAGCATAGACAATTACAGGTATAACTCCAATTGACAAAAGTCAGAATGGTGCCTGTAATATTCAATCCCGATGCAATTTCTAAGTTTCAGCAACAGTCCGAATGTCCACAGATTACAGGAAGCCTCCATCTGTGCTTCGGAAACTACTACTGGTCTTCCAGGAATCGATCAAAACATAGACAGTTTGAGACAATACTCCCATGGACAAAACTCAGAATAGTGCCAGTTGTATTCAATCCCGATGCAATTTATGATCCTCAGCAACAGTGCCAATGTCCACAGATTACAGGAAGCCTCCAGCTGTGCTTCGGAAACTACTACTGGTCTTCCAGTAATCGATCAAAGCATAGACAATTTCAGATATTACTCCAATGGACAAAAGTAAGAATGGTGCCTGTAGTATTCAATCCCTATGCAATTTCTGTGTTTCAGCAACAGTCCGAAGGTCCACAGATCACAGGAAGCCTCCAGCTGTGCTTCGGATACTACTACTGGTCGTCCAGGAATCGATCAAATCATAGGCAGTTTGAGACATTACTCCCATGGACAAAAGACAGGATGGTGCCTGTTGTATTCAATCACGATGCAATTTCTGAGTTTCAGCAAGAGTCCGAATGTCCACAGATTACAGGAAGCCTCCAGCTGTGCTTCGTATACTACTACTGGCCTTCCAGGAATCGATCAAAGCATAGGCAGTTTGAGACATTACTCCAATGGACAAAAGTCAGATTGGTGCATCTTGTATTCAATCCCGAAGCAATTTCAGTGTTTCAGAAACACTGTGAAGGTCCACAGATACAGGAAGCCTCCATCTGTATTTCGGAAACTACTACTGGTCTTCCAGGAATCGATCACATCATAGACAGTTTGAGACATTACTCCCATTGACAAAACACCGAATGATGCCTGTTGCAATCAATCAAGATGCAATTTCTGTGTATCACCAACACTCTGAAGGTAGACAGTTTACAGAAGGCCTCCGGCTGTTCTTCGGAAACTGCCATTGGTATTCCAAGAATCGATCAAAACATAGACAATTTGAGACAAGACTCCCACGGACAAAAGTCAGAATGGTGAGTGTTGTATTCAATCCCGATGCAATTTCAGTGTTTGAGAAACACTGTGAAGGTCCACAGATTACAGGAAGGCTCCATCTGTGCTTCGGAAAACACTACTGGTCTTCCAGGAATCGATAAAAGCATAGACAGTTTGAGACAATACTCCCATGGACAAAAGTCAGAATGGTGCCTGTTGTACTCAATCCCGATATAATTTCTGTGTTTCAGCAACAGTGCGTAGGTCCACAGATGAAAGGAAGCCTCCAGCTGTGGAACGGAAACTACTACTTGTCTTCAAGGAATCGATCAAAGCATAGACAGTTTGAGACACTACTCCCATGGACAAAAGTCAGAATGGTACCTGTTGTATTCAATCCCGATGCAATTTATGATTCTCTGCAACAGTGCCAATGTCCACAGATTACAAGCAGCCTCCAGCTGTGCTTCGGAAACTACTACACATCTTCCAGGAATCGATCAAGGCATAGACAATTCCTGATATTACTCCAATGGACAAAAGTCAGAAAGGTGCCTGTAGTATTGAATCCCGAAGCAATTTCTGTGTTTCAGCAACAGTGCGAAGGTCCACAGATTACAGGAAGCTTCCAGCTGTGCTTCGGGAACTACTACTGGTCTCCGAGGAATCGATCAAAGCATACGCAGTATGAGACATTACTCCCATGGACAAAAGTCAGAATGGTGCCTGTTGTATTCAATCCCGGTGTAATTTCCGTGTTTCAGCAACACTCTGAAGCTCCACAGAATACAGGATGCGCCCAGCTGTGCTTCGGAAGCTACTACTGGTCTTCCAGGAATCGATCAAAGCATAGACAATTTCAGGTATAACTCCAATTGACAAAAGTCAAAATGGTGCCTGTAATATTCAATCCCGATGCAATTTCTGTGTTTCAGCAACAGTCCGAAGGTCCACAGATTACAATAAGCCTCTGGCTGTGCTTCGGATACTACTACTGGTCTTCCAGGAATCGATCAAAGCATAGACAGTTCGAGACAATACTCCCATGGACAAAACTCAGAATGGTGCCTGTTGTTTTCAATCCCGATGCAATTTATGATTCTCAGCAACAGTGCCAATGTCCACAGATTACAGGAAGCCTCCAGCTGTGCTTCGGAAACTACTACTGGTCTTCCAGGAATCGATCAAACATACACAGTATGAGACATTTCTCCCATTGACAAAAGTCTGAATGGTGCCTGTTGTATTCAATCCCGATGCAATTTGTGTTTCTCAGCAACAGTACCAATGTCCACAGATTACAGGATACCTACAGCTGTGCTTAGGAAACTACTACTGGTCTTCCAGTAATCGATCAAAGCATAGACAATATCAGATATTACTCCAATGGACAAAAGTAAGAATGGTGCCTGTAGTATTCAATCCCTATGCAATTTCTGTGTTTCAGCAACAGTCCGAAGGTCCACAGATTGCAGGACGCCTCCAGCTGTGCTTCGGATACTACTACTGGTCTTCCAGGAATCGATCAAATCATAGGCAGTTTGAGACATTACTCCCATGGACAAAAGTCAGAATGGTGCCTGTTTTATTCAATCACGATGCAATTTCTGTGTTTCAGCAACAGTCCGAATGTTCACAGATTACAGGAAGCCTCCAGCTGTGCTTCGTATACTACTACTGGCCTTCCAGGAATCGATCAAAGCATAGGCAGTTTGAGACATTACTCCAATGGACAAAAGTCAGATTGGTGCATCTTATATTCAATCCCGAAGCAATTTCAGTGTTTCAGAAACACTGTGAAGGTCCACAGATTACAGGAAGCCTCCATCTGTATTTCGGAAACTACTACTGGTCTTCCAGGAATCGATCAAATCATAGACAGTTTGAGACATTACTCCCATTGACAAAACACCGAATGATGCCTGTTGCAATCAATCAAGATGTAATTTCTGTGTTTCACCAACACTCTGAAGGTAGACAGTTTACAGAAAGCTTCCAGCTGTTCTTCGGAAACTACCATTGGTATTCCAAGAATCGATCAAAACATAGACAAATTGAGACATTACCCCCATGGACAAAAGTCAGAATGGTGAGTGTTGTATTCAATCCCGATGCAAATTCAGTGTTTCAGAAACACTGTGAAGGTCCACAGATTACAGGAAGGCTCCATCTGTGCTTCGGAAAACACTACTGGTCTTCCAGGAATCGATAAAAGCATAGACAGTTTGAGAAAATACTCCCATGGACAAAAGTCAGAATGGTGCCTGTTGTACTCAATCCCGATATAATTCCTGTGTTGCAGCAACAGTGCGTAGGTCCACAGATTACAGGAAGCCTCCAGCTGTGGAACGGAAACTACTACTGGTCTTCCAGGAATCGATCAAAGCATAGACAGTTCGAGACAATACTCCCATGGACAAAACTCAGAATGGTGCCTGTTGTATTCAATACCTATGCAATTTATGATTCTCAGCAACAGTGCCAATGTCCACAGATTACAGGAAGCTTCCAGCTGTGCTTCGGAAATTACTACTGGCCTCCCAGGAATCGATCAAAGCATACGCAGTATGAGACATTACTCCCATGGACAAAAATCAGAAAGGTGAGTGTTGTATTCAATCCCGATGCAATTTCTGTGTTACAGCAACACTGTGAAGGTCCACAGATTACAGGAAGCCACCAGCTGTGCTTCGGAAACTACAACTGGTCTTCCAGGACTCGATCAAAGCATAGACAGTTTGAGAAATTACTCCCATGAACAAAAGTGAGAATGGTGCTTGTTGTATTCATTCCCGATGCAATTTCAATGTTTCAGAAACGCTGTGAAGGTAAACGGATTACAGGATGCTTGCATCTGTGCTTCGGAAACTACTACTTGTCTTCCAGGATTCGATCAAAGCATACGCAGTATGAGACATTACTCCCATGGACAAAAGTCAGAATGGTGCCTGTTGTATTCAATCCCAGTGTAATATCCGTGTTTCAGCAACACTCTGAAGCTCCATAGAATACAGGATGCGCCCAGCTGTGCTTCGGAAGCTACTACTGGTCTTCCAGGAATCGATCAAAGCATAGACAATTACAGGTATAACTCCAATTGACAAAAGTCAGAATGGTGCCTGTAATATTCAATCCCGATGCAATTTCTAAGTTTCAGCAACAGTCCGAATGTCCACAGATTTCAGGAAGCCTCCATCTGTGCTTCGGAAACTACTACTGGTCTTCCAGGAATCGATCAAAACATAGACAGTTTGAGACAATACTCCCATGGACAAAACTCAGAATAGTGCCAGTTGTATTCAATCCCGATGCAATTTATGATCCTCAGCAACAGTGCCAATGTCCACAGATTACAGGAAGCCTCCAGCTGTGCTTCGGAAACTACTACTCGTCTTCCAGGAATCGATCAAGGCATAGACAATTTCAGATATTACTCCAATGGACAAAAGTCAGAAAGGTGCCTGTAGTATTGAATCCCGAAGCAATTTCTGTGTTTCAGCAACAGTGCGAAGGTCCACAGATTACAGGAAGCTTCCAGCTGTGCTTCGGAAACTACTACTGGTCTTCCAGGAATCGATCAAAGCATACACAATATGAGACATTACTCCCATTGACAAAAGTCAGAATGGTGCCTGTTGTATTCAATCCCGCTGCAATTTGAGTTTCTCAGCAACAGTACCAATGTCCACAGATTACAGGATGCCTACAGCTGTGTCTCGGATACTACTTCTGGTCTTCCAGGAATCGTTCAAAGCCTAGACAGTTTGAGATATTACTCCCATGGACAAATGTCAGAATGGTGCCTGTAGTATTGAATCCCGATGCAATATCTGTGTTTCAGCAACAGTCCGAAGGTCCACAGATTACAGGGAGCCTCTAGCTGTGCTTCTGAAACTACTAGTGGTCTTCCTGGAACAGATCAAAGCATAGACAATTTGAGACAGTACTCCCATGGACAAAAGTCAGAATGGTGCCTGTTGTATTCAATCACGATGCAATTTCTGTGTTTCAGCAACACTGTGAAGTCCACAGATTACATGAAACCTCCAGCTGTGCTTCGGAAACTACTACTGGTCTTCCAGGAATCGATCAAAGCATAGACAGATTGAGAAATTACTCCCATGTACAAAAGTCAGAATGATACCTCTTGTAATCAATCCCGATAAAATTTCAGTGTTTCAGAAACACTGTGAAGGTCCACAGATTACAGGAAGCCTCCATCTGTGCTTCGGAAACTACTACTGGTCTTCCAGGAATCGATCAAAACATAGACAGTTTGAGACATTACTCCCATTGTTAAATGTCAAAATGGTGCCTGTTTTATTCAATCACTGTGCAATTTCCGTGTTTCAGCAACACTCTGATGCTCCACAGAATACAGGATGCGCCCAGCTATGCTTCGGAAGCTACTATTGGTCTTGCAGGAATCGATCAGAGCATAGAATATTTCACATATTACTCCCATGGACAAAAGTCAGAAAGGTGCCTGAAGTATTCAATCCCGATACAATTTCTGCGTTTCAGCAACACTGCCAATGTCCACAGATTACAGGATGCCTCCAACTGTGCTTCGGATACTACTACTGGTCTTCCAGGAATCGATCAAAGCATGGGCAGTTTGAGACATTACTCCCATGGACTAAAGTCAGAATTATGCCTGTTGTATTCAATCCCGATGCAACTTCTGTGTTTTGGCAACACTGTGAAGGTCCACAGATTACAGGAAGCCTCCAGCTGTGCTTCTGAAACTACTACTGGTTTTCCAGGAATCGATCAAAGCATAGACAATTTCAGATATTACTCCCATGCACAAAAGTCAGAATGGTGCCTGTAGTATCAATCCCGATTCTATTTCTATGTTTCAGCAACAGTGCGAAGGTTAACAGTTTACAGGAAGCTTCCAGCTGTGCTTCGGAAACTACTACTGGTCTTCCAGGAATCGATCAAAGCATTGACAGTTTGAGAAATTACTCAAATATACAAAAGTCAGAAGAGTGCCTGTTGTATTCAATCCCGATGCAATTTCAGTGTTTCAGAAACACTGTGAAGGGCCACAGATTACAGGAGGCCTCCGTCTGTGCTTCGGAAACTACTACTGGCCTTCCAGGAATCGATAAAAGCATAGACAGTTTGAGACAATACTCCCATGGACAAAAGTCAGAATGGTGCCTGTTGTATTCAATTCCGATATAATTTCTGCGTTTCAGCAACAGTGCGAAGGTCCACAGATTTCAGGAAGCCTCCAGCTGTGCTTCGGAAACTACTACTGGTCTTCCAGGAATAGATGAAAGCATAGACAATTTGAGACAGTACTCCCATTGAGAAAAGTCAGAGTGGTGCCTGTTTTATTCAATCCCGGTGCAATTTCCGTGTTTCAGCAACACTCTGAAGGTCCACAGAATACAGGAAGCGACCAGCTGTGCTTCGGAAACTACTACTGATCTTCCAGTAATCGATCAAAGCATATTCAGTTTGAGACATTACTCCCATGGACAAAAGTCAGAAAGGTGAGTGTTGTATTCAATCCCGATGCAATTTCTGTGTTACAGCAACACTGTGAAGGTCCACAGATTGCAGGAAGCCTCCAGCTGTGCTAAGAAACTACTACTGGTGTTCCAGGTATCGATCAAAACATAGACAGTTTGAGAAATTACTCAAATAGACAAAAGTCAGAATGGTGCCTATTGTATACAATCCCGATGCAATTTCAATGTTTCAGAAACACTGTGAAGGTCCACAGATTACAGGAAGAATCCATCTGTGCTTCGGAAACTACTACATGTCTTCCAGGAATCGATCAAATCATACACAATATGAGACATTACTCCCATTGACAAAAGTCAGAATGGTGCCTGCAGAACTGATTCCCGATGCAATTTCTGAGTTTCAGCAACACTGTGAAGGTCCGCAGATTACAGGAATCCCCCAGATGCGCTTCGTAAACTACTAATGGTCTTCCAGGAATCGATCAAAGCATAGACTGTTTGACAAATTACTCCCATGGACAAAAGTGAGAATGGTGCCTCCTGTATTCAATTCCGAAGCATTTTCAGTGTTTCAGAAATACTGTGTTGTTCCACAGATTACAGGAAGTCTGCATCTGTGCTGCGGAAACTACTACTGGTCTTCCTCGAATCTATCAAAACATAGACAGTTTCAGACATTACTCCCATTTTTAAATGTCAGAATGGTGCCTGTTCTATTCAATCCCGGTCCAATTTCCGTGTTCCAGCAACACTCTGAAGCTCCACAGAATACAGGAAGCAACCAGCTGTGCTTCGGAAACTACTACTGGTCGTCCAGGAATCGATCAAAGCATAGACAATTTCAGATATTACTCCAATGGACAAAAGTCAGAAAGTTGCCTGTAGTATTCAAACCCGATAAAATTTCTGTGTTTCAGTCACAGTGCGAAGGTCCACAGATTACAGGAAGCTTCCAGCTGTGCTTCGGAAACAACTACTGGTCTTCCAGGAATAGTTCAAAGCATAGACAATTTGAGACAGTACTCCTATCAACAAGAGTCAGAATGGTGCCTGTTGTATTCAATCCCGATGCAATTTCTGTTTCTCACCAACAGTGCTAATGTCCACAGATTACGGGAAGCCTCCAGCTGTGCTTCGGACACTACTTCTGGTCTTCCAGGAATCAATCTAAGCATAGACAGGTTTAAATATTACTTCCATGGATAAAAGTCAGAATGGGGCCTGTAGTATTGAATCCCGATGCAATTTCTGTGTATCAGAAACACTGTGAAGGTCCACAGATTACAGGAAGACTCCAGCTGTGCTTCGGAAACAGCTACTGGTCTTCCAGGAATCGATCAAAGCATAGACAATTTCAGATATTACTCCAATGGACAAAAGTAAGAATGGTGCCAGTTGTATTCAATCCCTATGCAACTTCTGTGTTTTAGCAACAGTCCGAAGGTCCACAGATTACAGGAAGCCTCCAGCTGTGCTTCGGATACTACTACTGGTCTTCCAGGAATCGATCAAATAATAGGCAGTTTGAGACATTACTCCCATGGACAAAAGTCAGAATGATGCCTGTTGTATTGAATCTCGATGCAACTTCTGTGTTTCGGCAACACTGTGAAGGTCTACAGATTACAGGAAGCCTCCAGCTGTGCTTAGGAAACTACTACTGGTCTTCCAGGAATCGATCATTGCATAGACAGTTTGAGACAATACTCCCATCGACAAAAGTAAGAATGGTGCCGGTTGTATTCAATCCCGATGTGATTTCTGTGTCTCAGCAACAGTGCGAATGTTCACAGATTAAAGGAAGCCTCCAGCTCTGCTTCGGAAATTACTACTGGTCTTCCAGGAATCGACCATAGCATAGACATTTTCAGATATTACTCCCATGGACAAAAGTCAGAATCGCGCTTGTAGTAATCAATCCCTATGCAATTTCTGTGTTTCAGCAACAGTCTGAGAGAACACAGATTACAAGAAGCCTCCAGCAGTGCTTAGGAAACTACTACTGGCCTTCCAGGAATAGATCAAAGCATAGACAATTTGAGACAGTACTCCCACGGACAAAAGTCAGAATGGTGCCTGTTGTATTCAATACCGATGCAATTTCCGTGTTTCTGCAACATTGTGAATGTCCACAGATTACAGGAAGCTTCCAGCTGTGCTTCGGAAACTACTAGGGGTCTTCCAGGAATCCATCAAAGCATAGACAATTTTAGTTATTACTCCAATGGACAAGAGTCAGAATGGTGCCTGTAGTATTCAATCCCGACGCAATTCCTGTGTTTCAGCAACAGTCCGAAGGTCCACAAATTGCAGGAAGCCTCCAGCTGTGCTTCGGACACTACTACTGGTGTTTCAGGAATCGATCAAAGCATAAACAGTTTTAGAAATTACTCCCATGGACAAAAGTCAGAATGGAGCCTCTTGTATTCAATCACGAAGCAATTTCAGGGTTTCAGAAACACTGTGAAGGTCCACAGATTACAGGAAGCCTCCATCTGTGCTTCGGAAAATACTACTGGCCTTCCAGGAATCGATCAAATCATAGACCGTTTGAGACATTACTCCGATTGACATAAGTCAGAATGATGCCTGTAGTAATCAATCAAGCTGCAATTTCTGTGTTTCATCACCACTTTGAAGGTAGACAGTTTACAGAAATCCTCCAGCTGTGCTTCCGAAACTAACATTGGTCTTCCAAGAATCGATCAAAACATAGACAATTTGAGACATTACTCCAATGGACAAAAGTCAGAAAGTTGCCTGTAGTATTCAAACCCGATAAAATTTCTGTGTTTCAGTCACAGTGCGAAGGTCCACAGATTACAGGAAGCTTCCAGCTGTGCTTCGGAAACAACTACTGGTCTTCCAGGAATAGTTCAAAGCATAGACAATTTGAGACAGTACTCCTATCAACAAGAGTCAGAATGGTGCCTGTTGTATTCAATCCCGATGCAATTTCTGTTTCTCACCAACAGTGCTAATGTCCACAGATTACGGGAAGCCTCCAGCTGTGCTTCGGACACTACTTCTGGTCTTCCAGGAATCAATCTAAGCATAGACAGGTTTAAATATTACTTCCATGGATAAAAGTCAGAATGGGGCCTGTAGTATTGAATCCCGATGCAATTTCTGTGTATCAGAAACACTGTGAAGGTCCACAGATTACAGGAAGACTCCAGCTGTGCTTCGGATACTACTACTGGTCTTCCAGGAATCGATCAAATAATAGGCAGTTTGAGACATTACTCCCATGGACAAAAGTCAGAATGATGCCTGTTGTATTGAATCTCGATGCAACTTCTGTGTTTCGGCAACACTGTGAAGGTCTACAGATTACAGGAAGCCTCCAGCTGTGCTTAGGAAACTACTACTGGTCTTCCAGGAATCGATCATTGCATAGACAGTTTGAGACAATACTCCCATCGACAAAAGTAAGAATGGTGCCGGTTGTATTCAATCCCGATGTGATTTCTGTGTCTCAGCAACAGTGCGAATGTTCACAGATTAAAGGAAGCCTCCAGCTCTGCTTCGGAAATTACTACTGGTCTTCCAGGAATCGACCATAGCATAGACATTTTCAGATATTACTCCCATGGACAAAAGTCAGAATCGCGCTTGTAGTAATCAATCCCTATGCAATTTCTGTGTTTCAGCAACAGTCTGAGAGAACACAGATTACAAGAAGCCTCCAGCAGTGCTTAGGAAACTACTACTGGCCTTCCAGGAATAGATCAAAGCATAGACAATTTGAGACAGTACTCCCACGGACAAAAGTCAGAATGGTGCCTGTTGTATTCAATACCGATGCAATTTCCGTGTTTCTGCAACATTGTGAATGTCCACAGATTACAGGAAGCTTCCAGCTGTGCTTCGGAAACTACTAGGGGTCTTCCAGGAATCCATCAAAGCATAGACAATTTTAGTTATTACTCCAATGGACAAGAGTCAGAATGGTGCCTGTAGTATTCAATCCCGACGCAATTCCTGTGTTTCAGCAACAGTCCGAAGGTCCACAAATTGCAGGAAGCCTCCAGCTGTGCTTCGGACACTACTACTGGTGTTTCAGGAATCGATCAAAGCATAAACAGTTTTAGAAATTACTCCCATGGACAAAAGTCAGAATGGAGCCTCTTGTATTCAATCACGAAGCAATTTCAGGGTTTCAGAAACACTGTGAAGGTCCACAGATTACAGGAAGCCTCCATCTGTGCTTCGGAAAATACTACTGGCCTTCCAGGAATCGATCAAATCATAGACCGTTTGAGACATTACTCCGATTGACATAAGTCAGAATGATGCCTGTAGTAATCAATCAAGCTGCAATTTCTGTGTTTCATCACCACTTTGAAGGTAGACAGTTTACAGAAATCCTCCAGCTGTGCTTCCGAAACTAACATTGGTCTTCCAAGAATCGATCAAAACATAGACAATTTGAGACATTACTCCCATGGACAAAAGTCAGAATGGTGCCTGTTGTATTCAATCCCAAAGCAATTTCTGATTCTCAGCAACAGTGCCAATGTCCACTGATTACAGCAAGCCTCCAGCTGTGCTTCGGAAACTACTACTGGTCTTCCAGGAATCGATCAAAGCATAGACAATTTGAGACAGTACCCCCATGGACAAGAGTCAGAATGATGCCTGTTGTATTCAATCCCGATGCATTTCTGTGTTTAATCAACACTCTGAAGGTCCACAGATATCAGGAAGCCTCCAGCTGTGCATCGAAAACTACTACTGGTCCTCCAGGAATAGATCAAAGCATAGACAATTTGGGACAGTACTCCCATGGACAAGAGTCAGAATGATGCCTGTTGTATTCAATCCCGATGCAATTACTGTGTATCATTAACACTCTGAAGGTCCACAGAATCCAGGATGCCCCCAGCTGAGCTTCGGAAACTACTAGTGGTCTTCCAGGAATCGATCAAAGCATAGACAGTTTGAGAAATTACTACCATTGACAAAAGTGAGAATGGTGCCTGTTGTATTCAATCCCGATGCAATTTCAATGTTTCAGGAACACTGTGAAGGTCCACAGATTACAGGAAGCCTCCATCTGTGCTTCGGCATCCACTACTTGTCTTCCAGGAATCGATCAAAGCATACACAGTATGAGACATTACTCCCATTGACAAAAGTCAGAATGGTGAATGCAGAACTGATTCCCGATGCAATTTCTGTGTTTCAGCAACACTGTGAAGGTCCACAGATTACAGGAATCCCCCAGATGCGCTTCGTAAACTAGTAATGGTCTTCCAGGAATCGATCAAAGCATAGACTGTTTGACAAATTACTCCCATGGACAAAAGTGAGAATGGTGCGTCCTGTATTCAATCCCGAAGCAATTTCAGTGTTTCAGAAACACTGTGATGTTCCACAGATTACAGGAAGCCTTCATCGGTGCTGCGGAAACTACTACTGGTCTTCCTCGAATCTATCAAAACATAGACAATTTCAGACATTACTCCCATTGTTAAATGTCAGAATGGTGCCTGTTCTTTTCAATCCCGGTGCAATTTCCGTGTTCCAGTAACACTCTGAAGCTCCAAAGAATACAGTAAGCGTCCAGCTGTGCTTCGGAAACTACTACTGGTCTTCCAGGAATCGATCAAAGCATAGACAATTCCAGATATTACACCCATGGACAAAGGACAGAATGGTGCCTGTAGTATTCAATCCCGATGCAATTTCTGTGTTACAGAAACAGTGCGAAGGTTCACAGATTACAGGAAGCCACCAGCTGTGCTTAGGAAACTACTACTGGTCTTCCAGGAATCGATCAAAGCATAGACAGTTTGAGACAATACTCCTATCGAAAAAAGTAAGAATGGTGCCGGTTGTATTCAATCCCGATGTGATTTCTGTGTCTCAGCAACAGTGCGAATGTTCACAGATTAAAGGAAGCCTCCAGCTCTGCTTCGGAAATTACTACTGGTCTTCCAGGAATCGACCAAAGCATAGACAATTTCAGATATTATTCCCATGGACAAAAGTGAGAATCGTGCATGTAGTAAACAATCCGTATGCAATTTCTGTGATTCAGCAACAGTCCGAGAGTCCACAGATTACAAGAAGCCTCCAGCTGTGCTTAGGAAACTACTACTGGCCTTCCAGGAATAGATCAAAGCATAGACAATTTGAGACAGTACTCCCATGGACAAAAGTCAGAATGGTGCCTGTTGTATTCATTCCCGATGCAATTTCCGTGTTTCTGCAACATTGTGAATATCCACAGATTGCAGGAAGCCCCCAGCTGTGCTTCGGATACTACTACTGGTCTTCCAGGAATCGATCAAAGCATAGGCAGTTTGAGAAATTACTCCCATGGACAAAAGTCAGAATGGTCCCAGTTGTATTCAATACCGATGCAATGTCTGTGTTTCGGCAACACTGCGAAGGTCCACAGATTACACGAAACCTCCAGCTGTGTTTCGGACACTAGTACTGGTGTTTCAGGAATCGATCAAAGCATAAACAGTTTGAGAAATTACTCCCATGGACAAAAGTCAGAATGGTGCCTGTTGTATTCAATCCCGATACAATTTCAATGTTTCAGAAACACTGTGAAGGTCCACAGATTACAGGAAGCTTCCAGCTGTGCTTCGGAAACTACTAGTGGCCTTCCAGGAATAGATCAAAGCATAGACAATTTGAGACAGTACTCCCATGGACAAAAGTCAGAATGGTGCCTGTTGTATTCAATCCCGATGCAATTTCTGTGTTTCTGCAACACTGTGAAGGTCCACAGATTACAGGAAGCTTCCAGTTGTGCTTCGGAAACTACTAGTGGCCTTCCAGTAATCGATCAAAGCATAGATAGTTTGAGAAATTACTCCCATGGACAAAAGTGAGAATGGTGCCTGTTGTATTCAATCCCGATGTAATTTCAATGTTTGAGAAACACTGTGAAGGTCCACAGATTACAGGAAGCTTGCATCTGTGCTTCGGAAACTACTAGTTGTCTTCCAGCAATCGATCAAAGCATAGACAATTTCAGTTATTACTCCAAAGGACAAAAGTCAGAATGGTGCCTGTAGTATTCAATCCCGACGCAATTCCTATGTTTCAGCAACAGTCCGATGGTCCATAGATTACAGGAAGCCTCCAGCTGTGCTTCGGATGCTACAACTGATCTTCCAGGAATCGATCAAATCATAGACAGTTTGAGACATTACCCCGATTGACAAAAGTCAGAATCTTGCCTGCTGTAATCAATCAAGATGCAATTTCTGTGTTTCATCACCACTCTGAAGGTAGACAGTTTACAGAAAGCCTCCAGCTGCGCTTCAGAAACTGACATTGGTCTTCCAAGAATCGATCAAAACATAGAAAATTTGAGATATTACTATCATGGACAAAAGTCAGAATGGTGCCGCTTGTACCCAATCCAGATATAATTTCTGTGTTTCAGCATTAAGTGCGAAGGTCCACAGATTTCAGGAAGCCTCCAGCTGTGCTTCGGGAACTACTTCTGGTCTTCCATGAATCGATCAAAGCATAGACAGTTTTAGATATTACTCCCAAGGACAAAAGTCAGAATGGTGCCTGTAGTATTGAATCCCTATGCAATTTCTGTGTTTCAGGAACAGTGCGAAAGTCCACAGATTACAGGAAGTCTCCAGCTGGGCATCGTAAACTACTACTGGTCTTCCAGGTATCGATTAAAGCATAGACAGTTTTTGAAATTACTCCCCTGGACCTAAGTGAGAATGGTGCCTGTTGTATTCAATCCCGAAGCACTTTCAATGTTTCAGAAATACTGTGAAGGTCCACAGATTACAGGAAGTCTCCATCTGTGCTTCGGAAACTA
This sequence comes from Schistocerca gregaria, assembly GCF_023897955.1. Taxonomy (NCBI): domain Eukaryota; kingdom Metazoa; phylum Arthropoda; class Insecta; order Orthoptera; family Acrididae; genus Schistocerca; species Schistocerca gregaria. The sequence continues at coordinate 17,221,973 of NC_064930.1, read as the reverse complement.
CTACTTGTCTTCCAGGAATCGATCAAAGCAGACACAATATGCGACATTACTCCCATTGACAAAAGTCAGAATGGTGATTGTTGTATTCAATCCCGATTCAATTTCTGTGTTTCGGCAACATTGCGAAGGTAAACAGATTACATCAAACCTCCAGCTGTGCTTCGGAAACTACTACTTGTGCTCCTGGAATTAAACAAAGCATAGACAGTTTGTGAAATTACTCCCATGGGCAAAAGTCAGAATGGTGCCTCTTGTATTCAATCCTGATGCAATTTCAGTGTTTCAGAAACACTGAGAAGCTCCACAGATTACAGGAAGCCTCCAACTGTGCTTCGGAAACTACTAGTGGTCTTCCAGGAATCGTTCAAACATAGTCAGTTTGAGACATTACTCCCATTGTTAAATGTCAGAATGGTGCCTGTTTTATTCAATCCCGGTGCAATTTCCATGTTTCAGCAACACTCTGAAGCTCCACATAATACAGGAAGCGTCCAGCTGTGCTTCGGAAATCACTACTGTTCTTCCAGGAATCGATCAAAGCATAGACAATTTCAGACATTACTCCCAAGGACTAAAGTCAGAATGGTGCCTGTAGTATTCAATCCCGATTCCATTTCTGTGTTTCAGCGACCCTGTGAAGGTCCACAGATTACAGGAAGCCTCCAGCTGTGCTTCGGAAACTACTACTGGTGTTCCAGGAATCGATCAAAGCATTGACAGTTTGAGAAATTAGTCCCATGGACAAAAGTCTGAATGGTGCCTGTTGTATTCAATCCCGATGATATTTCTGTGTTTCAGCAACAGTGCGAAGATTCACAGATTACAGGATGCCTCCAGCTGTGCTTCGGAAACTACTACTGGTCTTCCAGGAATCGATCAAAGCATAGACAATTTCAGATATTTCTCCCATGGACAAAAGTGAGAATGGTTCCTGTTGTATTCAATCCCGATACAATTTCTTTGTTTCAGAAACACTGTGAAGGTCCACAGATTACAAGAAGACTCCAGCTGTGCCTCATGAACTACTACTGTTATTCCAGGAATCGATCAAAGCACAGACAGATTGAGACATTACTGAAATTGACAAAAGTCAGAATGGTGCCTGTTGTATTCAATCCCGATGCAATTACTAAGTTTCAGCAACACTGTGAAGGTTCACAGATTACAGGAATCCTCCATCTGTGCTTCGTAAACTGCTACTGGTCTTTCAGGAATCGATAAAAGCATAGACAGTTTGAGAAATTACTCCCATTGACAAAAGTCAGAATGGTGCATGTTTTGTTCAATCCCAGTGCAATTTCCGTGTTTCAGCAACAATCAGAAGCACCACAGAACACAGGAAGCGTCCAGCTGTGCTTAGGAAACTACTACTGGTCTTCCAGGAATCGATAAAATCATAGACAATTTGAGACATTACTCCCATGGACAAAACTCAGAATGGTGCCTGATGCATTCAATTCCGATGCAATTTCTGTGTTTCAGCAACAGTGCAAAGGTAAACAGATTACAGGAAGCCTCCACCTGTGCTTCGGAAACTACTACCGCTCTTCCAGATATAGATCAAAGCATATACAATTTGAGACATTACTCCCCTCCACAAAAGTCAGAATGGTGCCTGTTGTATTCAATCCCGATGCAATTACTGTGTTTCGGTACAGTGGGAAGGTCCACAGATTACCGGATGCCTCCAGCTGTGCTTCGGAAACTACTGCTGTTATTAGAGGAATCGATCAAAGCATAGACAGATTGAGACATTACTCAAATTAACAAAAGTAAGAATAGATCCTGTTGTAATCAATCCCGATGCAATTTCTGTGTTTCAGCAACATTGTGGAGGTCCACAGTCTACAGGAAGACTCCAGCTGTGCGTCGGAAACTACTACTGGTCTTCCAGGAATCGATCAAAGCATAGACAGTTTGAGAAATTACTCCCATGGACAAAAGTCAGAATGCAGCCCGTTGTATTATATCCCGATGCAATTTCTGTGTTTCAGAAACACAGTGAAGGTCTACAGATTACAGGAAGCCTACAACTGTGCATCGGAAACTACTATCGGTCTTCCAGGAATAGATCAAAGCATAGACAATTTGAGACATTACTTCCATGGACCAGTGTCAGAATAGTGCACGTTGAATTCAATCCCGATGCAATTTCTGTGTTTCAGCAACACTGTGAAGGTCCACAGTTTACAGGAAGCCTCCAGCTGTGCTTCGGAAACTTCTACTGGTGTTCCAGGAATTGATCAAAGCATAGACAGGTTGGGAAATTACTCCCATTGACAAATGTCAGAACGGTGCGTGTTGTATTCAATCCCGCTGCAATTTCTGTGTTTCAGAAACACTGTGAAGTTTCACAGATTTCAGGAAGCCTCCATCTGTGGGTCAGAAACCACTACTGCTCTTCCAGGAATCGATCATATCATAGACAGTTTGAGACATTACTCCCATTGATAAAAGTCAGAATGGTGAATGTTTTATTCAATCCCGATGCAATTTCCGTGTTTCAGCAACACTCTGAAGCTCCACCGAATACAGGAAGCGTCCAGCTGTGCTTCGAAAAATACTACTGGTCTTCCAGGAATCGATAAAAGCATAGACAGTTTGAGACAATACTCCCATGGACAAAGGCAGAATGGTGTCTGCTGTATTCAATCCCAATGCAATTTCTGTGTTTCAGCAACAGTGCGAAGGTCCACAGATTTTAGAAAGCCTCCAGCTGTGCTTCGGAAGCTACTACAGGTCTTCCAGGAATAGATCAGAGCATAGACTGTTTGAGACAATACTCCCATGGACAAAAGACAGAATGGTGTCTGTTGAATTCAATCACAATGCAATTTAAGTGTTTCAGCAACAGTGCGAATGTCCACAGAGTACAGGAAGCCTCCAGATGTGCCTGAGAAACTACTACTGGTCTTCCAGGAATCGATCAAAGCAGACACAGTATGCGACATTACTCCCATTGACAAAAGTCAGAATGGTGATTGTTGTATTCAATCCCGATTCAATTTCTGTGTTTCGGCAACATTGCGAAGGTCCACAGATTACATGAAACCTCCAGCTGTGCTTCGGAAACTACTACTTGTGCTCCTGGAATTAAACAAAGCATAGACAGTTTGTGAAATTACTCCCATGGGCAAAAGTCAGGATGGTGCCTCTTGTATTCAATCCTGATGCAATTTCAGTGTTTCAGAAACACTGAGAAGCTCCACAGATTACAGGAAGCCTCCAACTGTGCTTCGGAAACTACTAGTGGTCTTCCAGGAATCGTTCAAAACATAGTCAGTTTGAGACATTACTCCCATTGTTAAATGTCAGAATGGTGCCTGTTTTATTCAATCCCGGTGCAATTTCCATGTTTCAGCAACACTCTGAAGCTCCACATAATACAGGAAGCGTCCAGCTGTGCTTTGGCAATCACTACTGTTCTTCCAGGAATCGATCAAAGCATAGACAATTTAAGACATTACTCCCAAGGACTAAAGTCAGAATGGTGCCTGTAGTATTCAATCCCGATGCAATTTCTGAGTTTCAGCAACATTGCGAAGGTCCACTGATTACAGGAAGCCTCCAGCTGTGCTTCGGAAACTACTACTGGTCTTCCAGGAATAGATCAAAGCATAGACAGTTTCAGATATTACTCCATGGACAAAAGTCAGAATGGTGCCTGTTGTATTCAATCCCGATTCCATTTCTGTGTTTCAGCGACACTGTGAAGGTCCACAGATTACAGGAAGCCTCCAGATGTGCTTCGGAAACTACTACTGGTGTTCCAGGAATCGATCAAAGCATTGACAGTTTGAGAAATTAGTCCCATGGACAAAAGTCAGAATGGTGCCTGTTTTATTCAATCCCGATGCAATTTCAGTGTTTCAGAAACACTGTGAAGATCCACAGATTACAGGAAGCCTCCATCTGTGCCTAGGAAACTATTACTGGTCTTCCAGGAATCGATCAAAGCATAGATAGTTTGAGACACTACTACCATGGACAAAAGTCAGAATGGTGCCTGTTGTATTCGATCCCATTGCAATTTCTGTGTTTCAGCAACAGAGCGAAGGTCCACAGATTACAGGAAGCTTCCAGCTGTGCTTTGGAAAGTACTACTGGTCTTGCTGGAATAGATCAAAGCATAGACAATTTGAGACATTACTCCCATGGACAAAAGTCAGAATGGTGCCAGTTGTATTCAATCCCGATGCAATTTCTTGTTTCAGCAACACTGTGAAGGTCCACAGATTACAGGAAGCCTCCAGCTGTGCATCGGAAACTACTACTGGTGTTCCAGGTATCGATCAAATCATAGACAGTTTGAGAAATACTCCCATGGACAAAAGTCAGAATGGTGCTGTTTTATTCAATCCCGATGCAATTTCTGTGTTTCAGCAACAGTCCGAAGGTCCACAGATTACAGGAAGCCTCCAGCTGTGCTTCGGAAACTGCTACTGGTTTCCAGGAATCGATCAAAGCAGAGACAGTTTGAAATATTACTCCCATGGGCAAAAGTCTGAATGGTGCCTGTAGTATTCAATCCCGGCGCCATTTCCGTGTTTCAACAACACTCTGAAGCTCCACAAAATACAGGAAGCGTCCAGCTGTGCTTCGGAAACTACTACTGGAATACCAGAAATCGATCAAAGCAAGGACAGTTTGTGACAATACTCCCATGGACAAAAGTCAGAATGGTGCCTGTTGTATTCAATCCCGATGATATTTCTGTGTTTCAGCAACAGTGCGAAGATTCACAGATTACAGGATGCCTCCAGCTGTGCTTCGGAAACTACTACTGGTCTTCCAGGAATCGATCAAAGCATAGACAATTTCAGATATTTCTCCCATGGACAAAAGTGAGAATGGTTCCTGTTGTATTCAATCCCGATACAATTTCTTTGTTTCAGAAACACTGTGAAGGTCCACAGATTACAAGAAGACTCCAGCTGTGCCTCATGAACTACTACTGTTATTCCAAGAATCGATCAAAGCACAGACAGATTGAGACATTACTCAAATTGACAAAAGTCAGAATGGTGCCTGTTGTATTCAATCCCGATGCAATTACTAAGTTTCAGCAACACTGTGAAGGTTCACAGATTACAGGAATCCTCCATCTGTGCTTCGTAAACTGCTTCTGGTCTTTCAGGAATCGATAAAAGCATAGACAGTTTGAGAAATTACTCCCATTGACAAAAGTCAGAATGGTGCATGTTTTGTTCAATCCCAGTGCAATTTCCGTGTTTCAGCAACAATATGAAGCACCACAGAACACAGGAAGCGTCCAGCTGTGCTTCGGAAACTACTGCTGTTATTCCAGGAATCGATCAAAGCATAGACAGATTGAGACATTACTCAAATTAACAAAAGTAAGAATAGATCCTGTTGTAATCAATCCCGATGCAATTTCTGTGTTTCAGCAACATTGTGGAGGTCCACAGTCTACAGGAAGACTCCAGCTGTGCGTCGGAAACTACTACTGGTCTTCCAGGAATCGATCAAAGCATAGACAGTTTGAGAAATTACTCCCATGGACAAAAGTCAGAATGCAGCCCGTTGTATTATATCCCGATGCAATTTCTGTGTTTCAGAAACACAGTGAAGGTATACAGATTACAGGAAGCCTCCAACTGTGCATCGGAAACTACTATCGGTCTGCCAGGAATAGATCAAAGCATAGACAATTTGAGACATTACTTCCATGGACCAGTGTCAGAATAGTGCACGTTGAATTCAATCCCGATGCAATTTCTGTGTTTCAGCAACACTGTGAAGGTCCACAGTTTACAGGAAGCCTCCAGCTGTGCTTCGGAAACTTCTACTGGTGTTCCAGGAATTGATCAAAGCATAGACATTTTGGGAAATTACTCCCATTGACAAATGTCAGAACGGTGCGTGTTGTATTCAATCCCGCTGCAATTTCTGTGTTTCAGAAACACTGTGAAGGTTCACAGATTACAGGAAGCCTCCATCTGTGGATCAGAAACCACTACTGCTCTTCCAGGAATCGATCATATCATAGACAGTTTGAGACATTACTCCCATTGATAAAAGTCAGAATGGTGAATGTTTTATTCAATCCCGATGCAATTTCCGTGTTTCAGCAACACTCTGAAGCTCCACCGAATACAGGAAGCGTCCAGCTGTGCTTCGAAAAATACTACTGGTCTTCCAGGAATCGATAAAAGCATAGACAGTTTGAGACAATACTCCCATGGACAAAGGCAGAATGGTGTCTGCTGTATTCAATCCCAATGCAATTTCTGTGTTTCAGCAACAGTGCGAAGGTCCACAGATTTTGGAAAGCCTCCAGCTGTGCTTCGGAAGCTACTACAGGTCTTCCAGGTATCGATCAGAGCATAGACTGTTTGAGACAATACTCCCATGGACAAAAGACAGAATGGTGTCTGTTGAATTCAATCACAATGCAATTTAAGTGTTTCAGCAACAGTGCGAATGTCCACAGAGTACAGGAAGCCTCCAGATGTGCCTGAGAAACTACTACTGGTCTTCCAGGAATCGATCAAAGCATAGATAATTTGAGACATTACTCCCATGGACATAAGGCAGAATGGTGCCTGTTGTATTAACTCCCAATGCAATTTCTTTGTTTCAGAAACACTGTGAAGGTCCACAGATTACAGGAAGCTTCCATCTGTGCTTTATAAACTACTACTGGTCTTCTATAAATCGATTAAAGCATAGACAATTTGAGACAATACTCCCATGGACAAAACTCAGAATGGTGCCTGTTGTATTCAATTCCGATGCAATTTATGTGTTTCAGCAACAGTCCGAAGGTCGAAAGATTACAGGAAGCCTCCACCTGTGCTTCGGAAACTACTAACGGTCTTCCAGGAATAGATCAAAGCATAGACAATTTTAAACACTAGTGCCATGGACAAAAGTCAGAATAGTGCCAGTTGTATACAATCCTGATGCAATTACTGTGTTTCAGCACAGTGCGAAGGTCCACAGATTACAGGAAACCTCCAGCTGTGCTTCGGAAACTACTACTGTAATTCCAGGAATCGATCAAAGGATAGACAGATTGAGACATTAATCAAATTGACAAAAGTAAGACTAGTTCTTGTTGTTATCAATCCCGATGCAATTTCTGCGTTTCAGCAACACTGTGGAGGTCCACAGACTACAGGAAGACTCCAGCTGTGGAACGGAAACTACTACTGGTCTTCCAGGAATCGATCAAAGCATAGACAGTTTGAGACATTACTATCATGGACAAAAGTCTGCATGGTAAGGGTTGTATTCATTGACGATGCAATTTCTGTGTTTCATCAACACTCTGAAGCTACACAGATTACTCGAAGCCTCCAGCTGTGCATCGGAAACTACTACTGGTGTTCCAAGAGTCGATAAAAGCATAGACATTTTGAGACAATACTCCCATGGCCAAAAGTCTAAGTGGTGCCTGTTGTATTCATTACCGATGCAATTTCTGTTTCTCAGCAACTGTGCCAATGTCCACAGATTACAGGAAGCCTATAGCTGTGCTTCGGAAACAACTTCTGGACTTCCAGGAATCGATCAAAGCATAGACAGTTTCAGATATTACACCCATGGACAAAAGTCAGAATAGTGCCTGTAGTATTGAATCCCGGTGCAATTTCTGCGTTTCAGCAACACTGTGAAGGTTCATATATTACAGGAAGCCTCCAGCTGTGCTTCGGAATCTACTACTTGTCTCCCAGGAATCGATCAAAGAATACACAGCTTGAGATATTACTCAAATTGACAAAAGTGAGAACGGTTCTTGTTGTATTCAATTCCGAAGCAATTACTTAGTTTCAGCAACACTGTGAAAGTCCACAGATTACAGGAAGCCTCCAGCTGTGCTTCGGAAACTGCTAGTGGTCTTCCAGGAATCGATCAAAGCATAGACAATTTGGGACATTACTCCCATTGACAAAAGGCAGAATGGTGCCTGTTTTATTATATCCCTTTGCAATTTCCGTGTCTCAGCAACACTCTGAAGCACCACAGAACACAGGAAGTGTCCAGCTGGGCTTCGGAAACTACTACTGGTCTTCCAGGAATAGATAAAACATAGACAGTTTGAGACAATACTCCCATGGACAAAAGCCAGAATGGTGCCTGTTGTATTGAATCCCGATGCAATTTCTGTGTTTCAGCAACAGTGCGAAGGTCCACAGATTACAGGAAGCCTCCACCTGTGCTTCGGAAACTACTAACGGTCTTCCAGGAATAGATCAAAGCATAGACAATTTGAGACATTACTCCCATGGAGTGCCTGTTGTATTAAATCCCGTTGCAATTTCTTTGTTTCAAAAACACTGTGAAGGTCCACAGATTAAAGAAAGCCTCCATCAGTGCTTCGTAAACTACTACTGGTCTTCCAGGAATCGATAAAAGCATAGACAGTTTGAGACAATACTCCCATGTACAAAACTCAGAATGGTGCCTGTTGTATTCAATTCCGATACAATTTCTGTGTTTCAGCAACAGTGCGAAGGTCCACAGATTACAGGATGCCTCCAACTGTGCTTCGGATATTAGTACTGGTGTTATAGGAATCGATAAAGGCATAGACATTTTGAGACAATACTTCCATGGACAAAAGTCAGAATTGTGTCTGTTGTATTCAATCCCGATCCAATTTTTGTGTGTCAACAACACTGTGAACAACCACAGATTACAATAGCTTTAAGCTGTGCTGTGGAAACTACTGCTGGTCTTCCAGGAATCGATCAAAGCATAAACACTTCGAGACATTACTCCCATAAACAAAAATCAGAATGGTGCCTGTTGTATTCAATCCCGATGCAATTTCTAGTTTTCAGCAAAACTGTGAAGTTCCACTGACTACAGGAGCCTTCAGCTGTGCTTTGGAAATTACGACTGGTATTCCTGGAATCGATCAAATCACAGTCGGTTTGAGACATTACTCCCATGGACAAAAGTTGGCATGGTAACTGTTATATTCAATCCCGATGCAATTTGTGTGTTTCATCAACACTCTGAAGGTTCACATATTACAGGAAGCCACCGGCTGTGCTTCGGAAATTACTGCTGGTCTTCCAGGAATCGCTCAAAGCATAGACAGTTTGAGACATTACTCCCATGGACAAAAGTTGGCATGGTAACTGTTATATTCAATCCCGATGCAATTTGTGTGTTTCATCAACACTCTGAAGGTCCACAAATTACAGGAAGCCTCCAGCTGTGCTTCGGAAATTACTACGGGTCTTCCAGGAATCGATCAAAGCATAGACAATTTGAGATATTACTCGCATGGACAAAAGTCAGAATGGAGCCTGTTGTATTTATTCACGATGCAATTTCTGTGCTTCAGCAACACTGTGAAGGTCCACAGATTACAGGAAGCCGCCAGATGTGCTTCGGAAACTGCTACTGGTCTTCCAGGAATCGATCAAAGCATAGACAGTTTGAGACATTACTCCCAATGACAAAAGTCAGGATTGTGCCTGTTATATTCAATCCCGATGCAATATCTGTGCTTCAGCAACACTGTGAAGGTCCACATATTACAGGAAGCCGCCAGCTGTGCTTCGGAAACTACTATTGGTCTTCCAGGAATCGATCAAAGCATAGACAGTTTGAGACATTACTTCCATGGACAAAAGTCAGAATGGTGCCTTTTGTATTCAATTCCGATGCAATTTCTGTCTTTCATCGACACTCTGAAGGCCCACAGATTACAGGAAGCCTCCAGCTGTGCTTCGGAAACTACTTCTGGTCATCCAGGATTCGAACAAACCATAGACAATTTGAGACATTACTCACATGGACAATAGTCAGAATAGTGCCTGTTGTATTCAATAGCGATGCAGTTTCTGTGTTTCAGCAACACTGTGAAGGTCCACAGATTACAGGACGCCTTCTGCTGTGCTTCGGAAACTACGACTTGTCTTCAAGGAATCGATCAAATCATAGACAGTTTCAGACATTACTACCATGGACATAAGTCTGCATGGTGCATGTTGTTTTCAATCCAGTTGCAATTACTAACTTTCAGCAACACTGTGTATGTCCACAGATTACAGGATGAGTCCAGCTGTGTTTCGGAAACTACTACTTGTCTTTCAGGAATCTATCAAATCATAGACAATTGGAGACATTACTCCCATGGACAAAAGTCAGAATGGTGCCGGTTGTGTTCAATCCCGATGCAATTTCAGAGCTTCGGCAACACTGTGAAGGTCCAAACATTACGGGAGGCTTCAGCTGTGCTTCGTAAACTGCAACTGGTCTTCCAGGAATCGATCAAGGCATAGACAGTTTGAGACAATACTCCCATGGACATAAGTCGGCATTGTGCCTGTTGATTTCAATCCCGATGCAATTATTATGTTTCAGCAACACTGTGAAGGTCCACAGATTACAGGAAGCCTCCAGCTGTGCTTCGGACACTACTACTGGTCTTCCAGGAATCGATCAAAGCATAGACATTTGAGACATTACTCCCATTGACAAAAGTCAGAATGGTGCCTGTTGTATTCAAACCCTATCAATATCTGCGTTTCAGCAACACTGTGAATGTCCACAGATTACAGGAAGTCCCCAGCTGTGCTTCGGAAACTACGACTGGTTTTTCAGGAATCGATCAAAGCGTAGACAATTTGAGACATTACTCGCATTGACAAAAGTCAGAATGGTGCCTGTTGTATTTAATCCAGATGCAATTTATGTGCTTCAGCAACAGTGTGAAGGTCCACAGATTACAGGAAGCCGCCAGCTGTGCTTGGGAAACTACTACTGGTCTTCCAGGGTCGATCAAAGCAAAGAGAGTTTGAGACATTACTCCCATGGACAAAAGTCTGCATGCTAACTTTTGCAATCAATACCAAGTCAATTTCTGTGTTTCATCAACACTCTGAAGCTCCACAGATTACAGGAAGCCTCCAGCTGTGCTTCGGAAACTACTACTGGTCTTCCAGGAGTTGATAAAAGCATAGACAGTTTGGACATTTTCCCCATGGACAAAAGTCAGACTGGTGCTTGTTGTATTCAATCCCGATGCAATATCTGAGTTTCAGCAACACTTTTAAGAACCACAGATTACAGGAGCCTTCAGCTGAGCTTCGGAAACTACTGCTGGTCTTCCAGGAATCGCCAAAGCATATAGAGTTTGAGACATTACTCCCATTGACAATAGTCAGAATGGTGCCTTTTGTATTCAATTCCGATGCAATTTCTGTGTTTCATCAACACTCTGAAGGCCCACAGATTACAGGAAGCCTCCAGCTGTGCTTCGGAATCTACGTCTGGTCTTCCAGGAATCGAACAAAGCATAGACAATTTGAGACATTACTCCCATGGACAAAAGTCAGAATGGTGCCTGTTGTATTCAATCCCGATCCATATTTTGTGTTTCAGCAACACTGTGAAGGTCCACATATTACAGGAAACCTCCAGCTGTGTTTCGGAGACTACTACTGGACTTCCAGGGATCGATCAAAGCATAGACAGTTGAGATATTACTCAAATTGACAAAGGTCAGAATAATGCCTGTTGTATTCAATCCCTTTGCAAATTCTGTGTTTCAGTTAAACTGTGGATGTCGACATATTACAGGGAGCCTCCAGCTATGCTTCGGAAACTACCACTGGTCTTCCAGGTGTCAATCAAAGCATAGACTGTTTGAGACATAACTCCCATGGACAAAAGTCTGCATGGTAACTTTTGAAATCAATACCGATTCAATTTCAGTGTTTGATCAACCCCCTGAAACTTCACAGGTTACAGGAAGCCTCCAGCTGTCCTTCGCAAACTACTACTGGTCTTCCAATAATCGATAGAAGCATAGACAGTTTGGACAATATTTCCATTGACAACACTGTGAATGTCCACAGATTACAGGAAGTCCCCAGCTGTGCTTCGGAAACTACGACTGGTTTTTCAGGAATCGATCAAAGCATAGACAATTTGAGACATTACTCGCATTGACAAAAGTCAGAATGGTGCCTGTTGTATTTAATCCAGATGCAATTTCTGTGTTTCAGCAACACTGTGAAGCTCCACAGATTACAGGAGCCTTCAGCTGAGCTTCCGAAACTACTGCTGGTCTTCCAGGAATCGATCAAAGCATATACAGTTAGAGACATTACTCCCATTGACAATAGTCAGAATGGTGCCTTTTGAACTCAATTCCGATGTAATTTCTGTGTTTCATCACCACGCTGAAGGCCCACTGGTTACAGGAATCCTCGCGCTGTGTTTCTGAAACTACGACTGTTCTTCCACGAATCGATCAAAGCATAGAAAGTTTGAGAAATTACTCCCATTGACAAAAGTCAGAAGTGTGCCTGTTGTATTCAAGCCCGATGCAATTTCTGTGTTTCAGCAACACTGTGAAGGTCCACAGATTATAAGATGCCTTCAGCTGTGCTTCGGAAACTACGACTGGTGTTCCAGGAATCAATCAAAGCATAGACAATTTTAGACATTACTCCAATGGACAAAAGACAGAATGGTGCCTGTTGTATTCTATCCCGATGCAATTTCTGTATTTCAGCAACATTGTGTAGGTCCCCAGATTACAGGAAACCTCCAGCTATGCTTCGGAAACTACTACTGGTCTTCCAGGAATCGATCAAAGCATAGACAGTTTGAGACATAACTGCCATTGACATAAGTCAGAATGGTGTCTGTTTTATTCAATCCCGCGGCAATTTCTGGGTTTCAGCAACAGTGTGAAGGTCCACAAATTACAGGAAGCCACCAGGTGTGCTTCGGAAACTATTACTGGTCTTCCAGGAATTGGACAAAGCATAGACAGTTTGAGAAATTACTCAAATTGACAAAAAGTCAGACTGGGGCCTGATTTATTCAATCCCGATGTAATTTCTGGGTTTCAGCAACACTGTGGAGGTCCACAGATTACAGGAAGCCTCCAGCTGTGCTTCGCAAACTACTACTGGTCTTCCAGGAATCGATCAAAGCATAGACAGTTTGAGACATTACTCCCATTGACAAAAGTCGGCATGGTAACTGTTGTATTCAATCCCGATCCAATTTCTGTGTTTCTGCAACACTGTGAAGGTCCACATATTACAGGAAGCCTCCAGCTGTGCTTCGCAAACTACTACTGGTCTTCCAGGAATCGATCTAAGCATAGTCAGTTTAAGAGATTACTCAAATTGATAAAAGTCAGAATAGTGCCTATTGTATTCAATCCCGATGCAATTTCTGTGTTTCAGCAACGCTGCGAAGGTCCACAGATTACGGGATCCTCCAACTGTGCTTCCGAAGCTACTACTTGTGTTAAAGGAATCAAACAAATCATAGACATTTGAGACAATACCCCACTGACAAAAGTCAGAATTGTTCCTGTTGTATTCAATCCCGATGCAATTTCTGTGTTTCATCAACACTTTTATTGTCCACATATTACAGGAAGCCTCCAGCTGCGCTTCGAAAATTACTACATCTACATCTACATGACCACTCTGCAATTCACATTTAAGTGCTTGGCAGAGGGTTCATCGAACCACAATCATACTATCTCTCTACTATTCCACTCCCGAACAGCGAGCGGGAAAACGAACACCTAAACCTTTCTGTTAGAGCTCTGATTTCTCTTATTTTATTTTGATGATCATTCCTACGTATGTAGGTTGGGCTCAATAAGGTATTTTCGCATTCGGAAGAGAAAGTTTGTGACTGAAATTTCGTAAAAAGGTCTCGCCGCGATGAATATCGTCTATGCTGTAATGACTTCCATCCCAACTCGTGTATCATATCTGCCACAGTCTCTCCCCTATAACGCGATAATACAAAACGAGCTCTCCTTTTTTGCACCCTTTCGATGTCCTCCGTCAATCCCACCTGGTAAGGATCCCACACCGCGCAGCAATATTCTAACAGAGGACGAACGAGTGTAGTGTAAGCTGTCTCTTTAGTGGACTTGTTGCATCTTCTAAGTGTCCTGCCAATGAAACGCAACCTTTGGCTCGCCTTCCCGACAATATTATCTATGTGGTCCTTCCAACTGAAGTTTTTCGTAATTTTAACACCCAGGTACATAGTTGACTTGACAGCCTTGAGAATTGTATTATTTATCGAGTAATCGAATTCCAAAGGATTTCTTTTGGAACTCATGTGGATCATCTCACACTTTTCGTTATTTAGCGTCAACTGCCACCTGACACACCATACAGCAATCTTTTCTAAATCGCTTTGCAGCTGATACTGGTCTTCGGATGACCTTACTAGACGGTAAATTACAGCATCATCTGCGAACAGTCTAAGAGAACTGCTCAGATTGTCACCCAGGTCATTTATGTAGATCAGGAACAGTAGAGGTCCCAGGACGCTTCCCTGGGGAACACCTGATATCACTTCAGTTTTACTCGATGATTTGCCGTCTAATACTACGAACTGCGACCTTCCTGACAGGAAATCACGAATCCAGTCGCACAACTGAGACGATACCCCATAGCTCCGCAGCTTGATTAGAAGTCGCTTGTGAGGAACGGTGTCAAAAGCTTTCCGGAAATCTAGAAATACGGAATCAACTTGAGATCCCCTGTCGATAGCGGCCAAGACTTCGTGCGAATAAAGAGCTAGCTGCGTTGCACAAGAGTGATGTTTTCTGAAGCCATGCTGATTACGTGTCAATAGATCGTTCCCTTCGAGGTGATTCATAATGTTTGAATACAGTATATGCTCCAAAACCCTACTGCAAACCGACGCCAATGATATAGGTCTGTAGTTAAATGGATTACTCCTACTACCCTTCTTGAACACTGGTGCGACCTGCTCAATTTTCCAATCTGGAGGTACAGATCTATCGGTGAGCGAGCGGTTGTATATGAGTGCTTAGTAGGGAGCTATAGTATCAGCGTAATCTGAAAGGAACCTAATCGGTATACAATCTGGACCTGAAGAGTTGCCCGTATCAAGCGATTTGAGTTGCTTTGCAACCCCTAAGGTATCTACTTCTAAGAAACTCATGCTAGCAGATGTTCGTGTTTCAAATTCTGGAATATTCCATTCGTCTTCCCTGGTGAAGGAATTTCGGAAAACTGCGTTCAATAACTCCGCTTTAGCGGCACAGTCGTCGATAACAGTACCATCGGCACTGCGCAGCGAAGGTATTGACTGCGTCTTGCCGCTTGTGTACTTTACATACGACCAGAATTTCTTCGGATTTTCTACCAAATTTCGAGACAATGTTTCGTTGTGGAACCTATTAAAGGCATCTCACATCGAAGTACGTGCCAGATTTCGCGCGTCTGTAAATTTTAGCCCATCTTCGGGATTTCGCGTTCTTCTGAACTTCGCATGCTTTTTCCGTTGCCTCTGCAACAGCGTTCGGACCTTTTTTGTGTACCACGGGGGATCCGTTCCATCTCTTACCAATTTATGAGGTATGAATCTCTCAATTGCTGTTGCTACTATATCTTTGAATTTGAGCCACATTTCGTCTACATTCGCATAGTCAGTTCGGAAGGAATGGAAATTGTCTTTTAGGAAGGCTTCTAGTGGCACTTTATCCGCTTTTTTACATAAAATTATTTTGCGTTTGTTTTTGATGGATTTGGAAGAAATGGTATTGAGCCTAGCTACAATGACCTTGTGATCACTAATCCCTGTATCAGTCATGATGCTCTCTATCAGCTCTGGATTGTTTGTGGCCAAGAGGTCAAGTGTGTTTTCGCAACCATTTACAATTCGCGTGGGTTCGTGGACTAACTGCTCGAAATAATTTTCGGAGAATGCATTTAGGACAATCTCGCAAGACGTTTTCTGCCTACCACCGGTTTTGAACAAGTATTTTTGCCAACATACCGAGGGTAGGTGGAAGTCCCCACCAACTATAACCGTATGAGTGGGGTATTTATTTGTTACGAGACTCAAACTTTCTCTGAACTGTTCCGCAACTGTATCATCGGAGTCTGGGGGTCGGTAGAAGGAGCCAATTATTAACTTAATTCGGCTGTTAAGTATAACCTCCACCCACATCAATTCGCACAGAGTATCTAATTCGACTTCACTACAAGATAAACCACTACTGACAGACACAAACACTCCACCACCAATTCTGCCTAATCTATCTTTCCTGAACACCGTCTGAGACATCGTAAAAATTTCTGCAGAACTTATTTCAGGCTTTAGCCAGCTTTCTGTACCTATAACGATATCAGCTTCTGTGCTTTCTATTAGCGCTTGAAGCTCAGGGACTTTTCCAGCGCAACTACAACAATTTACAACTCTAATTCCGACTGTTCCTTGATCCAAGCACGTCCTGTAATTGCCAAGCACCCTTTGACATTGCAGCCCATCCCGCACTTTCGCGAGGCCTTCTAACCTAAAAAACCGCCCAGTCCACGCCACACAGCCTCCGCTACCCGTGTAGCCGCCAGCTGAGTGTAGTGAACTCCTGACCTATTCAGCGGAACCCGAAACCCCACCACCCTATGGCGCAAGTCAAGGAATCTGCTGCCAATACGGTCGCAAAACCGTCTGAGCCTCTGATTCAGACCCTCCACCCGGCTCTGCACCAAAGGTCCGCAGTCGGTTCTGTCAACGATGCTGCATATGGTGAGCTCTGCCTTCATCTCGTAAGCAAGACCGGCAGCCTTCACCAAATCAGATAGCCGCTGGAATCCAGAGAGAATTTCCTCAGATCCAAAGCGACACACGTCATTAGTGCCGACATGTGTCACCACCTGCAGCTGGCTGCACCCTGTGCTCTTCATGGCATCCGGAAGGACCCTTTCCACATCAGGAATGACTCCTCCCGGAATGCACACGGAGTGCACACTGGATTTCTTCCCCTCCTTAGCCGCCGTATCCCTAAGGGGCCCCATTACGCGCCTAACATTGGAGCTCCCAACTACCAGTAAGCCCACCCTCTGCGATTGCCCGGACCTTGAAGGCTGAGAGTGATCCTCTGAAACAGGACAGGCAGCTGCATCTGGCTCAGCCAGAGACAGTGCCTGAAACCGGTTTGTCAGACGCACCGGGGAGGCTTTCTGATCAGCCTCCGGGGACGCCTTTCGCTGCCTGCCACGCCTTGGAACGACCTCCCAATCAACCACAGGCGAGGGCTCAGCCCCACTGCGGGCAGCAACCGGGGCAACCACAGCGGCAGACCGATCTGGGGACAGACGGGACGAGGTTGACATCCCCGTGATACCCGAGTCCGGCTCCCCACAGTGGTGCCCATTGGCAACAGCCTCAAGCTGCGCGACCGAAGTCAGCGCCGATTGCAGCTGTGAGCGAAGGGATGCCAAGTCAGCCCTCATCCGAACACAGCAATCGCAGTCCCTGTCCATTCTAATCGATGTTTAACAACAGTTACCGAAACACGAGTCCGTGCCTAGATAACGCAAGCGGAACACGAAACGAATGTATCAACTAACCTGTACAAATGCCTAACGACTGCGCTACAATCTGCTGAATTTACGATTACAGTAACTAAAACTCGAAATTGCACCTCCTATACGAAACTCAGACGCAATTTAAATAAGAATCTACGAAGTAAACACTAAAGCGCGATGCTAGAACTGTCAAGTACTATAATACGCCCGAAATATATGAATTAAACAATGCAAGTACCCAAAAACACGCAAAGAAATTAATTAAACTATCTAACAAATAAGTAAGCTAGGGTTATACGACTTGCTGCTGCAGCTGCTTATCCAACGGCGGCAGGGAGCACACTGACTGGCCAACCGAAACTGGCTGTTCAAAAGAAAAACAGAAGACAGACGACTACGCCAATTTGCACTATTCAGGTACTAAGGCGCGATGCTACAACCCACAAATACTATAATACGCCCGAAATATATGAATTAAACAATGCAAGTACCCAAAAACACGCAAAGAAATTAATTAAACTATCTAACAAATAAGTAAGCTAGGGTTATACGACTTGCTGCTGAAGCTGCTTATCCAACGGCGGCAGGGAGCACACTGACTGTGACCAACCGACACTGGCTGTTCAAAACAAAAACAGAAGACAGACGACTAGGCCAATTTGCACTATTCAGGTACTAAGGCGCGATGCTACAACCCACAAATACTATAATACGCCCGAAATATATGAATTAAACAATGCAAGTACCCAAAAACACGCAAAGACATTAATTAAACTATCTAACAAATAAGTAAGCTAGGGTTATACGACTTGCTGCTGCAGCTGCTTATCCAACGGCGGCAGGGAGCACTACTGGTCTTCCAGGAATCGATCAACGCATAGACAGTTTGAGACATCACTCCCATGGACAAAAGTCTGCATGGTAACTGTTGTATTCAATCCCGATGCAATTTCTGTGCTTCAGCAACACTGTGAAGGTCCACAGATTACAGGAAGCCAGCAGCTGCGCTTCCGAAACTACTACTGGTCTTCCAGGTATCGATAAAAGCATAGACAGTTTGAGACAATACTCACATTGACAAAAGTCGGCGTAGTAAATGTTGTATTCAATCCCGATGCATTTTCTGTGTTTCAGCTACACTGAGAAGGACCACAGATTTCAGGATGCCGCCAGCTGTGCTTCGGAAACTACTACTAGTCTTTCAGGAATCGATCAAAGCATTGACAGTTTGAGACACAACTCCTATTGACAAAAGTCAGAAATGCGCTTATTTTATTCAATCCCGATGTATTTTTTGTGTTTCAGCAACACTGTGGAGGTCCACAGATTACAGGAAGCCTTCAGCTGTGCTTCGGAAACTACTTCTGGTTTTCCAGGAATCAATCAAATCATAGACAGTTTGAGACATCACTCCCATGGACAAAAGTCTGCATGGTAACTGTTGTATTCAATCCCGATGCAATTTCTGTGCTTCAGCAACACTGTGAAGGTCCACAGATTACAGGAAGCCAGCAGTGTGATTCCGAAACTACTACTGGTCTTCCAGGTATCGATAAAAGCATAGACAGTTTGAGACAATACTCACATTGACAAAAGTCGGCGTAGTAAATGTTGTATTCAATCCCGATGCAATATCTGTGTTTCAGCAACATTGCGAAGGTCCACAGATTACAGGATACCTCCAGCTGTCCTTCGGAAGCTACTACTGGTCTTCCAGGAATCGATCCAATCATAGACAGTTTCAGATATTACTCCCATGGACAAAAGTTGGCATGGTAACTGTAGTATTCAATCCCAATGCAATTTCTGTGTTTCATCAACACTCTCACGGTCCACAGATTACAGGACGCCTCCAGCTGTGCTTCTGAAACTATTACTGGTCTTCCAGGAATCGATCAAAC
Organism: Schistocerca gregaria; assembly: GCF_023897955.1. Classification (NCBI taxonomy): domain Eukaryota; kingdom Metazoa; phylum Arthropoda; class Insecta; order Orthoptera; family Acrididae; genus Schistocerca; species Schistocerca gregaria. The sequence goes on along the minus strand of NC_064930.1, from coordinate 17,202,754 downwards.
ATACACAGTTTGAGACACTACTCCCATTGACAAAAGTCAGAATGGTGCCTGTTGTATTCATTCCCGATGCAATTTCTGTGTTTCATCAACACTCTGAAGGTCCACAGATTACAGGAATCCTCCAGCTGTGCTTCGGAAACTACTACTGGTCTTCCAGAAATCGATCAAAACATGGATAATTTGAGACACTTCTCCCATGGACAAAAGTCAGAATGGTGGCTGAAGTATTCAATCCCGATGCAATTGCTGTGTTTCAGCAAAACTTTGAGGGTCCACAGATTACAGGAAGCCTCCAGCTGTACTTCGGAAACAACTACTGTTGTTCTAGGAATCGACCAAAGCAATGACAGTTTGAGACATTACTCCCATGGACAAAAGTCAGTATGAAGACTGTTGTATTCAATCCCGATGCAATTTCTGTGTTTCATCAACACTGAGAAGTCCCACAGTTTACAGGAAGCCTCCAGCTGTGCTTCGGAAACTACTACTGGTTTTCCAGGAATCGATCAAAGCAAAGTCAGTTTGAGACATTACTCCCATGGACCAAAGTTTTCATGGTAACTGTAGTATTCAATCCCGATGCAATTTCTGTGTTTCAGCAACACTGTGAGGGTCCACAGATTACAGGAAGCCTCCAACTGTGCTTCGGAAACTACTACTGGTCTTCCAGGAATCGATAAAACACAGACAATTTGAGACATTACTCCCATGTACAAAAGTCATAATGGTGAATGATGTATTCAATCCCGATGCAATATCTGTGTTTCAGCAACACTGTGAAGGTCCACAGATTACAGGAAGCCTCCAGCTGTCTTCGGAAACTAGTACTGGTCTTCCAGGAATCGATCAAAGCATAGAAAATTTGAGATATTACTCCCTTGGATAAAAGTCAGAATAGTGACTGTTGTATTCAATACCGATGCAATTTCTGTGCTTCAGCAACACTGTGAAGGTGAACAGATTATAGGAAGCCTCCAGCTGTGCTTCGGAAACTGCTACTGGTCTTCCAGGAATCGATCAAATAATAGACAGCTTGAGATATTACTCAGATTGACAAAAGTCAGAATGGTGCCTGTAGTATTAAATCCCGATGCAATTTCTATGTTTCAGCAACACAGTGAAAAACCACAGATTACAGGAGCCTTCAGCTGTGCTTCGGAAACTACTACTGGTCTTCCAGGAATCGAGCAATGCTTAGACAGTTTGAGACAATACTCCCGTGGACAAAAGTCAGAATGGTGCCTGTTGTATTCATTCCCACTGCAATTTCTGTGTTTCATCAACACTCTGAAGGTCCATAGATTACGGGAAGCCTCGAGCTGTGCTTCGGAAACTACGTCAGGTCTCCCCAGGAATCGATCAGAGCATAGACAATTTCAGATATTACTCCCAATGACAAAAGTCAGAATGGTGCCTGTAGTATTGAATCCCGTTGCAATTTCTGTGTTTCAGCAACAGTGCGAAGGTCAACAGGTTGCAGGAAGCCTCCAGCCGTGCTTTGGAAACTACTACTGGTCTTCCAGGAATCGATCGAAGCACTGACAATTTCAGATATTACTCCCATGGACAAAAGTCAGAATGGTGCCTGTAGTATTCAATCTCGATGCAAATTTTGTGTTTCAGCAACACTGTGAAGGTCCACAGATTACAAGAAGAAGCCAGCTGTCCTTCGCAAAGTACTACTGGTCTTCCAGGAATCGATCAAAGCATAGACAGTTTGAGACATTACTACCATTGACAAAAGTCAGAATGGTGACTGTTTTGTTCAATCCCGATGCAATTTCTGTGGTTCAGCAACACTGTGAAAGTCCACAAATGACTGCTAGCCTTCAGCTGAGCTTCGGAGACTAGGGCTGGTCTTCCAGGTATCGCTCATATCATAGACAGTCTGAGACATTACTCCCATGGACATAAGACGCATTGGTGCGTTTGTTTTCAATCCCGATGCAATTAATAAGTTTCAGCGACACTGTGAAGGACGACAGATTACAGTAAGCCTCCAGGTGTGCTTCGGAAACTACTACTGGTCTTCCTGGAATCGATCAAAGCATAGATAATTTGAGACATTACTCCCATGGACAAATGTCAAATGGTGCCTGATGTATTCAATTCCGATGCAATTGCTGTGTTTCAGCAACACTGTGAAGGTCCACAGTTACAGGAAGCCTCCAGCTGTGGTTCGGAAACTACTACTGGTCTTCCAGGAATCGATAAAAGCATAGACAGTTGGAGACATTACTCCCATGGACATAAGTCGGCATGGTGCCTGGATATTTCAATCCCGATGAAATTACTAAGTCTCAGCAAAACTGTGAAGGTCCACAGATTACAGGGAGCCTCCAGCTGTGCTTCGGAAACTACTACTGCCCTTCCAGCAATCGATCAAACATAGAGAAATCGAGACATTTCTCACATTGAAAAAGGTCTGAATGGTGACTGCTGCATTCAATCCCGATGCAATTTCTGTGTTTCATCAAAACTCTGAAGCTCCACAGATTACAGGAAGCCTGGAGCTATGCTTCGGAAACTATTACTGGTCTTCAGGAATCGATCAAAAATAGACTGTTTGAGACATTACTCCCACTGACAAAAGTGAGATGGCGACTGTTGTATTCAATCCCGACGCAATTTCTGTGTTTTAGCAACACCCTGAAGCTCCACAGACTACAGGAAGATTCCAGCTGTGCTTCGGTAACTACTACTGGTCTTTCTGGAATCGATCAAAGCGTAGATAATTTGAGACATAACTCCCATGGAGAAAAGTCACATTGGTGCCTGATGTATTCAATCCCGATGCAATTGCTGTGTTTCAGCAACACTGTGAAGGTCCACAGTTGCAGGAAGACTCGAGCTGTGCTTCGGAAACTACTATTGGTCTTCCAGGAATCGATCAAAGCATAGACAGTTTCAGACATTACTCCCATAGACAAAAGTCAAAATGGTGCCTGTTTTTATCAATCCCGATGACATTTCTGTGTTTCAGCAACACTGTGAAGGTCCACAGATTAGAGGAAGCCTTCAGCTGTGCTTCGGAAACTACGACTGGTGTTCCAGTAATCGATAAAATCATAGACAGTCTGTGACATTACTCCCATGGACATAAGTCGGCATGGTGCCTGTTGTTTTCAAACCAGATGCAATTACTAAGTTTCAGCAACATTGTGAAGGTCCATAGATTACAGGAAGCCTCCACCTGTGCTTCGAAACCTACTACAGGCCTTCGAGGATTCGATCAAACATAGAGAAATTGAGACATTTCTCACACTGAAAAAGGTCAGAATGGCGAATATTGTATTCAATCCAATTGCAATTTCTGTGTATCAGCAACACTATGACGATTCACAGTTTACAGCAAACCTCCAGCTGTGCTTCGGAAACTACTACTGGTCTTCCTGGAATCGATCAAAGCATAGATAATTTGAGACATTACTCCCATGGACAAATGTCAAATGGTGCCTGATGTATTCAATCCCGATGCAATTTCTGTGTTTCAGCAACACTGTGAGGGTCCACAGATTACAGGAAGCCTCCAACTGTGCTTCGGAAACTACTACTGGTCTTCCAGGAATCGATAAAACACAGACAATTTGAGACATTACTCCCATGTACAAAAGTCATAATGGTGAATGATGTATTCAATCCCGATGCAATATCTGTGTTTCAGCAACACTGTGAAGGTCCACAGATTACAGGAAGCCTCCAGCTGTCTTCGGAAACTAGTACTGGTCTTCCAGGAATCGATCAAAGCATAGAAAATTTGAGATATTACTCCCTTGGATAAAAGTCAGAATAGTGACTGTTGTATTCAATACCGATGCAATTTCTGTGCTTCAGCAACACTGTGAAGGTGAACAGATTATAGGAAGCCTCCAGCTGTGCTTCGGAAACTGCTACTGGTCTTCCAGGAATCGATCAAATAATAGACAGCTTGAGATATTACTCAGATTGACAAAAGTCAGAATGGTGCCTGTAGTATTAAATCCCGATGCAATTTCTATGTTTCAGCAACACAGTGAAAAACCACAGATTACAGGAGCCTTCAGCTGTGCTTCGGAAACTACTACTGGTCTTCTAGGAATCGAGCAATGCTTAGACAGTTTGAGACAATACTCCCGTGGACAAAAGTCAGAATGGTGCCAGTTGTATTCATTCCCACTGCAATTTCTGTGTTTCATCAACACTCTGAAGGTCCATAGATTACGGGAAGCCTCGAGCTGTGCTTCGGAAACTACGTCAGGTCTCCCCAGGAATCGATCAGAGCATAGACAATTTCAGATATTACTCCCAATGACAAAAGTCAGAATGGTGCCTGTAGTATTGAATCCCGTTGCAATTTCTGTGTTTCAGCAACAGTGCGAAGGTCAACAGGTTGCAGGAAGCCTCCAGCCGTGCTTTGGAAACTACTACTGGTCTTCCAGGAATCGATCGAAGCACTGACAATTTCAGATATTACTCCCATGGACAAAAGTCAGAATGGTGCCTGTAGTATTCAATCTCGATGCAAATTTTGTGTTTCAGCAACACTGTGAAGGTCCACAGATTACAAGAAGAAGCCAGCTGTCCTTCGCAAAGTACTACTGGTCTTCCAGGAATCGATCAAAGCATAGACAGTTTGAGACATTACTACCATTGACAAAAGTCAGAATGGTGACTGTTTTGTTCAATCCCGATGCAATTTCTGTGGTTCAGCAACACTGTGAAAGTCCACAAATGACTGCTAGCCTTCAGCTGAGCTTCGGAGACTAGGGCTGGTCTTCCAGGTATCGCTCATATCATAGACAGTCTGAGACATTACTCCCATGGACATAAGACGCATTGGTGCGTTTGTTTTCAATCCCGATGCAATTAATAAGTTTCAGCGACACTGTGAAGGACGACAGATTACAGTAAGCCTCCAGGTGTGCTTCGGAAACTACTACTGGTCTTCCTGGAATCGATCAAAGCATAGATAATTTGAGACATTACTCCCATGGACAAATGTCAAATGGTGCCTGATGTATTCAATTCCGATGCAATTGCTGTGTTTCAGCAACACTGTGAAGGTCCACAGTTACAGGAAGCCTCCAGCTGTGGTTCGGAAACTACTACTGGTCTTCCAGGAATCGATAAAAGCATAGACAGTTGGAGACATTACTCCCATGGACATAAGTCGGCATGGTGCCTGGATATTTCAATCCCGATGAAATTACTAAGTCTCAGCAAAACTGTGAAGGTCCACAGATTACAGGGAGCCTCCAGCTGTGCTTCGGAAACTACTACTGCCCTTCCAGCAATCGATCAAACATAGAGAAATCGAGACATTTCTCACATTGAAAAAGGTCTGAATGGTGACTGCTGCATTCAATCCCGATGCAATTTCTGTGTTTCATCAAAACTCTGAAGCTCCACAGATTACAGGAAGCCTGGAGCTATGCTTCGGAAACTATTACTGGTCTTCAGGAATCGATCAAAAATAGACTGTTTGAGACATTACTCCCACTGACAAAAGTGAGATGGCGACTGTTGTATTCAATCCCGACGCAATTTCTGTGTTTTAGCAACACCCTGAAGCTCCACAGACTACAGGAAGATTCCAGCTGTGCTTCGGTAACTACTACTGGTCTTTCTGGAATCGATCAAAGCGTAGATAATTTGAGACATAACTCCCATGGAGAAAAGTCACATTGGTGCCTGATGTATTCAATCCCGATGCAATTGCTGTGTTTCAGCAACACTGTGAAGGTCCACAGTTGCAGGAAGACTCGAGCTGTGCTTCGGAAACTACTATTGGTCTTCCAGGAATCGATCAAAGCATAGACAGTTTCAGACATTACTCCCATAGACAAAAGTCAAAATGGTGCCTGTTTTTATCAATCCCGATGACATTTCTGTGTTTCAGCAACACTGTGAAGGTCCACAGATTAGAGGAAGCCTTCAGCTGTGCTTCGGAAACTACGACTGGTGTTCCAGTAATCGATAAAATCATAGACAGTCTGTGACATTACTCCCATGGACATAAGTCGGCATGGTGCCTGTTGTTTTCAAACCAGATGCAATTACTAAGTTTCAGCAACATTGTGAAGGTCCATAGATTACAGGAAGCCTCCACCTGTGCTTCGAAACCTACTACAGGCCTTCGAGGATTCGATCAAACATAGAGAAATTGAGACATTTCTCACACTGAAAAAGGTCAGAATGGCGAATATTGTATTCAATCCAATTGCAATTTCTGTGTATCAGCAACACTATGACGATTCACAGTTTACAGCAAACCTCCAGCTGTGCTTCGGAAACTACTACTGGTCTTCCTGGAATCGATCAAAGCATAGATAATTTGAGACATTACTCCCATGGACAAATGTCAAATGGTGCCTGATGTATTCAATTCCGATGCAATTGCTGTGTTTCAGCAACACTGTGAAGGTCCACAGTTACAGGAAGCCTCCAGCTGTGGTTCGGAAACTACGACTGGTGTTCCAGTAATCGATAAAATCATAGACAGTCTGTGACATTACTCCCATGGACATAAGTCGGCATGGTGCCTGTTGTTTTCAAACCAGATGCAATTACTAAGTTTCAGCAACATTGTGAAGGTCCATAGATTACAGGAAGCCTCCACCTGTGCTTCGAAACCTACTACAGGCCTTCGAGGATTCGATCAAACATAGAGAAATTGAGACATTTCTCACACTGAAAAAGGTCAGAATGGCGAATATTGTATTCAATCCAATTGCAATTTCTGTGTATCAGCAACACTATGACGATTCACAGTTTACAGCAAACCTCCAGCTGTGATTCGGAAACTACTACTGGTCTTCAGGAATCGATCAAAAATAGACAGTTTGAGACATTACTCCCACTAACAAAAGTCAGATGGCAACTGTTGTAATCAATCCCGATGCAATTTCTGTGTTTCAGCAACACTCTGAAGCTCCACAGATTACAGGAAGATTCCACCTGTGCTTAGGTGACTACTACCAGTCTTCCAGGAATCGAGCAAATCTTAGACAGTTTGGGACATTACTCCTGTGGACAAAAGTCAGAATGGTGCATGTTTTATTAAATCCCGATGCAATTTCTGTGTTTCAGCAACACTGTGAAGGTCCACAGTTACAGGAAGCCTCCATCTGTGCTTCGGAAACTACGAGTGGTCTTCCAGGAATTGATTAAATTATAGATAGTTTGAGACATTACTCCTAAGGGCAAAACTTGGTATGGTAACTTTTGTATTCAATTCCGATGCAATTTCTGTGTTTAATTAACACTCTGAGGGTCCACAGGTTACAGGAAGCCTCCAGCTATGCTTCGGAAACTGCCACTGGTCTTCCAGGAATCGATAAAAACATAGACAGTTGGAGACATTACTCCCATGGACATAAGTCGGCATGGTGCCTGGATATTTCAATCCCGATGCAATTACTAAGTCTCAGCAACACTGTGAAGGTCCACAGATTACAGGGAGCCTCCAGCTGTGCTTCGGAAACTACTACTGGCCTTCCAGGCATCGATCAAACATAGAGAAATTGAGACATTTCTCACATTGAAAAAGGTCAGAATGGTGACTGCTGCATTCAATCCCGATGCAATTTCTGTGTTTCTTCAACACTCGGAAGTCCCACAGTTTACAGGAAGCCTCCAGCTGTGCTTCGGAAACTACTACTGGTCTTCCAGGAATCGATCAAAGTATAGACAGTTTGAGACATTACTCATATTTACAAAAGTCTGCATGGTAACTGTTGTATTCAATCCCGATGCAATTTCTGTGTTTCATCAAAATTCTGAAGCTCCACAGATTACAGGATGCCTGCAGCTATGCTTCGGAAACTATTACTGGTCTGCCAGGAATCGATCCAATCATAGACGGTTTGAGATATTACTCCCATGGACAAAAGTTGGCATGGTAACTGTTGTATTCAATCCCGTGGCAATTTCTGTGTTTCATCAACACTCAGAAGGTCCACAGATTAGAGGAAGCCTCCAGCTGTGCATCGGAAACTACTACTTGTCTTCCAGGAATCGATCGAAGAAAAGTCAGTTTGAGACATTACTCCCATGGACCAAAGTTGGCATGCTAACTGTTCTATTCAATCCCGATGCAATTTCTGTGTTTCATCAACACTCTGAAGGTCCACAGATTGCAGTAAGCCTCCAGCTGTGCTTCGGAAACTACAACTGGTCTTCCTGGAATCGATCAAAGCATAGATAATTTGAGACATTACTCCCATGGACAAAAGTCACAATGGTGCCTGATGTATTCAATCCCGATGCAATTGCTGTGTTTCAGCAACACTGTGAAGGTCCACAGATTACAGGAAGCCTCCATATGTGCTTCGGAAACTACTACAGGTCTTCCAGGAATCGATCAAAGCACAGACTGTTTGAGACGTTACTCCCATGGACAAAAGTCAGAATGGTGACTGTTGCATTCAATCCCGAGGCAATTTCTATGTTTCTTCAACACTGAGAAGTCCCACAGTTTACAGTAAGCCCCCTGCTGTGCTTCGGAAACTACTACTGGTCTTCCAGGAATCGATCAAAGTATAGACAGTTTGAGACATTACTCATATTTACAAAGGTCTGCATGGTAACTGTTGTATTCAATCCGGATGCAATTTCTGTGTTTCATCAAAACTCTGAAGCTTCACAGATTACAGGAAGCTTGCAGCTATGCTTCGGAAACTATTACTGGTCTTCCAGGAATCGATCCAATCATAGACAGTTTGAGACATTACTCCCATGGACAAAAGTTGGCATGGTAGTTGTTGTATTCAATCCCGAGGCAATTTCTGTGTTTCATCAACACTCAGAAGGTGCACCGATTACAGGAAACCTTCAGCTGTGCTTCGGAAACTACTACTGGTCTTCCAGGAATCGAGCAATGCTAAGACAGTTTGAGACAATACTCCCGTGAACAAAAGTCAGAATGGTGCCTGTTGTATTCATTCCCACTGCAATTTCTGTGTTTCATCAACACTCTGAAGGTCCATAGATTACGGGAAGCCTCGAGCTGTGCTTCGGAAACTACGTCAGGTCTCCCCAGGAATCGATCAGAGCATAGACAATTTCAGATATTACTCCCAATGACAAAAGTCAGAATGGTGCCTGTAGTATTGAATCCCGTTGCGATTTCTGTGTTTCAGCAACAGTGCGAAGGTCAACAGGTTGCAGGAAGCCTCCAGCCGTGCTTTGGAAACTACTACTGGTCTTCCAGGAATCGATCGAAGCATTGACAATTTCAGATATTACTCCCATGGACAAAAGTCAGAATGGTGCCTGTAGTATTCAATCTCGATGCAAATTTTGTGTTTCAGCAACACTGTGAAGGTCCACAGATTACAAGAAGAAGCCAGCTGTCCTTCGCAAAGTACTACTGGTCTTCCAGGAATCGATCAAAGCATAGACAGTTTGAGACATTACTACCATTGACAAAAGTCAGAATGGTGACTGTTTTGTTCAATCCCGATGGAATTTCTGTGGTTCAGCAACACTGTGAAAGTCCACAAATGACTGCTAGCCTTCAGCTGAGATTCGGAGACTAGGGCTGGTCTTCCAGGTATCGCTCATATCATAGACAGTCTGAGACATTACTCCCATGGACATAAGACGCATTGGTGCGTTTGTTTTCAATCCCGATGCAATTAATAAGTTTCAGCGACACTGTGAAGGACGACAGATTACAGTAAGCCTCCAGGTGTGCTTCGGAAACTACTACTGGTCTTCCTGGAATCGATCAAAGCATAGATAATTTGAGACATTACTCCCATGGACAAATGTCAAATGGTGCCTGATGTATTCAATTCCGATGCACTTGCTGTGTTTCAGCAACACTGTGAAGGTCCACAGTTACAGGAAGCCTCCAGCTGTGGTTCGGAAACTACTACTGGTCTTCCAGGAATCGATAAAATCATAGACAGTTGGAGACATTACTCCCATGGACATAAGTCGGCATGGTGCCTGGATATTTCAATCCCGATGAAATTACTAAGTCTCAGCAACACTGTGAAGGTCCACAGATTACAGGGAGCCTCCAGCTGTGCTTCGGAAACTACTACTGGTCTTCCAGTAATCGATCAAAGCATAGACAGTTTGAGACATTACTCCCATAGACAAAAATCAAAATGGTGCATGTTTTTTTTAATCCCGAAGAAATTTCTGTGTTTCAGCAACACTGTGAACGTCCACAGATTAGAGGAAGCCTTCAGCTGTGCTTCGGAAATTACGACTGCTGTTCCAGGAATCGATAAAATCATAGACAGTCTGTGACATTACTCCCATGGACATAATTCGGCGTGGTGCCTGTTGTTTTCAATCCTGATGCAATTACTAAGTTTCAGCAACATTGTGAAGGTCCATAGAGTACAGGAAGCCTCCACCTGTGCTTCATAAACTACTACTGGCCTTCGAGGAATCGATAAAACATAGAGAAATTGAGACATTTCTCACATTGAAAAAGGTCAGAATGGCGACTGTTGAATTCAATCCAATTGCAATTTATGTGTTTCAGCAACACTGTGATGATTCACAGTTTACAGCAAACCTACAGCTGTGAATCGGAAACTCCTACTGGTCTTCAGGAATCGATCAAAAATAGACTGTTTGAGACATTACTCCCACTGACAAAAGTGAGATGGCGACTGTTGTATTCAATCCCGACGCAATTTCTGTGTTTCAGCAACACTCTGAAGCTCCACAGATTACAGGAAGATTCCACCTGTGCTTAGGTGACTACTACCAGTCTTCCAGGAATCGAGCAAATCATAGACAGTTTGGGACATTACTCCTGTGGACAAAAGTCAGAATGGTGCCTGTTTTATTCAATCCCGATGCAATTTCTGTGTTTCAGCAACACTGTGAAAGTCCACAAATTACTGCAAGCCTTCAGCTGTGCTTCGGAAACTAGGGCTGGTCTTCCAGGTATCGCTCATATCGTAGACAGTCTGAGACATTACTCCCATGGACAAAAGTCAGAATGGTGCCTGATGTATTCAATCCCGATGCAATTGCTGTGTTTCAGCAACACTGTCAAGGTCCACAGTTACAGGAAGCCTCCATCTGTGCTTCGGAAACTACGAGTGGTCTTCCAGGAATTGATTAAATTATAGATAGTTTGAGACATTACTCCTAAGGGCAAAACTTGGTATGGTAACTTTTGTATTCAATTCCGATGCAATTTCTGTGTTTAATTAACACTCTGAGGGTCCACAGGTTACAGGAAGCATCCAGCTATGCTTCGGAAACTGCTACTGGTCTTCCAGGAATCGATAAAAACATAGACAGTTGGAGACATTACTCCCATGGACATAAGTCGGCATGGTGCCTGGATATTTCAATCCCGATGCAATTACTAAGTCTCAGCAACACTGTGAAGGTCCACAGATTACAGGGAGCCTCCAGCTGTGCTTCGGAAACTACTACTGGCCTTCCAGGCATCGATCAAACATAGAGAAATTGAGACATTTCTCACATTGAAAAAGGTCAGAATGGTGACTGCTGCATTCAATCCCGATGCAATTTCTATGTTTCTTCAACACTCAGAAGTCCCACAGTTTACAGGAAGCCTCCAGCTGTGCTTCGGAAACTACTACTGGTCTTCCAGGAATCGATCAAAGTATAGACAGTTTGAGACATTACTCATATTTACAAAAGTCTGCATGGTAACTGTTGTATTCAATCCCGATGCAATTTCTGTGTTTCATCAAAATTCTGAAGCTCCACAGATTACAGGATGCCTGCAGCTATGCTTCGGAAACTATTACTGGTCTGCCAGGAATCGATCCAATCAGAGACGGTTTGAGATATTACTCCCATGGACAAAAGTTGGCATGGTAACTGTTGTATTCAATCCCGTGGCAATTTCTGTGTTTCATCAACACTCAGAAGGTCCACAGATTAGAGGAAGCCTCCAGCTGTGCATCGGAAACTACTACTTGTCTTCCAGGAATCGATCGAAGAAAAGTCAGTTTGAGACATTACTCCCATGGACCAAAGTTGGCATGCTAACTGTTGTATTCAATCCCGATGCAATTTCTGAGTTTCATCAACACTCTGAAGGTCCACAGATTACAGGAAGAATACAGCAGTGCTTCGGAAACTACTACTGGTCTTCCAGTAATCGATCAAAGCATAGACAGTTTCAGACATTACTCCCATAGACAAAAGTCAAAATGCTGCCTGTTTTTATCATTCCCAATGAAATATCTGTGTTTCAGCAACACTGTGAAGGTCCACAGATTACAGGAAGCCTTCAGCTGTGCTTCGGAAACTACGACTGGTGTTGCAGGAATCGATAAAATCATAGACAGTCTGTGACATTACTCCCATGGACATAATTCAGCATGGTGCCTGTTGTTTTCAATCCTGACGCAATTACTAAGTTTCAGCAACATTGTGAAGGTCCATAGGTTACAGGAAGCCTCAACCTGTGCTTCGAAAACTACTACTGGCCTCCCAGGAATCGATCAAACATAGAGAAATTGTGACATTTCTCACATTGAAAAAGGTCAGAATGGCGACTGTTGTATTCAATCCCGATGCAATTTCTGTGTTTCATCAAAACTCTGAAGGTCCACAGATTGCAGTAAGCCTCCAGCTGTCCTTCGGAAACTACTACTGGTCTTCCTGGAATCGATCAAAGCATAGATAATTTGAGACATTACTCCCACGGACAAAAGTCACAATGGTGCCTTATGTATTCAATCCCGATGCATTTGCTGTATTTCAGCAACACTGTGAAGGTCCACAGTTACAGGAAGACTCGAGCTGTGCTTCGGAAACTACAACATGTCTTCCAGGAATCGATGAAAGCACAGACTGTCTGAGACGTTACTCCCATGGACAAAAGTCAGAATGGTGACTGTTGCATTCAATCCCGAAACAATTTCTGTGTTTCTTCAACACTGAGAAGTCCCACAGTTTACAGGAAGCCTCCAGCTGTTCTTCGGAAACTACTACTGGTCTTCCAGGAATCGATCAAAGTATAGACAGTTTGAGACAATACACATATTTACAAATGTCTGCATGGTAACTGTTGTATTCAATCCCGATGCAATTTCTGTGTTTCATCAAAACTCTGAAGCTCCACAGATTACAGGAAGCCTCCAGCTGTGCATCGGAAACTACTTGTCTTCCAGGAATCGATCGATGAAAAGTCAGTTTGAGTCATTACTCGTATGGACCAAAGTTGGCATGGTAACTGTTGTATTCAATCCCAATGCAATTTCTGTGTTTCATCAACACTCTGAAGGTCCACAGATTACAGGAAGAATCCTGCTGTGCTTCGGAAACTACTACTGGTCTTCCAGTTATCGATCAAAGCATAGACAGTTTGAGACATTACTCCCATAGACAAAAGTCAAAATGGTGCCTGTTTTTTTCAATCCCGATGAAATTTCTGTGTCTCAGCTACACTGTGAAGGTCCACAGATTAGAGGAAGCCTTCAGCTGCGCTTCGGAAACTACGACTGGTGTTCCAGGAATCGATAAAATCATAGACAGTCTGTGACATTACTCCCATGGACATAATTCGGCATGGAGCTTGTTGTTTTCAATCCTGATGCAATTACTAAGTTTCAGCAACATTGTGAAGGTCCACAGATTACAGGAAGCCTCCACTTGTGCTTCGAAAACTACTACTGGCCTTCCACGAATCGATCAAACATAGAGAAATTGTGACATTTCTCACATTGAAAAAGGTCAGAATGGCGATATTTGTATTCAATCCCGATGCAATTTCTGTGTTTCATCAAAACTCTGAAGGTCCACAGATTGCAGTAAGCCTCCAGCTGTGCTTCGGAAACTACTACTGGTCTTCCTGGAATCGATCAAAGCATAGATAATTTGAGACATTACTCCCACTGACAAAAGTCACAATGGTGCCTGATGTATTCAATCCCGATGCAATTGCTGTGTTTCAGCAACACTGTGAAGGTCCACAGTTACAGGAAGACTCGAGCTGTGCTTCGGAAACTACTATTGGTCTTCCAGGAATCGATCAAAGCACAGACTGTTTGAGACGTTACTCCCATGGACAAAAGTCGGAATGGTGACTGTTGCATTCAATCCCGATGCAATTTCTGTGTTTCTTCAACACTGAGATGTTTCACAGTTTACAGGATGCCTCCAGCTGTGCTTCGGAAACTACTACTGGTCTTCCAGGAATCGACCAAACTATAGACAGTTTGAGACATTACTCACATTTACAAAGGTCTGCATGGTAACTGTTGTATTTAATCCCGATGCAATTTCTGTGTTTCATCAAAACTCTGAAGCTCCACAGATTACAGGAAGCCTGGAGCTATGCTTCGGAAACTCTTACTGGTCTTCCAGGAATCGATCCAATCATAGACAGTTTAAGACATTACTCCCACGGACAAAAGTTGGCATGGTAACTGTTGTATTCAACCCCGAGGCAATTTCTGTGTTTCATCAACACTCAGAAGGTGCACAGATTACAGGAAGCCTCCAGCTGTGCTTCGGAAACTACTACTTGTCTTCCAGGAATCGATCGAAGCAAAGTCAGTTTGACACATTACTCATATTTACAAAAGTCTGCATGGTAACTGTTGTATTCAATCCCGATGCAATTTCTGTGTTTCATCAAAACTCTAAAGCTCCGCAGATTACAGGAAGCCTCCAAATGTGCTTCGGAAACTACTACTGGTCTTCCTAGAATCGATCAAAGCATAGATAATTTGAGACATTACTCCCATGGACAAAAGTCAGAATGGTCCCTGATGTATTCAATCCCGATGCAATTGCTGTGTTTCAGCAACACTGTGAAGGTCCACAGTTACAGGAAGCCTCCATATGTGCTTCGGAAACTACTACAGGTCTTCCAGGAATCGATCAAAGCACAGACTGTTTGAGACGTTACTCCCATGCACAAAAGTAAGAATGGTGACTGTTGCATTCAATCCCGATGCAATTTCTATGTTTCTTCAACACTGAGAAGTCCCACAGTTTACAGGAAGCCCCCAGCTGTGCTTCGGAAACAACTACTGGTCTTCCAGGAATCGATCAAAGTATAGACAGTTTGAGACATTACTCATATTTACAAAAGTTTGCATGGTAACTCTTGTATTGCATCCCGATGCAATTTCTGTGTTTCATCAAAACTCTGAGGCTCCACAGATTACAGGAAGCCGGCAGCTATGCTTCGGAAACTATTACTGGTCTGCCAGGAATCGATCCAATCATAGACAGTTTGATATATTACTCCCATGGACAAAAGTTGGCATGGTAACTGTTGCATTCAATCCAGAGGCAATATCTGTGTTTCATCAACACTTAGAAGGTCCACAGATTACAGGAATTCTCCAGCTGTCCATCGGAAACTACTTGTCTTCCAGGAATCGATCGAAGAAAAGTCGGTTTGAGACATTACTCCCATGGACCAAAGTCGGCATGCTAACTGTTGTATTCAATCCTGATGCAATTTCTGTGTTTCATCAACACTCTGACGGTCTACAGATTACATGAAGAATCCTGCTGTGCTTCGGAAACTACTACTGGTCTTCCAGTAATCGATCAAAGCATAGACAGTTTGAGACATTACTCCCATAGGCAAAAGTCAAAATGGTGCCTGTTTTTTTCAATCCCTATGAAATATCTGTGTTTCAGCTACACTGTGAAGGTCCATAGATTAGAGGAAGCCTTCAGCTGTGCTTCGGAAACTACGACTGGTGTTCCAGGAATCGATAAAATCATAGACAGTCTGTGACATTACTCCCATGGACATAATTCAGCATGGTGCCTGTTGTTTTCAATCCTGACGCAATTACTAAGTTTCAGCAACATTGTGAAGGTCCATAGGTTACAGGAAGCCTCAACCTGTGCTTCGAAAACTACTACTGGCCTCCCAGGAATCGATCAAACATAGAGAAATTGTGACATTTCTCACATTGAAAAAGGTCAGAATGGCGACTGTTGTATTCAATCCCGATGCAATTTCTGTGTTCCATCAAAACTCTGAAGGTCCACAGATTGCAGTAAGCCTTCAGCTGTGCTTCGGAAACTACTACTGGTCTTCCAGGAATCGAGCAAATCATAGACAATTTGAGACATTACTTCGATGGCCAAAAGTCAGATTGGTGCTTGTTGTATTCAATCCCGATGCGATTTTTGTATTTCAACAACACTGTGATGGTCCACAAATTATAGGAAGCCGAATGCTGTGCATCGGAAACTACTACTGGTCTCCCAGGATTCGATCAATGCGTAGACAGTTTGAGACATTACTCGAATTGACAAAAGTCAGAATGGTGCCTGTTTTATTCAATCCCGATGCACTTTGTGTGTTTCAGCAACACTGTGAAGGTCCACAGGTTAGTGGAAGCCTTCAGCTGTGCTTCCCGAAGCTAGGACTGGTCTTCCAGGAATTGATCATATCATAGACAGTCTGAGACATTACTCGAATTGACAAAAGTCAGAATTGTGCCTGTTGTATTCAATCGCGGTGTAATTTCTGTGCTTCAGCAACACTGTGAAGGTCCACAGATTACAGGAAGAATCCAGCTGTGCTTCGGAAACTACTACTGGTTTTCCAATAATCGATCAAAGCTTAGACAATTTGAGACATTACTCCTATGGATAAAAGTCAGAATATTGCCTGTTATATTCAATCCCGGTGCAATTACTAAGTTTCAGCAACACTGTGAAGGTCTAAAGATTACAGGAAGCCTCCAGCTGTGCCTCGAAAACTACTACTGGTCATCCAGGAATCGATGAAATCATACACAATTTGAGACATTACTCCTGTGGACAAAAGTCAGAATGGTGCCTGTTGTATACAATCCCGGTGCAATTTCTGTATTTCAGAAACACTTTGAAGGTCCACAGGTTACAGGAGGCCTCCAGCTGTGCTTCCGAAACTACTACTGGTATTCCAGGAATCGATCAAAGCATAGACAGTTTGAGACATGACTCCCATTGACAAAAGTCAGAATGGTGCCTGTTGTATTCAATCGCGGTGTAATTTCTGTGTTTCAGCAATACTGTGAAGGTCCACAGGTTACAGGAAGCCTCAACTGTGCTTCGGAAACTACGAGTGGTCTTCCTGGAATCGATTAAATCATAGACAGTTTGAGACATTACTCCCATGGACATAAGTCGCATTGGTGCCTGTTGTTTTCAATCCCGGTGCAATTACTTTCAGCAACACTGTGAAGGTCCAAAGATTACAGGAATCCTCCAGCTGTGCCTCAAAAACTACTAGTGGTCTTCCAGGAATCGATAAAATCATAGACAATTTGAGACATTACTCCTGTGGACAAATGTCTGAATGGTGCCTGTTGTATACAATCACGATAAAATTTCTGTGTTTCAGAAACACTGTGAAGGTCCACAGGTTACAGAAAGCCTCCAGCTGTGCTTCGGAAGCTACTACTGGTCTTCCATTAATCGATCAAAGCATAAACAGTTTGAGACATTACTCCCATTGACTAAAGACAGAACGGTGCCCGGTTTATACAATCCCATTGCAATTTCTGTATTTCAGCAACACTGTGAAGGTCCACAGATTACAGGAAGCCTTCAGCTGTGCTTCGGAAACTACGACTGGTCTTCCAGGAATCGATCAAATCATAGACAGTTTGAGACATTACTCCCATGGACATAGGTCACATTGGTGCCTGTTGATTTCAATCTCGGTGCAATTACTAAGTTTCAGCAACACTGTGAAGGTCCAAAGATTACAAGAAGCCTCCAGCTGTGCCTCGAAAAGTACTACTGGTCTTCCAGGAATCTATAAAATCATACACAATTTGAGACATTACTCCTGTGGACAAATGTCTGAATGGTGCCTGTTGTATACAATCACGATAAAATTTCTGTGTTTCAGAAACACTGTGAAGGTCCACAGGTTACAGAAAGCCTCCAGCTGTGCTTCGGAAGCTACTACTGGTCTCCCAGGAATCGATATAAGCATAGACAATATGAGACATTACTCCTAGGGACAAAAGTCAGAATGGTGGCTGTTGTGTTCAATCCCGATGCAATTTTTTGTGTTTGAGCAACACTGTGAAGGTCCACAGATTACAGGAAGCCGCCAGCAGTGCTTCGGAAACTACTACTGGTCTTACAGGAATCTATCAAAGCATAGTCAGTTTGAGACATTACTCCCAATGACACAAGTCAGAATGGAGCATGTTTTATTCAATCCCGATGCAATTTCAGTGTTTCAGTAAAACTGTGGAGGTCCACTTATTACAGGAAGCCTTCAGCTGTGCTTCGGAAACCACAACTGGTCTTCCAGGTATCGATGAAAGCATTGACAGTTTGAGACATTACTCCCATTGACAAAAGTCGTCATAGTAACTGTTGTGTTCAATCCCGATGCAATTTCTGTGATTCAGCAACACTGCGAATGTCCACAGATTAGAGGCTACCTCCAGCTGTGCTTCGGAAGCTGCTACTGGTCTTCCAGGAATCGATCAATTTATAGACAGTTTGAGACATTACTCCCATTGGCAAAAGTCAGAATGGTGCCCATTGTATTCAACCCCGATGCAATTTCTCTGTCTCATCAACACTCTGAAAGTCCACAGATTACAGAAAGCCCTAAGCTGTGCTTCGGAAACTACTACTGGTCTTTCATTAATCGATCAAAGCATAAACAGTTTGAGACATTACTCCCATTGACATAAGTCAGTATGGTTAATATTGTATTCAATCCTGATCCAATCTCTGTGTTTCAGCAACACTGTGAATCTCAACAGATTACAGGAAGCGTTCAGCTGTGCTTCGGAAACTACGACTGGTCATCCAGGAATCGATCAAATCATAGACAGTTTGAGACATTACTCCCATTGACAAAAGTCAGAATGGTGCCTGTTGTATTCAATCGCGGTGCAGTTTCTGTGCTTCAGCAACACTGTGAAGGTCCACAGATTACAGGAAGAATCCAGCTGTGCTTCGGAAACTACTACTGGCTTTCCAATAATCGATCAAAGCTTAGACAATTTGAGACATTACTCCTATGGACAAAAGTCAGAATGTTGCCTGTTCTATTCAATCCCTATGAAATTTCTGTGTTTCAGCAACATTGTGAACGTCCACAGTTTACAGGAAGCCTCCAGCTGTGCTTCGGAAACTACTACTAGTCTTCCAGGGATCGATCAAAGCATAGACAGTTTGAGACATTACTCCCATTGACTAAAGACAGAACGGTGCCCGTTTTATACAATCCCATTGCAATTTCTGTATTTCAGCAACACTGTGAAGGTCCACATATTACAGGAAGCCTATAGCTGTGCCTCAAAAACTACTACTGGTCTTCCAGGAATCGATCAAATCGTAGACAATTTGAGACATTACTCCTGTGGACAAAAGTCAGAATGGTGCTTGTTGTATATAATCCCGTTGCAATTTCTGTATTTCAGAAACACTGTGAAGGTCGACAGGTTACAGAAAGCCTCCAGCTGTGCTTCGGAAGCTACTACTGGTCTTCCAGGAATCGATCAAAGCATAGACAGTTTGAGACATTACTCCCATTGACTAAAGACAGAACGGTGCCCGTTTTATACAATCCCATTGCAATTTCTGTATTTCAGCAACAATGTGAATGTCCACAGATTACAGGAGGCCTTCAGCTGTGCTTCGGAAACTACGACTGGTCTTCCAGGAATCGATCAAATCATAGACAGTTTGAGACATTACTCCTATGGACATAAGTCGCATTGGTGCCTGTTGTTTTCAATCCCGGTGCAATTACTAAGTTTCAGCAACACTGTGAAGGTCCAAAGATTACAGGAAGCCTCCAGCTGTGCCTCAAAAACTACTACTGGTCTTCCAGGAATCGATAAAATCATAGACAATTTGAGACATTACTGCTGTGGACAAAAGTCAGAATGGTGCCTGTTGTATACAATTCCGGTAAAATTTCTGTATTCCAGAAACACTGTGAAGGTCCACAGGTTACAGAAAGCCTCCAGCTGTGCTTCGGAAGCTACTACTGGTCTTCCAGGAATCTATCAAAGCATAGACAGTTTGAGACATTACTCCCATTGACTAAAGACAGAACGGTGCCCGTTTTATACAATCCCATTCCAATTTCTGTATTTCAGCAACACTGTGAACGTCCACAGATTACAGGAAGCCTTCAGCTGTGCTTCGGAAACTACGACTGGTCTTCCAGGAATCGATCAAAGCACAGACAGTTTGAGACATTACTCCCATGGGCAAACGTCAGTATGGAGACTGTTGTAATCAATCCCGATGTAATTTCTGTGTTTCATCAACACTGTGATGTCCCTTAGTTTACAGGAACCCTCCAGCTGTGTTTCGGAAACTACTACTGGTCTTCCCTGAATCGAGCAATGCATAGACAGTTTGAGACAATACTTCCGTGGAGAAAAGTCAGAATGGTGCCTGTTGTACTCATTTCCACTGCAATTTCTGTGTTTCAGCAACACTGTGAAAGTCCACATATTACTGCAAGCCTTCAGCTGTGCTTTGGGAACTAGGGTTGGTCTTCCAGGTATCGCTCATATCATAGACAGTCTGAGACATTAGTCCCATGGACATAAGTCGCATTGGTGCGTTTGTTTTCAATCCCGATGCAATTAATAAGTTTCAGCAATACTGTGAAGGTCCACAGATCACAGGAAGCCTCCAGCTGTGCTTCAGAAACTACTTCTTGTCTTCCAGGAATCAATCGAAGCAAAGTCAGCTTGAGACATTACTCCCATGGACCAAAGTTGGCATGGGAACTGTTGTATTCAATCCCGATGCAATTTCTGTGTTTCATCAACACTCTCAAGTTCCACAGAATACAGGAAGCCTCCAGCTGTTCTTCAGAGAATACTATTGGTCTTCCAGGAATCGATCATAGCATAGACAATTTGAGACATTACTCCCTTGGACAAAAGTCGGAATGGAAACTGTTGCATTCAATCCCGATGCAATTTCTGTGTTTCATCGAAAACTCTAAAGCTCCACAATTTACAGGGAGCCTCCAGCTTTCCTTCGGAAACTACTACTAGTCTTCCAGGAATCGATCAAAGCACAGACTGTTGGAGACATTACTCCCATGGACAAAAGTCAGAATGGAGACTGTTGCATTCAATAACGATGCAATTTCTGTGTTTCATCAACACTCTGAAGGTCCACAGATACAGCAAGCCTCCATCTGTGATTCGAAAACTACTACTGGTCTTCCTGGAATCGATCAAAGCAGAGACAGTATAGGACATTACTACCATTGACAAAAGTCAGAATGGTTCCTGCTGTTTTCAATCACGATGCAATTTCAGTGTTTCAGCAACTCTGTGAAGGTATACATATTACAGGATGCAATCATTTAAGCTTCGGAAACTACAACTGGTCTTCCAGGAACTGATTAAAGAGTAGACCGTTTGAGACATTACTCCCATTGACAAAAGTCAGAACGGTGCCAGTTTTATTCAATCCCGATGCAATTTCTGGGTTTCAGCAACACTGCGAAGGTTGGATACTTCCAGCTCTGCTTCGAAAGCTGCTACTGGTCTTCCAGGAATCGATCAAATCATAGACAATTTGAGACATTACTTCCATTAAGAAAAGTCAGATTGGTGCCCCTTGTATTCCATCCCGATAAAGTTTCTGTGTCTCAGCAACATTGTGAAGGTCCACAGATTACAGGAAGAAGCCAGCTGTGCTTCGCAAACTACTACTGGTCTTCCAGGAATCGATCAAAGCATAGGCAGTTTGAGACATTACTCCCATGGGCAACAGTCAGAATGGTTCCTGATGTATTCAATCCAGATGCAATCGCTGTGTTTCAGCAACACTGTGAAGGTCCACAGGTTACAGGAAGCCTCCAGCTGTGCCTACAAAAGTCGCCATAGTAACTGCTGTGTTCAATCCCGATGCAATTTCTGTGATTCAGCAACAGTGCGAAGGTCCACAGATTACAGGATACCTCCAGCTTTGCTTCGGAAGCTGCTACTGGTCTTCTAGGAATCGATCGACTAATAGACAGTTTCAGACATTACTCCAATTGACAAAAGTCAGAATGGTGCCCATTGTATTCAATCCCGATGCAATTCTGTGTCTCATCAACACTCTGAAAGTCCACAGATTACAGAAAGCCTTCAGCTGTGCTTCGGAAACTACTACTGGTCATCCATTAATCGATCCAAACATAGACAGTTGGAGACAATACTCCCATTGACATAAGTGAAAATGGTGCTTATTGTATTCAATCCTGTTGCATATTCCGTGTTTTAGCAACACTGTGGAGGTCCACAGATTACAAGAAGCCGCCAGCAGTGCTTCGGAAACTACTACTGGTCTTCCAGGAATCGATCAAATCATTGTCAGTTTGAGAAAATACTACCATGGACAAAAGTCTGAATGGTGCCTCTTGTATTCAATCCTGTTGCAATTTCCGTGTTTCACCAACACTGTGGAGGTCCACAGATTACAAGACGCCGCCAGCTGTGCTTCGGAAACTACGACTGGTCTTCCAGGAATCGATCAAAGCATAGACAGTTTGAGACATTACTCCCACCGACACAAGTCAGAATGGAGCATGTTTTATTCAATCCCGATGCAATTTCAGTGTTTCAGTAAAACTGTGGAGGTCCACATATTACAGGAAGCCTTCAGCTGTGCTTCGGAAACTACGACTGGTCTTCCAAGAATCGATGAAATCATAGACAGTTTGAGACATTACTCCTGTGGACAAAAGTCAGAATGGTGCCTGGTGTATACAATCCTGGTGCAATTTCTATATTTCAGAAACACTGTGAAGGTCCACGGATTACAGGAACCCTTCAGCTGTGCTTTGGAAACTACAACTGGTCTTCCAGGAATCGATAAAAGCATTGACAGTTGGAGACATTACTCCCATTGACAAAAGTCGTCATAGTAACTGTTGTGTTCAATCGCGATGCAATTTCTGTGATTCAGCAACACTGCGAATGTCCACAGATTACAGGCTACCTCCAGCTGTGCTTCGGAAGCTGCTACTGGTCTTCCAGGAATCGATCAATTTATAGACAGTTTGAGACATTACTCCCATTGGCAAAAGTCAGAATGGTGCCCTTTGTATTCAATCCCGATGCAATTTCTGTGTCTCATCAACACTCTGAAAGTCCACAGATTACAGAAAGCCCTAAGCCTTGCTTCGGAAACTACTACTGGTTTTTCATTAATCGATCAAAGCATAAACAGTTTGAGACATTACTTCCATTGACATAAGTCAGAATGGTGCATATTGTATTCAATCCTGATGCAATTTCTGTGTTTCAGCAACACTGTGAAGCTCAACAGATTACAGGAAGCTTTCAGCTGTGCTTCGGAAACTACGACTGGTCATCCAGGAATCGATCAAATCATAGACAGTTTGAGACATTACTCCCATTGACAAAAGTCAGAATGGTGCCTGTTGTATTTAATCGCGGTGCAATTTCTGTGCTTCAGCAACACTGTGAAGGTCCACAGATTACATGTAGCCTGCTTCTCTGGTTCGGAAACTACTACTGATATTCCAGGAATCGATCATACCATAGACAGTTTGAGACATTACTCCCATTGACAAAAGTCAGAATTGTGCCTGTTGTATTCAATCGCGGTGTAATTTCTGTGCTTCAGCAACACTGTGAAGGTCCACAGATTACAGGAAGAATCCAGCTGTGCTTCGGAAACTACTACTGGTTTTCCAATAATCGATCAAAGCTTAGACAGTTTGAGACATTACTCCTATGGACAAAAGTCAGAATGATGCCTGTTATATTCAATCCCGATGCAGTTTCTGTGTTTCAGCAACATTGTGAAGGTCCACAGTTTACAGGAAGCCTCCAGCTGTGCTTCGGAAACTACTACTAGTCTTCCAGGGATGGATCAAAGCATAGACAGTTTGAGACATTACTCCCATTAACTAAAGACAGAACGGTGCATGTTTTATACAATCCCATTGCAAATTCTGTATTTCAGCAACATTGTGAAGGTCCACAGATTACAGGAAGCCTATAGCTGTGCCTCGAAAACTACTACTGGTCTTCCAGGAATCGATCAAATCATAGACAATTTGAGACATTACTCCTGTGGACAAAAGTCAGAATAGTGCTTGTTGTATACAATTCCGGAGCAATTTCTGTATTTCAGAAACACTGTGAAGATCGACAGGTTACAGAAAGCTTCCAGCTGTGCTTCATAAGCTACTACTGGTCTTCCAGGAAACGATCAAATCATAGACAGTTTGAAACATTACTCCCATTGACAAAAGTCAGAATGGTGCCTGTTGTATTCAATCGCGGTGCAATTTCTGTGTTTCAGCAACACTGTGAAGGTCCACAGACTACAGGAAGCCCTCAGCTGTGCTTCGGAAACTACGAGTGGTCTTCCTGGAATCGATCAAATCATAGACGGTTTGAGACATTACTCCCATGGACATAATTCGCATTGGTGCCTGTTGTTTTCAATCCCGGTGCAATTACTAAATTTCAGCAACACTGTGAAGGTCCAAAGATTACAGGAAGCCTCCTGCTGTGCCTCAAAAACTACTAGTGGTCTTCCAGGAATCGATCAAATCATAGACAATTTGAGACATTACTCCTGTGGACAAAAGTCAGAATAGTGCTTGTTGTATACAATTCCGGAGCAATTTCTGTATTTCAGAAACACTGTGAAGGTCGACAGGTTACAGAAAGCTTCCAGCTGTGCTTCATAAGCTACTACTGGTCTTCCAGGAAACGATCAAATCATAGACAGTTTGAGACATTACTCCCATTGACAAAAGTCAGAATGGTGCCTGTTGTATTCAATCGCGGTGCAATTTCTGTGTTTCAGCAACACTGTGAAGGTCCACAGACTACAGGAAGCCCTCAGCTGTGCTTCGGAAACTACGAGTGGTCTTCCTGGAATCGATCAAATCATAGACGGTTTGAGACATTACTCCCATGGACATAATTCGCATTGGTGCCTGTTGTTTTCAATCCCGGTGCAATTACTAAATTTCAGCAACACTGTGAAGGTCCAAAGATTACAGGAAGCCTCCTGCTGTGCCTCAAAAACTACTAGTGGTCTTCCAGGAATCGATAAAATCATAGACAATTTGAGACATTACTCCTGTGGACAAAATTCAGAACGGTGCCTGTTGTTTACAATCACGGTAAAATTTCTGTATTTCAGAAACAGTGTGAAGGTCCACAGGTTACAGAAAGCCTCCAGCTGTGCTTCGGAAGCTACTACTGGTCTTCCAGGAATCGATCAAAGCATTGACAGTTTGAGACATTACTCCCATTGACTAAAGACAGAACGGTGCCCGGTTTATACAATCCCATTGCAATTTCTGTATTTCAGCAACACTGTGAAGGTCCACAGATTACAGGAAGCCTTCAGCTGTGCTTCGGAAACGATGACTGGTCTTCCAGGAATTGACCAAATCATACACAATTTGAGACATTACTCATGTGGACAAAAGTCAGAATGGTGCCTGTTGTATACAATGCCCGTGCAATTTCTGTATTTCAGAAACACTGTGAAGGTCCACAGGTTACAGAAGACCTCCAGCTGTGCTTCGGAAGCTGCTACTGGTCTTCCAGGAATCGATCAATTTATAGACAGTTTGAGACATTACTCCCATTGGCAAAAGTCAGAATGGTGCCCATTGTATTCAACCCCGATGCAATTTCTGTGTCTCATCAACACTCTGAAAGTCCACAGATTACAGAAAGCCCTAAGCTGTGCTTCGGAAACTACTACTGGTCTTTCATTAATCGATCAAAGCATAAACAGTTTGAGACATTACTTCCATTGACATAAGTCAGAATGGTGCATATTGTATTCAATCCTGATGCAATCTCTGTGTTTCAGCAACACTGTGAAGCTCAACAGATTACAGGAAACTTTCAGCTGTGCTTCGGAAACTACGACTGGTCATCCAGGAACCGATCAAATCATAGACAGTTTGAGACATTACTCCCATTGACAAAAGTCAGAATTGTGCCTGTTGTATTCAATCGCGGTGTAATTTCTGTGCTTCAGCAACACTGTGAAGGTGCACAGATTACAGGAAGAATCCAGCTGTTCTTCGGAATTATTAGTGGTTTTCCAATAATCGATCAAAGCTTAGACAATTTGAGACATTACTCCTATGGACAAAAGTCAGAATGTTGCCTGTTATATTCAATCCCGATGCAATTTCTGTGTTTCAGCAACATTGTGAAGATCCACAGTTTACAGGAAGCCTCCAGCTGTGCTTCGGAAACTACTACTAGTCTTCCAGGGATCGATCAAAGCATAGACAGTTTGAGACATTACTCCCATTGTCTAAAGAAAGAACGGTGCCCGTTTTATACAATCCCATTGCAATTTCTGTATTTCAGCAACACTGTGAAGGTCCACAGATTACAGGAAGCCTATAGCTGTGCCTCGAAAACTTCTACTGGTCTTCCAGGAATCGATCAAATCATAGACAATTTGAGACCCTACTCCTGTGGACAAAAGTCAGAATAGTGCTTGTTGTATACAATTCGGGAGCAATTTCTGTATTTCAGAAACACTGTGAAGGTCCACAGGTTACAGAAAGCCTCCAGCTGTGATCCGGAAGCTACTACTGGTGTTCCAGGAATCGAGCAAAGCATAGACAGTTTGAGACATTACTCCCATTGACTAAAGACAGAACGGTGCCCGTTTTTTACAATCCCATTGCAATTTCTGTATTTTCAGCAACACTGTGAATGTCCACAGATTACAGGAAGCCGCCAGCAGTGCTTCGGAAACTACTACTGGTCCTACAGGAATCTATCAAAGCATAGACAGTTTGAGACGTTACTCGAATTGACACAAGTCAGAATGGAGCATGTTTTATTCAATCCCGATGCAATTTCAGTGTTTCAGTAAAACTGTGGAGGTCCACACATTACAGGAGGCTTTCAGCTGTGCTTCGGAAACTACGATTGGTCTTCCAAGAATCGATCAAATCATAGACAGTTTGAGACATTACTCCTGTAGACAAAAGTCAGAATGGTGCCTGGTGTATACAATCCTGGTGCAATTTCTGTATTTGAGAAACACTGTGAGGGTCCACAGATTACAGGAACCTTTCAGCTGTGCTTCGGAAACTACAACTGGTCTTCGAGGTATCTGTGAAAGCATTGACAGTTTGAGACATTACTCCCATTGACCAAAGTCGTCATAGTAACTGTTGTGTTCAATCCCGATGCAATTTCTGTGATTCAGCAACACTACGAATGTCCACAGATTACAGGCTACCTCCAGCTGTGCTTCGGAAGCTGCTACTGGTCTTCCAGGAATCGATCAATTTATAGACAGTTTGAGACATTACTCCCATTGGCAAAAGTCAGTATGGTGCCCGTTGTATTCAATCCCGATGCAATTTCATTGTCTCATCAACACTCTGAAAGTCCACAGATTACAAAAAGCCCTAAGCTGAGCTTCGGAAACTACTACTGGTCTTTCATTAATAGATCAAAGCATAAACAGTTTGAGACATTACTCCCATTGACATAAGTCAGAATGGTGCATATTGTATTCAATCCTGATCCAATCCCTGTGTTTCAGCAACACTGTGAAGCTCAACAGATTACAGGAAGCTTTCAGCTGTGCTTCGGAAACTACGACTGGTCATCCAGGAAACGATCAAATCATAGACAGTGTGAGACATTACTCCCATTGACAAAAGTCAGAATGGTGCCTGTTGTATTCAATCGCGGTGCAATTTCTGTGCTTCAGCAACACTGTGAAGGTCCACAGATTACAGGAAGAATTCAGCTGTGCTTCGGAAACTACTACTGGTTTTCCAGTAATCGATCAAAGCTTAGACAATTTGAGACATTACTCCTATGGACAAAAGTCAGAATGTTGCCTGTTCCATTCAATCCCGATGCAATTTCTGTGTTTCAGTAACATTGTGAAGGTCCACAGTTTACAGGAAGCCTAGAGCTGTGCTTCGGAAACTACTACTAGTCTTCCAGGGATCGATCAAAGTATAGACAGTTTGAGACATTACTCCCATTGACTAAAGACAGAACGGTGCCCGTTTTATACAATCCCATTGCAATTTCTGTATTTCAGCAACACTGTGAAGGTCCACAGATTACAGGAAGCCTTCAGCTGTGCTTCGGAAACTACGACTGGTCTTCCAGGAATCGATCAAATCATAGACAGTTTGAGACGTTACTCCCATGGACATAAGTCACATTGGTGCCTGTTATTTTCAGTCCCGGTGCAATTACTAAGTTTCTGCAACACTGTGAAGGTCCAAAGATTACAGGAAGCCTCCACCTGTGCCTCGAAAACTACTACTGGTCTTCCAGGAATCGTTAAAATCATAGAAAATTTGAGACATCATTCCTGTGGACAAAAGTCAGAATGGTGCCTGTTGTATACAATCCCTGTACATTTTCTGTATTTCAGAAACACTGTGAATGTCCACAGGTTACAGCAAGCCTCCAGCTGTGCTTCGGAAGCTACTGCTGGTCTTCCAGGAATCGATGAAAGCATAGACAGTTTGGGACAATACTCCCATTGCCTAAAGACAGAACGGTGCACGTTTTATACAATCAGATTGCAATTTCTGTATTCCAGCAACACTGTGAAGGTCCACAGAATACAGGAAGCCTATAGCTGTGCCTCGAAAACTACTACTGGTCTTCCAGGAATCGATAAAATCATAGAAAATTTGAGACATTACTCCTGTGGACAAAGAATGGTGCCTGTTGTATTCAATCGCGGTGTAATTTCTATGCTTCAGCAACACTGTGAAGGTCCAAAGATTACAGGAAGAATCCAGCTGTGCTTCGGAAACTACTACTGGTTTTCCAATAATCGATCAAAACTTAGACAGTTTGAGACATTACTCCCATTGACTAAAGACAGAACGGTGCCCGTTTTATACAATCAGATTGCAATTTCTGTATTCCAGCAACACTGTGAAGGTCCACAGAATACAGGAAGCCTATAGCTGTGCCTCGAAAACTACTACTGGTCTTCCAGGAATCGATCAAATCATAGACAATTTGAGACATTACTCCTGTGGACAAAAGTCAGAATGGTGCTTGTTGTATACAATCCCGGTGCAATTTCTGTATTTCAGAAACACTGTGAAGGTTCACAGGCTACAGAAAGCCTCCAGCTGTGCTTCGGTAGCTACTACTGGTCTTCCGGGAATCGATCAAAGCATAGACAGTTTGAGACATGACTCCCATTGACAAAAGTCAGAATGGTGCTTGTTGTATTCAATCGCGGTGCAATTACTAAGTTTCAGCAACACTGTGAAGGTCCAAAGATTACAGGAAGACTTCAGCTGTGCCGCGAAAACTACTACTGGTCTTCCAGGAATCGATAAAAACATTGACAGTTTGAGACATTACTCCCATTGACAAAAGTCGTCATAGTAACTGCTGTGTTCAATCCCGATGCAATTTCTGTGATTCAGCAACACTGCGAATGTCCACAGATTACAAGCTACCTCCAGCTGTGCTTCTTAAGCTGCTAGTGGTCTTCCTTGAATCGATCAATTTATAGACAGTTTGAGACATTACTCCCATTGGCAAAAGTCAGAATGGTGCCCGTTGTATTCAATTCCGATGCAATTTCTGTGTCTCATCAACACTCTGAAAGTCAACAGATTACAGAAAGCCCTAAGCTGTGCTTCGGAAACTACTACTGGTCTTTCATTAATCGATCAAAGCATAAACAGTTTGAGACATTACTCCCATTGACAAAAGTCAGAATGGTGCCTGTTGTATTCAATCGCGGTGCAATTTCTGTGCTTCAGCAACACTGTGAAGGTCCACAGATTACAGGAAGCCTCCTTCTATGCTTCGGAAGCTACTACTGGTATTCCAGGAATCCTTCAAACCATAGACAGTTTGAGACATTACTCCCATTGACAAAAGTCAGAATGGTGCCTGTTGTATTCAATCGCGGTGCAAAATCTGTGTTTCAGCAACACTGTGAAGGTCCACAGATTACAGGAAGCCCTCAGCTGTGCATCAGAAACTACGAGTAGTCATCCTGGAATCGATCAAATCATAGACAGTTTGAGACATTACTCCCATGGACATTAGTCGCATTGGTGCCTGTTGTTTTCAATCCCGGTGCAATTACTAAGTTTCAGCAACACTGTGAAGGTCCAAAGATTACAAGAAGCCTCCAGCTCTGCTTCGGAAACTACGACTGGTCTTCCAGGAATCGATCAAATTATAGACAGTTTGAGACATTACTCCTGCGGACAAAAGTCTGAATGGTGCCTGTTGTATACAATCCCGGTAAAATTTCTGTATTTCAGAAACACTGTGAAGGTCCACAGGTTACAGAAAGCCTCCAGCTGTGCTTCGGAAGCTACTACTGGTCTTCCAGGAATCGATCAAAGCATAGACAGTTTGAGACATTACTCCCATTGACTAAAGACAGAATGGTGCCAGTTTTATACAATCCCATTGCAATTTCTGTATTTCAGCAACACTGTGAAGGTCCACAGATTACAGGAAGCCTTCAGCTGTGCTTCGGAAACTACGACTGGTCTTCCAGGAATCTATCAAATCATAGACAGTTTGAGACATTACTCCCATGGACATAAGTCACATTGGTGCCTGTTGTTTTCAATCCCGGTGCAATTACTAAGTTTCAGCAACACTGTGAAGGTCCAAAGATTACAGGAAGCCTCCACCTGTGCCTCGAAACCTACAACTGGTCTTCCAGGAATCGATCAAATCATAGACAATTTGAGACATTACTCCTGTGGACAAAAGTCAGAATGGTTCTTGTTGTATACAATTACGGTGATATATCTGTATTTCAGAAACACTTTGAAGGTCCACAGGATACAGGAGGCCTCCAGCTGTGCTTCGGAAACTACTACTGGTCTTCCAGGAATCGATCAAAACATAGACAATTTGAGGCATTACTCCCATGGAAAAAAGGCAGAATAGTGCTTGTTGTATTCAATCCCGGTGCAATTTCTGTGCTTCAGCAACACTGTGAAGGTCCACAGATTACAGGAAGCCTCCTGCTGCGCTTCCAAAACTACTACTGGTATTCCAGGAATCGATCAAATCATAGACAATTTGAGACATTACTCCTGTGGACAAAAGTCAGAATGGTGCTTGTTGTATACAATCCCGGTGCAATTTCTGTATTTCAGAAACACTGTGAAGGTCCACAGGTTACAGAAAATCTCCAGCTGTGCTTCGGAAGCTGCTACTGGTCTTCCAGGAATAGATCGAAGCATAGTCAGTTTGAAACATGACTCCCACTGACAAAAGTCAGAATGGTGCCTGTTGTATTCAATCGCGGTGCAATTTCTGTGTTTCAGCAACACTGTGAAGTTCTACAGATTACAGGAAGCCTCCTGTTGTGCTTCCGAAACTACTACTGATATTCCAGGAATCGATCAAAGCATAGACAGTTTGAGACATTACTCCCATTGACAAAAGTCAGAATGGTGCCTGTTGTATTCAATCGCGGTGCAATTTCTGTGTTTCAGCAACACTGTGAAGGTCCACAGATTACAGGAAGCCTTCAGCTGTGCTTCGGAAACTACGACTGGTCTTCCAGGAATCGATCAAATCATAGACAGTTTGAGACATTACTCCCATATACTCAAGTCGCATTGGTGCCTGTTGTTTTCAATCCCGGGTCAATTACTAAGTTTCAGAAACACTGTGAAGGTCCAAAGATTACAGGAAGCATCCAGCTGTGCCTCGAAAACTACTACTGGTCTTCGAGGAATCGATAAAATCATAGAAAATTTGAGACATTACTCCTGTGGACAAAAGTCAGAATGGTGCTTGTTGTATACAATCCCGGTGCAATTTCTGTATTTCAGAAACACTGTGAAGGCCCACAGGTTACAGGAGGCCTCCAGCTGTGCTTCGGAAACTACTACTGGTCTTCCAGGAATCGATCAAAGCATAGACAGTTTGAGGCATTACTCCCATGGAAAAAAGTCAGAATAGTGCCTGTTGTATTAAATCCCGATGCAATTTCTGTGTTTCGGCATCACTGTGAAGATCCACACATTTCAGGAGTCTTCAGCTGTGCTTCGGGAACTACGACTGGTCTTCCAGGAATCGATCAACTCATAAACAGTTTGAGACATTACTCCCATTTACATAAGTCGGCTTGGTGCCTGTTGTTTTCAATCCCAATGCAATTACTAAGTTTCAACAACACTGTGAAGGTCCACAGATTGTAGGAAGCCACCAGCTGTGCTTCGTAAACTACTATTGGTCTTCCAGGAATCGATCACAGCACAGACAGTTTAAGACATCACACACACTGACAAAAGTCAGAATGGTGCCTGTTGTATTCAATCCCGACCCAATTTCTGTGTTTCAGCATCACTGTGAAGAACCACAGATTACAGCAGCCTTCAGCTGTGCTTCGAAGACTACGACCGGTCTCCATGGAATCGATCACATCATAGACAGTTTGAGACATTACTCCCACTGACTAAAGACAGAACTGTGCCCGTTTTATACAATCCCACTGCAATTTCTGTGTTTCAGCAACACTGTGAAGGGCCACAGATTACAGGAAGCCTTTAGCTGTGCTTCGGAAACTACGACTCGTCTTCCAGAAATCGATCAAAATATAGACAGTTTGAGACACTACTCCAATGGACATAAGTCGATATGGTGCCTGTTGATATCAATCCCGATGCAGTTACTAGGTTTCAGCAACAATGAGAAAGTTCACAGACTACAGGAAGCCTCCAGCTGTGCTTTGGAAACTACTACTGGTCTTCCACGAATCGATCAGACCATAGATAATTTGAGACATTACTCCTGTTGACAAAAGTCAGAATGGTGCCTGTTGTATTCAACCCCGATGCAATTTCTGTGCTCCAGCAACACTGTGAAGGTCCACAGATTACAGGAAGCCTCCAGCCTTGCTTCGGAAACTACTACTGGTCTTCCTGGATTCGATCAAAGCGTAGACAGTTTGAGACATTACTCCCATTGACAAAAGTCAGAATGGTGTCTGTTTTATTCAATCCCGATGCAATTTCTGTGTTTCAGCAACACTGTGAAGTTCTACAGATTACAGGGAACGTCCATCTGTGCCTCGGAAACTACTACTAGTCTCCCAGGAATCGCTCAAAGCACAGACATTTCCAGGCATTAATCCGTAGACAAAATTCACCATGGTGCCTGTTGTATTCAATCCTGATGCAATATCTGTGCTTCATCAACACTCTGGAGGTCCAGAGATTACAGGAAGCCTCCAGCTGTCCTTCGGAAACTACTACTGGTCTCCCAGTATTCGATCAAAGCACAGACACTTTGAGGCATTACTCTTATAGACAAATGTTGGCATGGTGCCTGATGTATTGAATCCCGATTCAATTTCTGTGTTTCATCAGCACTCTGAATGTCCACAGATTACAGGAAGTCTCCAGCTGTGCTTCGGAATCTACTACTGGTCTCCCATGAATCGATCAAAGCACATAGTATTTGAGGGATTCCTGCCATTAGGAAATGTCGACATGTTGCCTGTTGTATTCAATCCCGATTCAATTTCTTTTTTTCATCAACACTGTGAAGGTCCACAGATCACCAGAAGCCTCCAGCTGTGCTTGGACCTATGCACAGAAAGTTTGAGGCATTACTCCCATGGACAAAAGTCTGCATGGTGCCTGTTGTATTCAATCCCGATGCAGTTTCTGCGTTTCATTAACTCTCGGAAAGTCCACAGTTTACAGGAGGCCTCCACCTGCATTTCAGAAACCAGTACTGGTCTCCCAGGAAACAATCAAATCGTAGACAGTTTAAAACATGACTTCCATGGACAAAAGTCGGAATGGTGAATGTTGTATTCAAACGCGATGTAATATCTGTGTTTCATCAACACTCTGGAGGTCCACAAAATACTTGATGCCTCTAGCTGCGCTTCAGAAATTATTACTGGTCTCGCTGGTCTCGCAGGAATGGATCAAATCGCAGACAGTTTGACGCATTAGTCCCATGGAACAAAGGTTGGCATGGCGCATATTGTTTTCAATCCCGATGCAATTTCTGTGTTTCATCAGCACTCTGAAGGTCCACACATCACAGTATGTCATCAGCTGTGCTTCGAAAACTACTACCTGTCTCACAGGAATGGATCAAGGCATAGGCAGTTTGAGGCATTACTCTCATGGTCAAAGGTGGACATGGTGCGTGTTGTATTCAATCCAGATGCAATTTCCGTGTTTTATCAATTCTCAGAAGGTCCACATCTTACAGGAGTCTTCCAGCTGTACATCGGAAGATACTACTTCTCTCCCAGAAATCGATCAAAGCATAGACAGTTTGTGGCATTAGTCCCATGGACAAAAGTCGGCATGGTGCCTGTTGTAATCAATACCGGTGCAATTCCTGAGTTTCGTCAACACTCTGAAGGTCCACAGATTACAGGAAGCCTCGCGCTGTACATCTAAAACAGCTACTGGTATCCCAGGAATCGATCAAAGCATATTCAGTTTGAATCATTACTCTCATGGACATAAGTTGGCATGGTGATTGTTGTACTCAATCCCGATGCAATTTCTGTGGTTCATCAGCACTCTGTAGGTCCAAATATTACAGGAAGGTTCCAGCTGTGCCTCCGATACCACTACTGGTCTCCCAGGAATCAAAGCACAGACAGATTGATTAATTTATTCCCATGGACAAAAGACTGGTTGGTGCCTGTCGTATTCAATCCCGATGCAGTTTCTGTGTTTCATCAACACTCTGAAGGGACGAAGATTACAGGAAAGCTCCAACTGTGCTTCGGAAACTACTACTGGCCTCCCAGGAATCGATCAAAGCACATACAGCTTGTGGCATTACTCACAAATACAAAAGTTAGTATGGTGCCTGTTGTATTAAATTCCGATGCAATTTCTGTGTTTCATCATCACTCTGAAGGTCGACAGATTACAGTAAGAGTCCAGCTGTGCTTGGGAAACTACTACTAGTCCCCAGGATACGAACAAAGCACAGACAGTTTGAGGCATTATTCTCATGGATAAAAGTCGGCATGGGTCCTGTTGTATTCACTCCCGTTGCAATTTCTGTGTTTCATCAACACTCAGAATGTCCACAGATTACAGGAAGCTTCCAACTGTGCCTCGGAAACTACTACTAGTCTCCCAGGAATCGATCAAATCACAGACTGTTTGAGGCATTACTCCCGTCGACAAAATTAATCATGGTGCCTGTAGTATTCAATCCCGATGAAATTTATGTGCTTCATCAACACTCTGGAGGCCCACAGATTACAGGAAGCCTCCAGCTGCCCTTGGGAAACTACTACTGGTCTCCCAGGAACCTTTCAAAATAGAGACAGCTTGAGGCATTACTCCCATATATAAAAGTCGGCATGGTGCCTGTTTTATTCAATCCCGATGTAATTTCTGTGTTTCATCAACACTCTGAAGGGCCAAACATTACAGGATAGCTCCAGCTGTGCTTCGGAAACTATTACTGGCCTCCCTGTAATCGATCAAATCACAGACAGCTTGAGGCATTACTCAAAAATACAAATGTTGGCATGGTGCCTGTTGTATTCAATCCCGATACCGTTTCTGTGTTTCATCAACACTCTGAAGGGCCAAAATGACAGGCAAGCTCCAGCTGTCCTCCGGAAACTACTACTGGTGTCCCAGGAATCGATTAAAGCATAGACAGTTTAAGACATTTCTACTAAGGGCAATAGCCGGCATTGTGTCTGTTGTATTAAATCCCGATGCAATTTCTATATTTCATCAAAACTCTGAAGGTCCACAAATCACAGGAGGACTCCAGCTTTGTTTAGGAAACTACTACTGGTCTCCCTTGAATCAATCAAAACACAGACAACTTGAGCCATTACTCCCAAGGACAAAAGTCAACATGGTGCCTTTTTTTATTAAATCCCGATGCATTTTCTGTGTTTCATCAACACTCAGAATGTTCACAGGACACAGGAAGCCTCCCTCTGTGCTACCGAAACTATTAATGGTCTCCTAGGAATCGATTAAAGCACATTAAGTTTGACGCTTTACTCCCATGCACAAAAGTCGGCATGGATCCTGTTGTATTCAGTCCCGATGCCATTTCTGTGTTTCATCAACACTCTGATGGTCCACAGATGACAGGAGAACTCCAGCGTTGTTTCGGAAGCTACTACTAGCCTTCCAGGAATCTAACAAATCATAGACAGTTTGAGGTATTACTCGAATGGACAAAAGTCGGCATGGTAATGTTTGTATTCAATCCCGAGGCAATTTCTGTGTTTCATAAACACACTGAAGCTCCTCAGATTACAGGAAGCCTCCAGCTTTGGTTCGAAATCTACTACTCGTTTCCCAGGATCGTTCAAAGCACACACAGTTTGAGGCATTACTCAAATGTACAAAAGTCTGCATGGATCCTGTTGTAATCAATCCCGTTGCAAATTCTGTGTTTCATCAACAATCTGAATGTCCACAGATTACAGGAAGCTTCCAGCTGTGCCTCGGAAACTACTACTAGTCTCACAGGAATCGATCAAAGCACAGACAGTTTAAGGCATTACTCCCATGGACAAAAGTTGCCACGGTGTCTGTTGTATTCAATCCCGATTCAATTTCTGTGTGTCATCAACACTCCGAAGCTCTACAGATTACGGGAAGAATCAGGCTGTGCTTCGGAAACTACTACTGGTCTCCCAAGAATCGATCAAAGCACAGACAGTTTGAAGCATTACTGCCATGGACAAAAGTTGGCATGGTGCCTGTTGTATTCAATTCCGATGCAATTTCTGTGTTTCATCAACACTCTGAAAGTCCACAGATTACAGGAAACCTCCAGCTGTGCTTCGGAAATCACCACTGGTCGCCCAGAAACCGATCAAAACAAAGACAGGTTGAGGCATTACTCCCATGGACAAAGGTCGGGATGGTGCCTGTTGTATTGACTCTCATAGCAATTTCTGTGTTTCATCAATACACAGAAGTTCACATACTACCGGAAGCCTTCAGCTGTACATCGGAAACTACTACTGGACACCCAGGAATCGATCAAGTCATAGACAGTTTGAGGCATTACTCCCATGGAAAGTCCACAGTTTACAGGAAGCCTCCAGCTGCTTTTCGGAAACCAGTACTGGTCTCCCAGGAATCAATCAAACCATACACAGTTTGAGACATGACTTCCATGGACAAAAGTCGGCATGGTGAATGTTGTATCCAATCCCGATGCAACCTCTATGTTTCATCAGCACTCCGAAGTTCCACAGAATACACGAACCCACCAGCTGTGCTTCGGAATCCACTAATGGCCTCCCAGGAATCGATCAAACATAGAAAATTGAGGTTTTACTCATATAGACAAAGGTCTGCATGGTGCTTGTTGTATTCAGTCACAATGCCATTACTGTGTTTCATCAACACTCTGATGGTCCACAGATTACAGGAAGTCTCCTGCTGTGTATCGGAAACTACTACTGGTCTCTCAGGAATCGATCATAGACAGATTGTGGAATTACTACCATGGACAAAAGTCAGCATGGTGCCTGATGTATTCAATCCCGATGTAATTTCTGCGCTTCATTAACTCCCTGAAGGTCCACAGATTACAGGAAGCCTCCAGCTGCTTTTCGGAAACAAGTACTGGTCTCCCAGGAATCAATCAAACCATAGACAGTTTGAGACATGACTTCCATGGACAAAAGTCGGAATGGTGAATGTTGTATTCAATCGCGATGTAATTTCTGTATTTCATCAACACTCTGAAGGTCCACAAATTACAGGAAGCCTCCAGCTGTGCTTCGGAAACTACTACTGCTCTCCCTTGAAGAGATCAAATCAAAGACAGTTTGAAGTAGTACTCCGAAATGCAAAAGTTGGCATGGTGCCTGCTGTATTCAATCACAATGCAATTTTTGTGTTTTAGCAACACTCTGAAGGTCCACAGATTATAGGAGACCTCCAGCTATGCATCAGAAACTACTACTGTTCTAACAGGAATCGATCAAATGATAGTCGGATTGAGGCATTACTCCCATTAACAAAAGTAAGCATGGTGCCTGTTGTATTCAATGCCGATGCAATTTTAGTGTTTCATCAACACTCTGAAGGTCCACAAGTTACAGAATGTTTCCAGCTGTCCTTCGGAAGCTACTACGGGTCTCCCAGGAATCGATCAGAGGACAGACAGTTTGAGGCATTACTCCCATATACAAAGGTCGACATGGTGCCTGTTATATTCGATCCCGATGCACTTCCTGTGGTTTCTCAACACACTAAAGGTCCACATACTTACTGGAAGCCGCCAGCTGTGCTTCGGAAACTACTACAGGTCTCCTAAGAATTGATCAAAGCACAGAATATTTGAGGCATTACTCCCATGGACAAAAGTTAGCATGGTGCCTGTTGTATTCAATCACAGTGCATTTACTGTGTTTCATCGACACTCTGAAGGTCCATAGATTACAGTAAGCCTCCAGCTGTGCATCTAAATCTACTACTGGTATCCCAGATATCGATCAAAGCATATACAATTTGAGGCATTACTCTTATGGACATAAGACAGCATGATGCCTGTTGTATTCAATCCCGATTCAATTTCTGTGTTTCATCAACACTCTGAAGGTCCACAGCTTACAGGAGGCATCCAGCTGTGCATCTAAAACTAATACTGGTATAACAGGAATCGATCAAAGCATATACAGTTTGAGGCATTACTCTCATGGACACAAATCAGCATGGTGCCTGTTGTATTCAATCCCGATTAAATGTCTGTGTTTTATCAACACTCTGAAAGTCCAAAGGTTACAGGAAGCGTCCAGCTGTGCTTAGAAAACTACTACTGGTCTCCCAGGAATCGATCAATGCACAGACAGTTTAATTCATTACTACCATGGACAAAAGACGGCATGGTGCATGATGTATTCAATCCCGATGCAATTTCTCTGTTTCATCAACACTCTGAAGGTCCACAGATTACAGGAAACCTCCAGCTGTGCTTCGGAAACTATTACTGGTCTCCCCGGAATCGATCAAATCATAGACAGTTTGAGGCATTACTCCCATGGACAAAAGTCTGCATGGTGCCTGTTGTATTCAATCCCGATGCAGTTTCTGCGTTTCATTAACTCTCGGAAAGTCCACAGTTTACAGGAGGCCTCCACCTGCATTTCAGAAACCAGTACTGGTCTCCCAGGAAACAATCAAATCGTAGACAGTTTAAAACATGACTTCCATGGACAAAAGTCGGAATGGTGAATGTTGTATTCAAACGCGATGTAATATCTGTGTTTCATCAACACTTTGAAGGTCCACAAAATACTTGAAGCCTCTAGCTGTGCTTCGGAAATTATTACTGGTCTCGCAGGAATGGATCAAAACACAGACAGTTTGACACATTACTCCCATGTACCAAAGGTTGGCATGGCGCCTATTGTATTCAATGCCGATGCAATTTCTGTGTTTCATCACCATTCTGAAGGTCCACAGATCACAGTAAGTCCCCAGCTGTGCTTCGGAACCTACTACTCGTCTCACAGGAATGGATCAAGGCATAGACAGTTTGAGGCATTACTCTCATGGTCAAATTTGGGCATGGTGCGTGATGTATTCAATCCTGATGCAATTTCCGTGTTTCATCAAATCTCAGAAGGTCCACAGATTATAGGAGTCTTCCAGCTGTACATCGGAAGCTACTACTGGTCTCCCAATAATCGATCAAAGCATAGACGCTTTGTGGCATTAGTCGCATGGACAAAAGTCGGCATGGAGCATATTGTATTCAATCCCGATGCAATTTCTGTGTTTCATCATCACCGTGAAGGTCCACAGATTACAGGAAGTCTGTAGCTGTGCTTCGGAAACTACTACTAGTCTCCCAGGGATCGATCAAACCATAGAGAGTTTGAGGCATAAGTCCTGGGTTCAAATTTCGCATGGTGCCTGTTGTATTCAAGTCCGATGTAATTTCTGTGTTTCATCAACACTCTGAAGGTCCACTTTTTTCCAGGTAGCCTATAGCTGTGTTTCGAAAACTACTACTGGTCTCCCTTGGAAGCGATCAATTCACAGACAGTTTAAGTCATTACTCCCATGGGCAAAAGTTGGCATGTTTAGTGTGGTATTTAATTCCGATGCAATTTCTGTGTTTTATCAACACTCTGAAGGTTCGAAGATTACTGGAGGCCTCCAGCTGTGCTTAGAAAAGTACTAATGGACCCCCAGGAATCGATCAATGCATAGACAGTTTGACTCATATCTCCCATGGAAAAAACTCTGTATGGTGCCTATTGTATTCAATCTCGATGCAATTTCTGTGTTTTATCAACACTCTGAAGGTCCACAGATTGCAGGAAACCTCTAGCTTTGCTTCGGAAACTATTACTGGTCTCCCCGGATTCGATCAAATCATAGACAGTTTGAGGCATTACTCCTATGGCCAAAACTCTGCATGGTGCCTGTTGTATTCAATCCCGATGCAATTTCTGCGTTTCATTAACTCTCTGAAAGTCCACAGTTTACAGGAAGCCTCCAGCCGCTTTTCGGAGACCAGTACTGGTCTCTCAGGAATCAATCAAACCATAGACAGTTTGAGACATGACTTCCATGGACAATAGTCGGCATAGTGAATGTTGTATTCAATCCCCATGTAATTTCTGTGTTTCATCAACACCATGAAAATTCACAAATTACAGGAAGTCCCCAGCTGCGCTTCGAAAACTACTACTGGTCTCCCAGGAATCGATCAATGCACAGACAGTTTCACTCATTACTCCCATGGACAAAACTCTGTATGGTGCCTATTGTATTCAATCCCGATGCAATTTCTGTGTTTTATCAACACTCTGAAGGTCCACAGATTACAGGAAACCTCCAACTGTGCTTTGTAAATTATTACTGGTCTCCCCGGAATCGATCAAATCATAGACAGTTTGAGGCATTACTCCCATGGCCAAAAGTCTGCATGGTGCCTGTTGTATTCAATCCCGAGACAATTTCTGCGTTTCATTAACTCTCTGAAAGTCCACAGTTTACTGGAAGCCTCCAGCCGCTTTTCGGAAATCAGTACTGGTCTCTCAGGAATCAATCAAACCATAGACAGTTTGAGACATGACTTCCATGGACAAAAGTCGGCATAGTGAATGTTGTATTCAATCCCAATGTAATTTCTGTGTTTTATCAACACCCTGAAAATCCACAGATTACAGGAAGTCGCCAGCTGCGCTTCGAAAACTACTACTGGTCTCCCAGAAATCGATCAAAGCATAGACAGTTTGTGGCATTAGTCACATGGACAAAGGTCGGCATGGAGCATATTGTATTCAATCCCGATGCAATTTCTGTGCTTCATCATCACCGTGAAGGGGCCGACAGATTACAGGAAGTCTGTAGCTGTGCTTCGAAAACTCTTACTGGTCTCCCAGATATCGATCAAAGCATAGACAGATTGAGGCATTACTCCCTTGGCCAAAAGTCGGCATAGTGCCTGTTGTATTCAATCCCGATGCAATTTCTGTGTTTCAACAACAGCTCTACAATGG
Organism: Schistocerca gregaria; assembly: GCF_023897955.1. Classification (NCBI taxonomy): domain Eukaryota; kingdom Metazoa; phylum Arthropoda; class Insecta; order Orthoptera; family Acrididae; genus Schistocerca; species Schistocerca gregaria. Next base: position 17,161,333 of record NC_064930.1, on the reverse strand, counting down.
CTCTGTGCACTATGGGACTCAACTGCTATGGTCATTAGTTCCCTAGAACTTAGACCTACTTAAAACTAACTAACCTAAGTACATCACTCACATCCATGCCCGAGGCAGGATTCGACTCTGCGACCGTAGCAGTCGCACGGTTCCGGCCTGCGCGCCTAAGACCGCGAGACCACCGCGGCCGGCGTTTCAACAACACTCTGAAGGTCCACGGATTACTCGAAGCCTCCTGATGTTTTTCGGAATCTACTAATTGTCACCCAGGAATCGACAAGAGCAAAGACAGTCCGAGGTACAACTCTCATGGACAGAAGTCGGCATGGTGCCGGTTGTATTCAATCACGATGCAATTTATGTGTTTCATCAACACTCTGAAGTTCCACAGATTACAGGAAGCCACCAGCTGTACATGGAAAAATACTACTGGTCTCCCAGAAATCGATAAAAGGCATACACAGTTTGAGGTATTACTCCCATAGACAAAACTCGGAATGGTACATGTTGTATTCAATCCCGATGCAATTTCTGTGTTTAGTTGACACTCTGTAGTTCCACAGATTACAGGAAGCATCCACATGTTCTTCAGAAACTACTACTGTTCTCCTAGGAATTGATCAAAGCATAGACAGTTTGAGGCATTATTCCCTTATACAAAAGTCATCATGGAGCCTGTTGTATAAGAATCCAGATTCAATGTCTGTGTTTCATCAACACTCTGAATGTCACAGATTACACGAAGCCTCCAGCTGGGCTTCAGAAACTACAACTGCTCTCCCAGGAATCGACCAAAACATAGACAATTTTGTTCATTAACCTCATGGACATAAGTCGGCATGGTGCTTGTTGTATTCAATCCCGATGCACTTTCTGTGTTAGATCAACGCTCTGAAGTTCCACAGACTACAGGAAGTTTCCAGCTGTGCTTCGGAAACTACAACTGGTTTCCCTAGAATCGATCAAAGCATAGACAGTTTGAAGCATTAGTCCCATCGACAAAAGTCGGCTTCGTGCCCGTTGTATTCAATCCCGATGCCGTTTCTGTGTTTCATCAACACCCTGAAGATCTACAGATTACAGGAAGCCACCACCTGTGCTTCAGAAACTACTACGGTTCTCCTAGGAATTGATCAAAGCATAGAATGTTTGAGGCATTATTCCCTTGGACAAAAATCATCATGGAGCCTGTTTTATTGAATCCAGATTCAATGTCCGCGTTTCATCAACACTCCAAAGGTCCACAGATTACAGGAAGCTTCCAGCTTTGCTTCGGAAACTACTACTGGTCTATCAGGAATCATTTAAAACATAGACATTTTGATTCATTACCCTCATGGACCAAAGACGGCATTGTGCGTGTTGTATTCAATGCCAATGTAATTTCTGTGTTGCATCCACACTCTGGTCCACAGATTACAGTAAGCCTCCAGTTGTGTTTCGGGATCTACTAATCTGCTCCCAGGAACCGATCAAAGCATTGACAGTTTGAGGCATTACTCCTACGGACAAAAGGCGGCTTGGTGCCTGTTGTATTCTATCTTGAAGCAATTTCTGTGTTTCATGAACACGCTAAACGTCCACAGATTACAGGAAGCCTCCAACTGTGCTTCGGAAACTACTACTGGTATCCTAGGAATCAATCAAGGCATAGACAGTTTGATTCATTACCCATCATGGACAAAAGTCGGCATGGGCGTGTTGTATTCAATCCCGAAGCAATTTATGTGTTTAATTCACACTCTGAAAGTCCACAGATTACAGGAAGCCTTCACCTGTGCTTCAAAAACTACTACTGTTCTCCCAGGAATTAATCAAAGCATAGACAGTTTGAGGCATTACTCCCTTGGACAAAAGTCGGCATTGTTCCTCATGTATTCAATCCCGATCCAATTTCTGTGTTTCATCTACACTCTGAAGACCACAAATTTCAAAAATCCACCAGCTGCACATCGGAAACTACTACTTGGGTCCCAGGATTCGATCAAATCACTGACAGTTTGAGGCATTACTCCCACGGACAAAAGTCGGCATTGTGCCTGTTGTATTCAATCCCGATGTAATTTCTGTGCTTCATCAACACTCTGAAGGTCCACAGATTACAAGAAGCGTCCAGCTGCTTTTCGGAAACCAGTACTGGTCTCCCAGAAATCAATCAAACCATAGCCAGTTCGAGACATGACTTCCATGGACAAAAGTCGGCATGGTGCCTGTTGTATTCAATCCCGATGCAATTTATGTGTTTCAACGACAATGGTTCAAATGGCTCTGAGCCCTATGGGACTCAACTGCTGTGGTCATTAGTCCCCTAGAACTTACAACCACTTAAACCTAACTAATCTAAGGACATCACTCACACCCATGCCCGAGGCAGGATTCGAACCTGCGACCGTAGCAGTCGTACGGTTCCGGACTGCGCGCATAAAACCGCGAGACCACCGCGGCCGGCGTTTCAACAACACAATGAAGGTCCACGGATTACACGAAGCCTCCTGATGATCTTGGGAATCTACTAATTGTCACCCAGGAATCGACCAGAGCAAAGACAGTCCGAGGTATAACTCTCATGGACAGAAGTCGGCATGGTGCGGGTTGTATTCAATCACGATGCAATTTCTGTGTTTCATCAACACTCTGAATGTCCACAGATTACAGGAAGCATCCAGCTGTGCTTCAGAAACTACTACTGTTCTCCCAGGAATCGATCAAAGCATACACAGTTTGATTCATGAACCTCATGGACATAAGTTAGCATAGTGAGTATAGCACCCAATTCCGATGCACTTTCTGTGTGTCGTCAACACTCTGAAGTTCCACAAAATACAGGAAGCCACCATCTGTACATGGGAAACTACTACTGGTCTCCCAGGAGTCGATAAAAAGCATAGACAGTTTGAGGTATTACTCCCATGGACAAAACTCGGCATGGTACTTGTTGTATTCAATCCCGATGCAATTTCAGTGTTTAATCAACACTCGGAAGGTCCACAGATTCCAGGAAGCATCCAGATGCGCTTCGAAAACTACTAATGATCTCCCTGGCATCGATCAAAGCAAATACGGTTTGAGGCATTACTCCAATAGACATACGTCGGCATGGTGGCACGTGTATTCAATCCCGATGCAATTTCTGTGTTTCATCAACACTCTAAAGGTCCACAGATTACACGAAGACTCCTGACGTTCTTCGGGATCTACTAATTGCCTCCAAGGAATCGATCAAAGCATAGACATTTTGAAGCATTACTCCCATGGACAAGAGTCGGCATGGTGCCTGTTGTATTCAATCCAGATGCAATTTCTGTGTTTCATCAACACTCTGAATGTCACAGATTACACGAAGCCTCCAGCTGGGCTTCAGAAACTACAACTGCTCTCCCAGGAATCGACCAAAACATAGACAATTTTGTTCATTAACCTCATGGACATAAGTCGGCATGGTGCTTGTTGTATTCAATCCCGATGCACTTTCTGTGTTAGATCAACGCTCTGAAGTTCCACAGATTACAGGAAGCCTCCACCTGTGCTTCAGCAACTACGACGGTTCTCCTAGGAATTGATCAAAGCATAGAATGTTTGAGGCATTATTCCCTTGGACAAAAGTCATCATGGAGCCTGTTGTATTGAATCCAGATTCAATTTCTGTGTTTCATCATCATGCCGAAGGTCCACAAATTACAGGAAGCTTCCAGCTTTGCTTCGGAAACTACTACTGGTCTATCAGGAATCATTTAAAACATAGACTTTTTGATTCATTACCCTCATGGACCATAGTCCGCATTGTGCTTGTTGTATTCAATCCAGATGCAATTTTTCTGTTTCATCAACAGTCTGAAAGTCTACAGATTACAGGAGGGCACCAGCTGTGCTTCGGAAACTTGTACCGGTCTCCCAGGAATCGATCAAAGCATAGAAAGTTTGAGGCATTATTCCCATCTACAAAAGTCGGTATGGAGCCTGTTGTACTGCATCCCGATGCAATTTCCGTGTTTCATCAACTCTGTGAAGGTCCACAGATTGCAGGATGCCTCCAGCTGTGCCTCAGAAACTACTACTGGTCTCCCTGGCATCGATTAAAGCATATACGGTTTGAGGCATTACTCTTATGGACATACGTCGGCATGGTGGCTATTGTAATCAATCCTGATGCAATTTCTGTGTTTAATTCACACTCTTTAGGTCCACAGATTACAGGAAGCCTCCACCTGTGCTTCACAAACTACTACTGTTCTCCCAGGAATTAATCAAAGCATAGACAATTTGAGGCATTACTCCCTTGGACATAAGTCATCATGGTGCCTGTTGTACGGAATCCAGATGCAATGTCTGTGTTTCATCAACACTCCGAAGGTCCACAGATTACAGGAAGCATTCAGCTGTGCTTCGGAAACTGCTACTCGTCTCCCAGGAATCGATCAAAGCATAGACAGTTTGAGGCATTACTCCTATGGACAAAAGTCGGCAAGGTGCCCGTTGCATTCAATCTCGTAGCTATTTCTGTGTTTCATCAACACTCTGAAGTTCACAGATAACAGGAAGCACCCTGCTGTACTTCGGGAACTACTACTGGTCCCCCAGGATTAGATCAAATCATAGACAGTTTGAGGCATTACGCCCACGGACAAAAGTCGGTATGGTGCCTGTTGTATTCAATCACAACGGAATTTCAGTATTTCATCAAAATACAAAATGTTAATGTCGTCGGCCAAGTCAAAGGCACCAAAGCCACGTAATAAGTCAATAATCGATAAATAAAACATGAATTGTGCTGTTTCTTACTGGGTGATTACTTCAACTTAGAAGTTTCTTGTGTGTTCTACTGCGATGCTTTTAGTACCTCCGCATTCCGCAGCACGCCACATAAGTTTGAAGAAGATAAATGTAACCGTTTGAGAGAGAAAAGCGGGCAATGTGACGATCTGGCATTACGTCGATACGATAGCAAATGACGAAAACAGTGCGATTTCTCACGTTTTTACTATTTATGGTCACTTTTCACATTCTCTCGTGTAACGTGGCTGCCAGCCGCTGTTACATGCAAAATCTTATGGTCCTCGGTCATGTCCATGACACCAAAGCCGCTAACAAGTCAAATATCGGTACCTAAAACTTGAATTGTACTGCTCCTTACTTTCCGATTACATCAACTTACGAGTTTCTTCTGTGTTCCACTGCGGTGCTTTTAGTGTCTCCGCAATTCGCAGCACGAAACATAAGTTTGGAGAAGATAAATTTAACCGTTTGAAAGAGAAGAGCCGCCAATGTGTCGATCTCGCATTACGTCGATACGATAGCAAATGACGAAAACGGTGCGATTTCTCAGGTTTTTACTATTTATGGACACTTTTCACATTCTCTCGTGTAACGTGGCTGCCAGCCGTTGTTACATGCAAAATCTTATTGTACTCGGTCATGTACAAGACACGAAAGCCGGCTAATAAGTCATTAATCGATAACTAAAACTTGAATTGTACTGCTACATACTGACTATTACATCAACTTGGAAGTCTCTTCTGTGTTCCACTGTCGTGCTTTTAGTGTCTCCGCATACCGCAGCTCTCGACATAGATTTGCACACGATAAATGTAAACATTTCAGAGACAAGAGCGGCCAATGTGACGATCTGGCAGTAAGTCGATTCGATAGCAAATGACGAAATCGGGCGGATTTCTCAGGTTTTTACTACATATGAACATTTTTCACATTCTCCCGTGCAACGTGGCTGCTAGACCTCACTTCATGCAAAATCTTCAGGTTGTCGGTAATGTCCAAGGCACCAAAGCCGGCTTAAATGTCAGTAATCGATAACAAACCTAGAATTGTACTGCTTCTTACTGGCTATTACATCAACTTAGAAGCTCCTTCTGTGTTCTACTATGGTGCTTTTAGTGTCTCCTCGTACCGCAGCATGCGACATATCTTTGTACACGATAATTGTAACCGTTTCAGAGAGAAGAGCGGCCAATGTGACGATCTGGCATTACGTCGATTCGATAGCAAATGACGGAAACGGTCGGATTTCTCAGGTTTTTAATACATATGGACACTTTTCACATTCTCTCGTGTAACGTGGCTACCAGCCGTTGTTACATGCAAAATCTTAAGGTCCTATCTCATGTCCCAAGCACCAAAGCTGGCTAATAAGTCAATAATCGATAGCTAAAACTTGACTTGTAGTGCTTCTTACTGGCCGATTACATCAACTTATTAGCTTCTTCTGTGTTCTACTGTATTGCGTTTAATGACTGCGCATACCACAGCACGCGACATAACTTTGCAGACGATAAATGTAACCGATTCAGAGAGAAAAGCGGCCATTGTGACGATCTGGCATTACGGTGATTCCATAGCAAATGACGAAAACGGGCAGATTTCTTAGGTTTTTACTACATATGAACACGTTTCACATTCTTCGTTTAACGTGGCTGCCAGGTCTCGTTTCATGCGAAATCTTAAGGTCGTCGGTCATGTCCCAGGCACCAAAGCTTGCTAATAAGTCAATAATCAATAACTAAACTTGAATTGTACTACTTCTTACTGGCCCATTACATCAACTTATAGGATTCTTCTGTGTTCTGCTGCTGTGCTTTTAGTGTCTCCGCATTCCGCAGCACGCCACATAAGTTTACAGACGATAAATGTAACCGTTTGAGAGAGAAAAGCCGCCAATGTAACGATTTGGCATTACGTCGATACGATAGCAAATGACGAAAACGGTGCGATATCTCAGGTTTTTACTACATATGGACACTTTTCACATTCTCTCGTGCAACGTGGCTGCTAGGCCTCCCTTCATGCAAAATTGTAAGGTCCTAGCTCATGTCCAAGGCACCAAAGCCGGCTAAAAAGTCAATAACCGATAAATAAAACTTGAAATGTACTGTTTCATACTGCCTGATTACATCGACGTAGAAGCTTCTTCTGTGTTCTAGCGTGTTGCTTTCAGTGTCTCCGCATACCGCAGCACGCGTCATAAGTTTGCAGACGATAAATGTAACCGTTTCAGAGAGAAAAGCGGCCAATGAGACGATCTGGCATTACGTTGATTCGATAACAAATGACGGAAACGGGCCGTTTTGTTATATTTTTAGTACATATGAACACTTTTCACATTCTCCCGTGTAACGGGGCTGACAGACCTCGTTTCATGCCAAATCGTAAGGTCGTCGTTCATGTCCAAGGCACCAAAGCCGGGTAATAAGTCAATAATTGATGAATCAAACTTGAATTTTACTGCTTCTTGCTGGCCGATTACATCAACTTAGAAGCTTCTTCTGTGTTCTACATTGTTGCTGTTAGTGCCTCCGCATACCGCAGCACGGAACGTAAGTTTGCAGACGATGAAGGTAACCGTTTCAGAGAGAAATGAAAAATTCTGTGTTTGTGTCTACTGCCTGCTCATATTGTTTAAAGCATGTTGCTCTAAATGCCCAGTGGCTCTGATTCCCTTGATACATTCTAAACAAACTCGGAATGGGAAAGACCAAGCTCTGCTTATACTTATAGTCTGGAAAGTTGATATATCTTAGACAGTAAAATATGATGGTTAAAGATGTCCACTGAGTATTCCCATATACACTGAAATTAGCTTTGAACAACAAATTATTAATTGGCCACCTACTCATGACTCAATAGCTACTTCACTGGTGAAGGAGGTGACGACGTTGTTACGTCCATTAGAGGCTTCTGTAATTAGCTGAGAATGATGTGATATAATTGTGCCATGTGATTTTCTGTGGAGTTTCAGAGTAAGTTCTATAATGGTGTAGGACATTCATTCCTGCTGTTCTCATTCGAGGCAATCCTGGATGCTGAATCTCAAGCACCGGAAGATTAGAAACAGCAATGCAACCTCTGTCTTCCTGGCTGTGCACTATTTCAAAGTGCTGAGGTTTACTGTCTCTTCCCATTGTGCAGTACTTGTAGATTATTGTAAATAGATTATCTCTGATATTTAGAACATCTCATTCTAAACTTTCTAAAGAATGGGACTTTTCTGTTATGACCACTTTTTGTGTGAGGTGATAAATACCAGAAATTTGGTTGCATTTTGGGAAGCTAATGGTGACTGAGATTAGTGTGTGTGTAAATTAATGGAACTGGATTTTTCCCGATGTCGGCGGTTTTCCGAAGGTCGACGTTTTTCCTGAGGTCGGCGTTTTTCCCCCGAGGTCGGCGTTTTACTCCGAGGTCGGCGTTTTTCCCCGAGGTCGGCGTTTTACCCCGAGGTCGGCATTTTTCCCCGACGTCGGCGTTTTTCCCCCGAGGTCGGCGTTTTACTCCAAGGTCGGCGTTTTTCCCCGAGGTCGGCGTTTTTCCCCCGAGGTCGGCGTTTTACTCCGAGGTCGGCGTTTTTCCCCAAGGTCGGCGTTTTACCCCGAGGTCGGCATTTTTCCCCGAGGTCGGCGTTTTTCCCCCGAGGTCGGCGTTTTACTCCGAGGTCGGCGTTTTTCCCCGAGGTCGGCGTTTTACCCCGAGGTCGGCATTTTTCCCCGAGGTCGGCATTTTTCCCCGAGGTCGGCCTTTTTCCCCCGAGGTCGGCGTTTTACTCCGAGGTCGGCGTTTTTCCCCGAGGTCGGCGTTTTTCCCCGAGGTCGGCGTTTTACCCCGAGGTCGGCGTTTCTCCCCGAGGTCGGCGTTTTTCCCGAGCTCGGCGTTTTTTCCCGAGGTCGGCGTTTTTCCCCCGAGGTCGGCGTTTTACCCCGAGGTCAGCATTTTTCCCCGAAGTCCGCATTTTTCCCCCGAGGTCGGCGTTTTTCCCACGAGGTCGGCGTTTTACTCCGAGGTTGGCATTTTTCCCCGAGGTCGGCGTTTTTCCCCCGAGGTCGGCGTTTTACTCCGAGGTCGGCGTTTTTCGCCAAGGTCGGCGTTTTACCCCGAGGTCGGCATTTTTCCCCGAGGTCGGCGTTTTTCCCCCGAGGTCGGCGTTTTACTCCGAGGTCGGCGTTTTTCCCCGAGGTCGGCGTTTTTCCCCGAGGTCGGCGTTTTACCCCGAGGTCGGCGTTTCTCCCCGAGGTCGGCGTTTTTCCCGAGCTCGGCGTTTTTTCCCGAGGTCGGCGTTTTTCCCCCGAGGTCGGCGTTTTACCCTGAGGTCAGCATTTTTCCCCGAAGTCGGCATTTTTCCCCCGAGGTCGGCGTTTTTCCCACGAGGTCGGCGTTTTTCCCCTGAGGTCGGCGTTTTTTCACGAGTTTTGCGTTTTTGCCCCGAAGTCGGATCGGCGTTTTGTTAACCGAGGTCTAGAAATCTATCGATATATTGAAAATCGAAAGTATTTTCATGTATATCGAACTATACTGATATGTCTTGTCATCTTGATACATATATCAGACCACTAGATACCGATTTTTATCGAGTTAGCAATATTTTTCTATATATATATTTATTTCGAGAATCGTTTTCTTAGAGGTCAGATTTATTTTGAGACATCCATACATTTCACATTATTGATTCATTTCGATATATCGATTTACTCTGAGGAACAAATATATATAGAGTCGATTTTCTCGATATATCGGTCTATATCGAGTAGTCAACGCATTTCGAGATATCGATTCATTTCGAAATACCCGATTTTTGTCGAGATATCGATTTATTTTGATATACCGACACAATACGGGTTGTCTATATATTTCGAGGTATCTATTTATTTCCATGTATAGGTGTACTCCAGATAGCGATTTCTTTCGAGATATCGAAATATTTCGAGATATCACTATATCTCAAGTAAACCATATATTTCTAGATATCGCTATTTTTAGAGAAATCTTTATATTACGATGTATCGATATATTTCGAGATATTGACACAATGTCAATGCCGTTCTATCACATAAAGTATTCTCAGATCGAAATGCTTAGCATTACAAAATCTCCAATGTAGAGTCATCATACCGCAATTAAAATTCTCAAAATAATTTGGAGCTACGTTCAGTGCATATTTAAATGCATCTTTCAGAACAATAACAGAATTATCATTAGATCATCATTATCAGTGGCTAGAGAATTCCTATTATTTCGTCTACCAAAAATCGCGTCTCACTACGGCTTCTTCAGTACGCTGTTTTGTTTTCCACTGCTGACAATAGAAACGATCTGGCAGATGTGGCATTGTAGATGCCCAGTATGCGTGTCTTAATGGAAATAAACCGTCTGGAACATTTACCCTTGAACGTCCCTGGAATGGGATTTCATGGAACGTTATTCCTTTCCTGTGTCCATTTCTATCACACCAGCTGATCGCCACGACTGGGGATGGAGAGGAGGGGGTGGTGTGAAAGTTGGCAGCACTTTGAGTGGCAGAAAAACCGAAGAAAACATAACGTTTTCGTCATTTGTTTTCATAATGACTTAGTGCCAATTCGTCACATCGGACGCTTTTCTCTCGGAAACGTTTACATTCATTGTCTGGCAATCAATGTCGCCTGCTGAGGTATGCAGTCGCACCACTCTGTACGAAATAGAAGCTTAAGTTGATGGAGTCGACAAGTAAGGAGCAGTGTCTGTCTTGTTTTAGATATTGAAAATTCAATTATAGGCCTTATTTGCTGCCTTGTAGTTGACATAGGACCTTGCGATTTTGCACGAGAGACGTCCGGTAGCCACACCACACTGGAAAATGCGAGGAGTGTTAATGTGTAGTAAAAAGCGAAGAAAACCTTACGTTTTCTACATTTGTTTTCCTAATGACGAAATGGGAAATCGTCAGAATGGACGCTTTTCTCTCGGAAACGTTTACATTTATCGTCTGGCAATTAATGTCGCGTGCTGAGGTATGCAGTCGCACCATTCTGTTCTAAGCTGATGCAGTCGACAAGTAAGGTCGAAATATATCGTCACCTCGAAATACATCGACACCTCGAAATATATCAACACGTTGAAATAAATCACCACCTCGAAATGAATCTAAACCACGAAATAAATCGATACCAGGAGATAAATCGAAACATCGATATAAATCGACACATCCTAATCAACCGACACATTGAAATGAGGCGAAATATCGAAATGAATCGACATCTAGGCGCGTTTCGATGTACGAAGTGGATCGATATCTCGAAATAATTAGAGGTCTCGAGATAATTCGTAATCTAGAGGGTAAAGTTAATTTGCCGCCATTAACATAAAATTTGAAACTTCCTGGCAGATTAAAACTGTGTGCCCAACCGACACTCGAACTCCGGACCTTTGCCTTTCGTGGGCAAGTGCTCTACCATCTGAGCTACCGAAGCACGACTCACGCCCGGTACTCACAGCTTTACTTCTGCCAGTATCCGTCTTCTACCTTCCAAACTTTACAGAAGCTCTCCTGCGAACCTTGCAGAACTAGCACTCCTGAAAGAAAGGATATTGCGGAGACATGGCTTAGCCACAGCCTGGGGGATGATTCCAGAATGAGAGTTTCACTCTGCAGCGGAGTGTGCGCTGATATGAAACTTCCTGGCGGATTAAAACTGTGTGCCCGACCGAGACTCGAACTCGGGACCTTTGCCTTTCGCGGGCAAGTGCTCTACCATCTGGGCTACCGAAGCACGACTCACAGCCGATACTCACAGCTTTCTTTCAGGAGTGCTAGTTCTGCAAGGTTCTCAGGAGAGCTTCTGTAAAGTTCGGAAGGTAGGAGACGGATACTGACAGAAGTAAAGCTGTGAGTACCGGGCGTGAGTCGTGATTCGGTAGCTCAGATGGTAGAGCACTTGCCCGCGAAAGGCAAAGGTCCCGAGTTCGAGTCTCGGTCGGGCACACAGTTCTAATCTGCCAGGAAGTTTCATATCAGCGCACACTCCGCTGCAGAGTGAAAGTCTCATTCTGGAAACATAAAATTTATCTCCCATTAACGTAAAATCCATTTTTCACTTCAGATGATTGGACAATTAAAGAGAATTCAAACCGTTATTTTAATAGTATTCGTAGGTCCAATGCAGCATTTACCGTGGACAGTCCCTGAGCCTAGACTGTCAGTTTCATGTAGGAAGCACTACTTTAAAAAAGCACTCCGTCTTCAGGCCACAAGTGGCCAATCAGGACCATCCGACCGCCACGTCATCCTCACTGAGGGTGGAGGAGGAGCTGGCTCTCCCACTCGTTGTGGTAGTTTCCTTTGACTGTAGCCACTACTATTCGGTCGAGTAGTTCCTCAATTGGCATCGCAAGGCTGAGTGCAACCCGAAAAATGGCAACAGCGCATGGCGGCCCAGACGGTCACCCATCCAAGTGCCGACCTCGCCCGACAGTGCTAAACTTCAGTGATCTGACGGGAACCGGTGTATCCCCTGCGGCAAGGCCCTGGCCCATACCACATTTACATGATATTTTTGATCGCAGATCAGGTCCGATGGCTCGAAAGAATGGACGTTTACCATGTTATGCACATTTATATTTTCACTACTTCGACACAGCTGGTCCAGTTTCGACCACAGGTGAAGGTAGCTATAATGATCGTGCCAAGCATCCCGTGTACATTAGTTGCACCCAAGTGTGTGGGCATCACAGAATTCGTGACATTTAAATTTGTTACCTCTTCGCTACTATATTCTCAATAAATTTCGCAGACAGTATCCGCATATGACGCTGAATGTACCTACAAAATTATATCATTGTACGACACATGTTTCAGGAGATACGTCATAAAAACTCAGGACAAGGTCAGACGCTGCATAGTATGGGCGTGGACACACAGCTGTAAATAAATGCCTGGTCAACGACAAGCTTTTCCGTTAGTCATCTATAATGATAAAAAATCCCCAATATCGTCCACCAGCGCATTTTTCAAAAACCTTTATTTTGTCATCCATTATTTTTCTGTAAAAATCGAAAATACCGTGCATCATTGTGTTTTTAAAAATCGTCTCTTATTGTCATCTCTTTTTATGTATTTTAAGCCATCTATCGCTTGTGTAACCTGTGGCTACAAGTCCATTCCCTTTATGGGGGAATCGAAATAATACACAACGGAAAAAAGTGTGGGTCAATTTCTTCCTCATTTTTCGGAACTTCTGATAATAGTAAATCGTTGGCTTTTTGAGGGCGTGGCAGGTAGATACAAGAGATTAGTGTAAGATTAGAATTTGGGATACATACAGTGCCAGGAACTTCTGTTGCTATCTGGCTAGCTTCAGAGTACTTCACCATCTACTAAGTTATGCGTTTCAATGTGAATGGTGTGTTCTGTGCTAGGTCTACCCTTTACTGCACAATGCTGTTCCTTCGATGCTATTAAAACCAGGATATTATCAAAATATATGCACAGTGGCAGACTGGAGTCTGCAGAAGTATTTCCAGTGGAGGGGAGTGCGGGAGGAGCGTCGGGGCTGGAGTGCATGATTCTGAAACTGGCACTGTGTGTACAAATCAGCTGGTCAGTTACGAGATGCAACAAGCTGCAAGACCCTAACTCTATAAGCGCTACAACTGATCAAAGCTAAGGTTTAGCAGTATTGTGGACAAGTCTTATCTGGAAGAGTATGAGTATACTGTAACGAATAAAAATTATTTACTCCAGATTCCAGGGAGGGTTGGGGGCGATGGGTGAAAGTCCCCCTTTGCCTCTCCTCCCCTCCCCACCTCCTCCCCACCCCCTCCCCCTCCCCCTCGAGGACGCCAATGGCTGGCCCGTTCATTTTGAGAACATCAGAGCTGCAGTAACCTTTCTGAGAAACTGTTCTAGATGTCCTTGCGCGTCAATCTTACCACGCAGAACTCCAGTGGGAATGTCGGTTATCGCTGAAACAACTGATTTTCGGCTCACTTTAACCTCATTGTTAAAGCCCGTCACAATACCAGTTCTTGTAATAACCGATTTTCAGTCTTTTTATTTACATTATTTCCTCTAGTAAACGTAGAAATCAAACAAAGATTTAAAAAATTTGACTTTCTCAGATTCTTGATAAATGGAATCAACACGTTAAATTAAATACTTTTATGATGACCTGCAGCCGTCCAGAATGAAATTAGAATTATATTAATAGCGTCAGCTGCTCACGGGTGTCGATATATATCAACGGGGACAGGTGACAATGTGTCCCTCGTCTGGGACTACAGAAAACTGCCAGTATTCTCCTACTGATTTTAGTTTTTAGAAGCTCATCTCAAAAATGATATTGCAATTGGTTATCACAGCACTATGCGGGCGTTACGTATAGTCCAGCGATAAAGGGTGAAAACATCGGCTGGAGAACTCTCTTTTTCGTTTTAATTTCTCTGTTTTCAAGGGCTACAAGCAGATAACGGCATACTACGTAGACACAGGCAGCAGATCAGGCACTTTCTATTTTTATCCCGAAAATTTTAACTTTTTTCCTTGTATGATGTCGCAATTCGACCAAATCGACCATTGTGCTTCACTCGTACCGTATATCGTAAAATACTTCCAGACTTCCAGATGGTGCCATTCTGTGTTACAACTGACGTTCGGCAACAGCGAGAAACTGCGTCCAGTCTCGCGCACTGCTTGTATAACGGGCACAATATTGTCTCGGCAATGCTGGACCAATCCATTTGTTGCTCGTTTCTGTCAGCAGTGTTATTAAAGTGGCATACATCACTTTTCCCATTTTTTCTGTAATAACGCAGTATTTCAGAGCTATGGAAATTTAACGAATAAAAATTACTCGTGTTTTTTAAAAAAGGTTTACTTGAAAACTAAAAATTTTACTACGGCTCTGTGGCTAATCGATATATCTGTTTTTACGTGGTTATCAAGAAAAGATAAAAAGATACTTATTATAGCCGAGAGCAAACAAATACCGAAAGACATCGGTTATTCAGAACTAAACGCCCATATCGTTTTAACTGATCGGTTTTTCTATCTCTAAACTGCAGTGTCGTCATAGAAAAGTGTGTCGTTCCATCATTGTCCATAGCAACTTTGAGATATGTAAGTGTTTATGCGCAATATCGGCAAATAGAAACACGAAGAGGTAATAAGCATCTGAGCGATAGAATTTATTTCACGATCAGAAAAGTCGAGTGACAGACGAGACTGAATCACTGTAGTAGAAGTTATATGGAAAGCTGTGTAAAGGAAAATTTCCAGTTCTTTCGTGGATTCCAAAATTGAATCAAATTCCGGGACATCAAAGTGACATAGTCTTATACGGATAGTATTCCATGACTAACGTAATTGGCCCACATACTGTACTGGTATAAGGATAATATTACACGACTAACGTAATTTACCTGAAATAACTTACAAACATGTTACTATAACATTCGCTACTACTCATTACGCTAATTCACATTCAGCCATTAAGCGCAAGCGCACATCTCAGTTATGATATGTGCGCCATCCAAAAATTTATCAAGGTAGTAACTCAACACAACTACAAACGATCATTGTGTGCAAAATAAATAGGACACCAAATAAGAAGAACATGACGGGTTTGAATCATTCCCACCGCAAAGGATGAAAAATTCAGGCTCGCACACAAGACCACTTGATAACTAACCAGAAATTCAGATTAGTTGTAGCTTCGGTGACAATCGCCTTTTTTACATTTTCCCCGTAAACTAGATAATTATGAAACGTTAGCAACTACTCTAAAATATCTGCGGCAACGGACTTGCCCCGGAGGTTGCATCGGTTCACGTGAGATCACCGAAGTTAAGTGCGTTGTCGGGCGTGGTCGGCACTTGAATGGGTGGTCATCCAGGCCGCCCTGCGCTCTTGCCATATTTCGGGGTGCACTCAGCCTCGTGGTGCCAATCGAGGAGCTACTCGGCCGAATAGTAGCGGCTCCGGTCAAAGAAAACCACCATAACGACTGGGAGAGCAGTGTGCTGACCCCACGCCCCTTCTGTTCGCATCCTCCACAGATGATGACACGGCGGTCGGATGGTCCCGTCCCAGTAGGCCACTCGTGGCCTGAAGACGGAGTGCTTACAAAGCAACTACTCTCCAGTGCATGGCCGACCTACTGAGACCTTGATGCCTGGCATCAACAACACATGGCAGCACACGAGGTTGGCTTACGCCTACTGCCGAATTTTGCGATCTGTCGAAAGTCTGCGTAAGCACGTGGGGCCTTCCGTCTTAAGTGCAAGCATATCCATTGCGTGTTCTGCCGCGTGACTTGAGTGGAATGTTTCATTATTTCTGAAATTTTATAGAAATGTTTTTCGTTCCATATCCTCTCCATCGGTACTGAATTTACTGTAAAATTACTTGCTCACTTTTCAGAACTTCCGTTCATGGTAAATTGGTACTATTTGAAGCTGTGGAAAACACGAGTCTAGTGTGCTTCACCTTCAGCACCTTCTTTGCCAGTCTCGGTTCCTATGTCGCTGATTTCACAACGAACAGTTCGTTATCTACTGAGTATATTGTCTGTTGCACGACACTATCCCTCCTACACTGCAAGGGGGAGACACAGGAAATGATAGGATTTTTGAAACATGTAGCTATTAAGGTAATTTTGAAGCTAGGCATACGAAAATTTGTGTCTGGTTTCTAGGTCAGAAATAAAGTAATATGTGTTCCATTATTATTGGGAATGAAGTGAAATAGTGGGTGAACATTTTATTTTGAGATAAATAATTATGGAAGAACTATGTAAGTATTTTTAAGGCTACATCTACGAAAATTGGTATTTGACTTCAAGGTTACAAATAAGAAAATACTTGTTTTGGTGTTTTTGGAAATTAACCCCTAAGGGGATGAAATAGAGTGAGGTGGTGCGTTTCTGGCGCCAGTTTCCATCGATCGTTGTTTCGATCTTTGAGTCGCGGTCCAGAGGACACTGCTCCCTAAGCGACTGTAGTAGTTCTCTGCACGGCCCCACATCGGGCTTACCGCACTTACACTGGACACAGTTGCCAACAAATCGCCTGACATCGCGATATAGGTTGGACCAAAACATGTCTTCCCGAACTCGGTTCTAGGTCTTGTATAACGCCAAATGACCCCCGACCACCGAATCGTGGATATACGATGCTAACTCGTTCCTGTGGAATACAGACCTTCACTTCACCACGGTTGTCTCCCCCTTTACACAAGAGCCCGCCCCCGCCCCCCCCCCCCCCCCCCCCGAAGGCAACAGCCAGTACCGACGTCGCCATCCGCCTACTGCTGCCTATTCGGTCCCCACCTGGGTCCACAGCCTGTTTGCCGGCTGAGTCGCAGAAGAAACCGGGTGTCTCGGAGAGAAGGAAATTCGCCCCAAGATCCGGCTCCACGTGGCCCTTGCCTTCCCCAGACTCTGCCGCGAACATACGGCTAAGAGCGTCGCCAATTCATTGTCTCTGCCCCTAATATGCCAAACCTGGAGATAAATCTTGTCATCTTAACTTCGGCATGACTTTAAGCGAACTTATTAATCAAAGTTTAAGGGCTGGCACTGTCCAAATAACTCACGGAGGCTCGTTTGTTTCAGTTCAGTTGTAGTGCTCACCTGTTCTCCAGATAAGGTTGTGCAGTATATGTCTCAGAAAATTCTCTGCCCTTGATGTGTGTTGTGTTAGAGATAATTGGCAGCGGTCGACGCTAGCATACTGAGAGCACAGCACCACGGGGGCAGAGAGATATTTAAGGCCATGTCCTCTCCTTTACATCTTGGGTTATGTTGTCACTTCTGCGTGATTCCATCTTTCCGGTGAAGAACTATAGCATCCAAAGTTCAATTGCATTGCCAAGTTGAGTATATTTCTATGTCACTCCCTGTCTCGAGGATCTCTCGTATTGATTTGAATCCTTGGTCTGCTCGCGTCTATCGCCAATTCACACGAAATATTGAAGCAACCTAGTAGTAGTAGTAGTAGTTTTATTCATCCGTAGATCTCTTTTTACAAGGATATAGGACATGTCAAAGTATTTACAAGCTTAGATCAATTTACAATAAGCTAATTCGTATACACATATATTTACAGACTTCTAGTTAGAGACAATCGTTAGATTTTACTCCTGGTATACAATAATTTATTTACAAATAACTCATTAAATAATGTAATGCCACACTATTCACTCATATTTCACTATCAGTCACTGCACACACTATACACACATTGTTTCATAACACTTCACTCACTACATACACACACACACACACACACACGCACACACACACACACACACACACACACACACACACACACACAGGTGATCCTTGGGCCATTTTCTGTACTGCAAGTTCCCATTTGCTATCCTGAAAAACTGAGTCAGCATCCCTTCATAATGAGTGAGATGATGAGCTCAGAAAGAGGAAGAGGTGTTAGTATTGTGCTATGCATAGCTTGAGGGGAGAGTGTCTCTAGAAAGGAAAAAATAAGAAAAATAATAAAGTGAAGTTGTTATGTGGAATATTGGATGTTTTATAATCATCATCATTATTATTATTTGTTTGTATAACATTTTTTTATCAAACCCCTACTCTGCTTTATCTAAGTAATCCTTCAATGTATAAAATGTATTGCATAACAGGTACTTTTTAGCTGCCTTCTTAAATAAGTGTATTTTTGAAATTTCTTTAATCTCTTTTGGTAATTTATTGTACAGTTTTATTCCTTGGTAGAAAATGCTGTTTTGAGTTTTATGTTTATTTTTTCTTGGTAAATGTAAGTTGAGTCTCTCTCTTGTTGCATGGTCATGGACAGAGCTGTTTGTGCAGTAATTGCCAATGTTACTTTTGATGTGTACAACTGACTGGTAAATGTGTTCACATGGAGCAGTTAAAATTCCCAGTGTTTTGAACAGATCTTTACAATGAGCTCGACTACTATTTCTGGTTATTATTCTGATGGCTCTTTTCTGGAGTTTGAAAATTGTGTTCATATTTTGTGGATTTGTTCCCCAAAAAAGAATGCCATAGCTAAGAATTGAGTGTACATATGAATAATATGTAAGTAAAAGACACTGCATGTTACACACAGATGATAGAATTCTAAGGGCATAACATGCTGATGACATTCTGTTTGCAAGTACCTTTGTGTGTTCACACCACTTCAGCTGAGAGTCAATATTCATTCCTAGAAATTTTGCATTTGTTACACAGTCTATAGAGGTGCCATCTACATTTAATTTAACATTGTCATTTTTCCTCTTCAAACTGAAGTTCATGGCATTAGTTTTCTTTATGTTTAATGTCAATTTGTTGCTTATTGACCAATCGTAAACTTCCTTGAGAGTTTCATTTGCTTTCTCGGTAAGGAGTTCTCTTGTTCTCTCAGTGACTATAATGTTGCTGTCATCAGCGAAGAGAATTTTCTCACCATGAGTAACACTACTGGGAAAGTCATTGATGTATATCAGGAATAGTATTGGTCCTAATATGCTACCTTGTGGAACCCCTATATTAATATGTTTTGGTTCTGATAAGTATTTTACTAAATGTTTAGATCTATTTGAAGTATGTGTTATCTCTACTCTTTGTACCCTATCTGTTAGGTATGATCGAAACCAGTCATTAGCTACCCCTCTTATTCCTAATGCTTCTAATTTATTTAATAGAATCTTGTGGTCGACTGTATCAAAAGCCTTAGAAAGATCCAAAAATATGCCTGTGACACACTCATCTTTATCAAGAGCATTAAGTACAACTTTTGTGAATTCTACTATGGCTGACTCCGTATTTTTGCCACTTCGAAAACCAAACTGAGATTTGCTTAAAAGATTGTATTTATTCAGATAATTCATTAATCTGTCTTTCATAATTGCATCTATTATTTTTGAGAATGCTGACAGCAGGGAAATGGGCCGGTAATTTTCTATGTCTTCTGCATTACCTTTCTTAAGCAAAGGTACAACTCTTGCCTGTTTTAGCTGCTCTGGAAATGTCCCTGATGTGAAGGATTCATTTATTATATTTGTTAGTGGGCCTTGTATAATCCCTATGCATTGTTTCAGTACACACATTGGTACATCATCTAAGCCTTCTGACATTTTATTTTTTAGCTTTTGAACAGTTTTATTGACTTCATTCTCTGTGGTTGGAAGTAACATCATTGTATCTAGTGCAACAATTTTTGCAGGTGTTATATTTGTTTTGGGGAATTTTTGCTGTAACTTCTCTGCAATACTTGAAAAATGCTCGTTTACATAGTTTGCTAAGTGTTGTGGATCATTTATTACCTTATCCCCCTCCCTTAGCAGTATGTTATTCTGTGTTTGTTTGCCTCTCCCCGTTTCCTTTTTTATAACATCCCAGACTGCTTTGCTTTTATTCTCTGCATTATATATTATTTTGTCATTAAATGACTTTTTTGCAGCAATCAGCACCTTCCTATAAATCTTTTTGTGTCTATGATATAAATTTAAGAATTCTGGATCATTGTGAATCTTTTTCATGGAACTGAGGTGTTTAAGTGTTTGGGAGGACTTCTTAATACCTGCTGTTATCCATCTGTTTTTGTGAGATGTTGATACAGTCATGCATACTTTTGGAAATGCTGTTTCAAAGTTCAATTTAAACAATGTGGAGAATTTGGAGAATTTCATATTCACATTGGTTTCCTTATACACTTCATCCCAGCTTTGTTTTTCTAGTTCTTTTGAAAAATCTTTTATTTTGTTTTCTGATAAATGTCGTTTATAGGCTTGTAGTTTAGGGAATGATTCGATGCCTGATTTTACTGTTGTTATTTGACAGAGATGGTCTGATAGTCCGAGATCTTTTACAGCTACATCACATTTTTCCCTGTCTATATTTGTGGCCACATGGTCAATTACTGATGCAGTCATTGTAGTAACCCTTGTTGCACTATTGACCAATAGGGACATGCCAAAACTTTGAAGGATATTTATGAAGGTGCTGCTGGATTCATTTATGATATTAGTGTTGATGTTTATGTCCCCACACAGAATTATGTTGACCTTTGTACTTGAGACTTTATCTAGAACTTCTGTTAATTTATTGAAAAAAGTGTCCACACTACCACTGGGAGATCTATACACACACAAAATGATTAATTTCTTGGTGATATCGAGCCCTGATAATTCAATAGCTGATATTTCAATGTGTTTGTCTTCACTTACTGTACTGAGTTCATGTCTAGATTTGAACTGTGTTCCTTTTCTGATATAAATGCATGATCCTCCACCCCTTGAAGTAGTTCTGCAGTAAGAGTTTGCCCTTTCACACAATGATAATACTACATGTTGGATTTCTATGTCTCTACACCAGTGCTCAGTAATACAAACTACTGTGCAGTTCAAAGATTGGAGCTCAACTTCTAATGCTTGTATTTTATTTTTTATTGATTGCATGTTTTGATGGAGGATTGTTAAGTCTGTGAAATGCCCCATGTTACTCTTTCCGATGGTTTGTTTTTCTTTGTGACATCTGGTATGTGTGATTTTTGAAGTGTTATAATCTGTCTTGTGAGTGATTGTTTCAGTATTTTTTGAACTGCTAGAAATACTCTTTAGGCAGGGGAACCTGTTGTCTGGATTTATCCTAAAAAAGACCTACTTTTCCTACCTATGACAACAGGTATTTGACCATGTGTGGCCCGAGATCCACCCCCTATACTTTCATGAATCAGCTGTACCAATCTTCCCTTCCCAGTCCTGTTTAGGTGTAGGCCATGCCTAGTGAAACCCCATCTGTTGATAGTCCCGACGGGCACCAGAGAAACATGAGCAAAGTTGGCCGTCCTCAGAGCCATCCCCAGCCCCACATTGATTCGCCTCACAGCTCCATCAAGGTGTGGCTGATCATGACGCCGGAACAGCTCAACAAAGTGTACATTGGTGCCATGAGTCAGGGAAGCTATCTTGTCCAGGTCACCACCTATTTCATATGCCCCATCCCTGTCCAAACTGTTTCCAACCCCACCCTCTATCACTACATGGTCCTCCTTTGTAAAATCCTTACATAAAGACCCTAGGTCCTCTATCACATGACTTAGCCCTGCATTTGGTTTGAAGATACTGGTGGCCTGGTACGCTGCCCCTAAACTTTCCTGTAACTGAGGGCCTACACCTCGCCCATGGCTACTACCTAGCAGCAGCACTTTCTTCTTCCTAACACTTTGTACATTCCTAGGCTTCTTGGCCTTGGTTGAAGTGTGCTGCACATTTCCCGCTCCTCGTTCTACCTGAGGCTCTTCTCCACTTAACTCTGGCAGTGGCAGATACCTGTTTTTGGTGTTGATGATAAAACTATCAGATCGCGTTCTCTTTCTTCCTATCCTCCTACCAGCTGCCAGTTCCCAACCACCCTCCTCCCCCCTATTTCCCTTGATCCTTATCAGTTCCTTCCTTGCTTCCTCCAACTGTGCCTGAAGGGCACAGATTTTCCTTTCCTGCTCCCCAATCAAAATGTTCCTACTGCATACTCTGCAGTTCCAGGAGAGAGCCTCTTCTGTTCTCCCAACATTCTCCCCACTGCATTCCCCCCCCCCCCCCCCCAGTGAAAATATTTCCTACAAGATTGGCAACAAATCCCTCTACTCACTACCCTATAACAGCTCCCACATTTCTCACTCATGGTCAGTTTCGAAAGAATAGTTAAGTTTAAAGAATGTTTTAAATTTGTCAAGGTCGCGAGATTGTATGTCTGCAAGCAAAAAAAAAAAAAAAAAAACGACACAAAGATCTTATGTGCATTGGTTGTTGTTTTTCTACTGATTTAGAGATGCAAAAACAGAAGAATGAATTTGTAATTACTTTGCTTTTAGAGAATTTAAGTTATCAGGCGTGTTTGGTCAGGTTTTTAAACGTTTATAACTCGGAAAATTTAGACCTAGATCGCGTCTATCTAACTAGTAAACAATACGAAATGTGTTAGTTAAATACGATTTAGAAATGTTTAATTACAATTTTATTGTGACAATAGACACTGATGAAACTAGTAGCTGTCTTTTTTAAAAGATTTTTGCACTATCAAGAAAACTTGAATAGAATTTGTTGTGTTTATGTCACGCAAAATTACGGGTTATGTCGCGATTATCGGGACCTCAGCTAAAGAACAAGTTTTTTCAAGAACAAGCTCTGCTTGGACGCTAATATTCAGTTGTGTGACAAGAACGGACACTACAGCAAGTAATAAAAACAAAGAATATTTAAACTTGGCACTATTTCCTCTTAAATAAGTTATTTTAGAGGACGAAGAAAATACCTGTGATCTCACTCGGCGGCCATCTTGGGTATTGTCATACGATCATGTTCTAGTTGTTATCATTCTAAGAATATTGTTGATTAATCAACTGAGTAAGTAAATTTGAAGGTCAGTTTGGTCAAAATTAAAGCACCTCCTTAATTGCTTTAATCATTTGTATATAGTTTTGTTTAGGAAAGTTGGCTAGCCAAACGTTAAAAAAATCTGTTTCTTAGACTTAATCTGTTTCTCTGATGATTGGAAGTAATGAGGGTTCTGCTGCGCATTCTATGGACATTTGTACTATTTAAGTAAAGCCTTACCTAAGTATATTTACCTAGTCATATCCAAATTTGAAGTTTAACGGGTCTTGTTCCACGAAAAGAAATTTATTTATTATTTGTCCAACTGATCTGGCCTTATAAGGCAATCTCTTGTATTTTTGTGATTTTGATTTTATAATGCTTTTGATTGTAATAAAATATGTAGCAACTACAACGGATTACTATTGTGATTTTGGTGTGTCACTACCACAATCCCATTACATAGAGGATGAAATGTTTCATGAAATATTTAATTATGAAAGCATTTTTAAAGCTAAATATATTTAAACCTGAATTTGGCTTCTCAGTTGAAGTAAAAATTTAAAAAAAAGTACGTGTCTCACTGTTTTTGATACATTCAACCCATAAGGAGGTGGAATATAGGATGAAATGTTTTATGACAATAAATCAGTGTGAAAGAATTTTTAAAGCTAAATCTATGAAAATTCTGTTATTGAAAACTACGTGTTTCACTGTTTTTGGAACTACAACGCCAAGGAGGTGCGATAGGGGCACATGTATTCACTCACCCATCGCCTTCCAGCCCAACCTGCAAAGTATACGGACTTGAAATTTGATGAAGGTGTAAATATTACGCTGAAAGCACCATTTAAGAAGAGATTTTTCGAAATTCCACTCCTAAGGGGGTGAAATATGAGTTGAAAGGTTTTTTAAAAAAATACATGTCCCTATGTCTCTGTTGAAGCTAGAACTACAAAACTACGAAAATTGACATTTGGTTTCTCAGCCAGAAACAAAAAAAAAACAGGTTTTTATCATTTTCCGAAATTCTTCCATTGGGGGGATAAAATAATTAGTGAAGGTTTTTTGAAAATAAATCATTATTAAAGAAAATAGGTATTTGACTTCTCAGTTGGATGCAAAAAAATGCGTTTCGTTGCTTTTGGAAATTTAACTGATTAATAGAGTGAAATAGGGGATGAAAAGTTTTATGAAATATTTCACTATGAAAGCATTTTTAGAATTAAATGGATGAAGATTTGAATTTGGCTCCTTGGTTCTAAATAGAAGAATACATGTTTAATTGTTTTTGAAAACCTAACTCCTAAAGGGTGTGAGATGTTTCTGAAAATGGTTCATTATGAAAGCATTACTAAATATATCTGACAATTCGTATTCGGCTCCTCTGTTAGAATTTTTAAAAACTATGTGTTTCAGTGGTTTTGGAACTTCGATACTAAGGGGATGAAAATTTTAATGAAATATTTATTGCGTTATATTAAAATATTTTAAATCTGTATCTATGAAAACCGGTATTTCACTTCTCAATTATATAAAAAAAATATGTGTTGCGGAATGAAAGATTCTATGTAGATATCACCACAAGAATACAAACGGCTTGATTAACAAAAACCTTCGACTCCAGCTGCTGGCATTGCTTTTTGATCATTCAGTAAAAGACCATGCTTCAATGGCGTTAAGTTTAGAAAGTGTTGCAGTTTATAAAAGACATAAAAAAACGATTAAAGAAAAAAATTCTTTGCAGACGATAAACGGTCCGGTCTATGCAAGTAAAGAAGCGGATGATAAGCTAGCTCTTTATGCAAATGAGTTGGTCAGTTTAACTTCCGAGACATGTCATGCAGCAGGAACCAAATCCTATAGTTGCTACGATTGGCTAAAGGAAAAGTTTTTCAGAATCACGGGAAATCACTTCTGCAAGTGGCTGAGAATCTCGTAATGAATAAAAATTCTGTACCATCCTTCTTTCCCTATGGCAAAAAAAACTACAGAAATTTCCGCTGTGAAACTATTTGCAAACAAGAGAACGGCCCTTGAAATTTAACGCTTCAAAGTTTTTAGCCCTGCTCATTCCGGATATTGATTAGGAACTGTTAATCCACATGTGAAACCTGAGTACATAATCCCTGTGACATTTTATCAACGGTGTTACGTCGGGACAGCTTCTCATTCAAAAAGTTTGAAAATTCAATTTCTTTGTAGTTGCATTTTTTTAAGGTGTACTTGTCCAGACTCTTGGAACGGAAAGGTTTTTTTTTTTTTTTTTTTTTTTTTTAATTCGTGCTTTACAAAAGTTTCTACAGCCCATTGTTTGAAGCAGTGTCACGACTGCCATGAGCCGCGCGGGGTATCCGCCATGTCTCAAACGCCTTGTCACGGTTCGCGCGGCTCCCCCCGTTGGAGGTTCGAGTCCTCCCTCGGGTATCGTTGTGTGTGTTTGTTGTCCTTAGCATAAGTTAATGTAAGTAGTGTGTAAGCATAGGGACTGATGGTTCATATGGCTCTGAGCACTATGGGACTTAACATCTGAGGTCAGTCCCCTAGAACTTAGAACGACTTAAACCTAACTAACCTAAGGACATCACACGCATCCATTCACGAGGCAGGATTTGAACCTGCGACCGTAGCGGTCGCGCGGCTCCCGACTGAAGGGCCTAGAACTTCTCAGCCACATAGGCCGATCTATCATGTATTCTAGAGAAGCTGCCCGGTCGTCAGTGGCGCCTGTCCTTTCGAGAACAGTTGCTATCTTCATATATATGGTTAAACGCTACCCAGCCATTGACCTTCGTCTGTGCGAATGCGCACAGATTGCCCGAAATCTTACGGGAATCGTCACCTTAGTGTGGGCCAGTATTGAGTGGATGGGCAAATACCTATTACGTACATTACGTTTGTGGATTGTGGACGGTTGCGAATGTGAGTCGCACGGGAAGGGTGCAAGGGATAAATGCCTGCAGTGACGGTATTCATCTGTGTCCTCGGTGGCTCAGATGGATAGAGCGTCTGCCATGTAAGCAGGAGATCCCGGGTTCGAGTCCCGGTCGGGGCACGCATTTTCAGGTGTCCCCATCGAAGTATATCAACAACACCTGTCGGCAGCTGAGGGTTTCAATTAACAATCAATTGTGAAGGGGATTCGAAGAACCTTTTGCCAGGCACTTAAATGTGATTTGCAGAGTATCCATATAGATGTAGATCAAAGCTCGTCCCGTGACGCACGTGCACAAAATGATTCATACTGCACAATGCATGCAAACATACTCGCCAAAAACAATGACGAATAACGAGTGCTGCATATCCAGGTTAGACAGATCGGCTTTTCCTGCCAAGAATAACAGGGAGTTTCTATCTAGGAACAATTCCAGCTAGAGGAAGGGTTGATAAGTGCTTCTTGGATTGCACACTAAACGTAAATAACGAAAATGCATTTTTGGTAAAAATTGGTCAAAACATAAACCTGTGCTCTCCGTATTGCATTAGCCGTTTTGAATATTGAAAATCTGACTGCAGATTCGTGTTCAGCGACATTAAAAATATATATATGGAACACTCAGTTCATGCAAATCGAAGTAATAATGTAACTAAAAGGTTTCCCTAGACGTTGAACTTTTTGTTTTTTGTTTTTGGAGATACGATTTTCTCAGAACGGCATGAAGCATTAACTAAAAAAGGTTCAATCTCTTAACTTCTACCTTTGATCCAGAAAAGTAAACACTTTTCTTAGGAGCTTATACCTATAATATATGACATTGATTAATATTAACTAATTTTTGTGAAGGCATAAGAAGTGAAATAAACCCCCAAAAAATCGAACTCAGAGTTCGAATTAGCACCGTATCGTTAAATTTACGGTTGTTTCATTGCGGTTAGGTATGCGCTCCCATAAATTTTATGTAATATCGACTGATGTTTTCCATTTTTAATTTCAGAGAAGTAATTTAGTATCAACTGATGTTATGCATTTTTGATTTCAGGTAACATCTGAGGGGCCACACTGCACGCAGTCTGCGTGATCAAATCATAATTGCGGGCACTATTATTTTTTTTTTTTACTGAAAATCTAAAATAAAGCTCATAGTATGATCACTCGTAATTCCCAAACAGATCCTTCAAATGTATTTTCACCGTCTCAAAAAAAATGTACCATTTTTTGCTCATTTGAATGAGAACCTGGCCGTAACGCCGGAATATAGTCAGGAGATTTTTTTCGGAGACGCTGTACGTTCGCGAGAAGAATTTCGTTCTGCGCGTGTCGATGGGCATTCTACAGATATTACTGTGTGTGTGTACTACTCAGTCGTGCCATTCGAGTGTACATCTTTGCATAGTTTTCCTTTGACGATGTAAACAGTGTTCGGCTCAGTTGCTAACTGGCCAGTGAGTGGTTCCGAAGGTGTCGGACGTGCGGTGCGTTCTGTCTGCTAGGACAACAGCAGACTGGCGTGGTGCGATGGCAGAAGCAGACACTGAGGGAGCTAGCTGCTGGGACGCCAGCGAACAATTTATGACAAGTAAGACGAAGAGGACTATTCTAAAATTATGAGCCGCCTCAATAGTGTTTATCATTAGTAAATCTTGTAGTTGAGACTGACAATCAATCTACAGTAACTGACAGTTTTGCCTAGAGAGAGATTAAAGAGAAATACAGGAAATCCCCCACTCACTGAAATTTTGGTTGTGATGACAGGCCGATGGGCAGTGTAGCCCGAGATCTAAGTTAGGTTGGAAGGGGGTAATTTGATTGAGAGATGTTTACGCCAACGATTATGAATGCCGAGTAAACGTTGTGTGAGCAGATTTCCCTGTAGCGTAACCTAGTGTTTCCGTCCGCTCCATGTTTAACACACTTTCTCTGACTGTGGACAAAAGTCGCACAACAGCGAAGAAAACTACGTTTCTGGTGGGGGGAGGGGAGAGTTCCCTATGTAACTTTCACTACAAATTTTAGTAACCGCCGAAACTAGCCGAATTAGAAGCGTAATTTTAACTATATTTCCGTTTGTGGGAAAATAGTGATTCTCCTCTTTCGTCAACAACTGTAATACGTAGGCGAGTTATTAGTTTTTTTTTTTTAACTCTGAATCATGATCTCAATAGACGCAGTGCTTTTTACGTTACTTGATGCGTGGTCAATAGTAAACAATGCAATGTATTGGTAAATTCTTTGAAGTGTGACGTGTGTTGCATAGGCGACGTTTGCAATGTTCGTAAGGCCAAGCTTGTATATATTCTGTGTCTGTTTAATTAAGGCGAGGAGAATAATGTTCAAGGAGCACTGCATTAGCGGTCTATGGAGAAATTGAGAATTTGGATCTGACGAATGGCATGCTCGGGCAGTTCGTGCTATTATGTTGACCACTGCGTAATTCGGACACAGTGAACATTGCCTCTCCCTAGTAATCAGGAGACTCTGGTGGTAATCCTGGTCTGGCACAAATTTTCAACAGTGCCTATTGTCAGATAATTTTATTAGTTGTTTCGGTCTTAAATTGTGTTTTGTTCACGAAACCTCGTTTAGCTCTTTCTTGGATAACAGCTTTGGAAAGCGTACAGTCTGTACAGGTTACATTGATACTCACTCGTCGTTAGTCCAAGGCAACTACAGCTATTTTTAAACACAGTTGTAGTGCATATTAAGCCTACATACGTATTTGTGTCCTGTGTTTCTTTACCAAGAACTTCTTCGTAGGTAGTTTCCCTGTAGTGGTATTTTGTTCTAGTATTTATAGACTGCAGGCTTATATGAAATATGAAACACATATCCGAAGTTTCTGTTGATGCTGCAGATCCTGTTTTATCCGTACTAGGGGCACAAACACTTCATCTAATACTGGAGAACACAATTTGTCTCGAGATTTAGCAATTTTTCGTAATATAGGCCTAGCTTCGATATATTTTTCTCTAATTCTTGTTTGGATTTAATCTTAAAGCACACTAACTTTTCCACCAATTATTCTATATGTGGTTTCATCCCTTTCGTAGCATAGAGTTCCTAAACGGTCGATAATATTAGTGATTTCCTTTCTCCCTTTGATTTTCTGTAGAATCTCCTGTTTATGGTTATTGATAACCTGTTTCACATTCTCACTTTTATTATTTTTATTTTTCTAGTTTTGTGACTGGTAGCCAAATTTTCTTTGAATTCAGTTTTTAATTCTAAAATAGTAACAGTCAAAGGTCAAGTGAAGATTGCGATCTATTTGAGGAGAATGGTTCGGAGATCTTTTATATTAGACGTACACAGGTCATTGAGATCCTTATCTATATAACATTACTTCGAGTTTGATGTAGCCCATTCTCTAGTCATAATGTCGGCTGTATCGTAGCGTATTGTCTCGATTAGGATGGAGATTTTGGTTGAGAGTTGCCGAAGTCAACGAAAGTGATTACGAAGTCAAGACTGTACTAACAGAACGATCTGTAGCGTAGACCAAAACGCTCTTTCTGTCCTTTTAAAATCTCTTTTAATTAAAAATAACTAAAGCTGCAAGATACAATCACAAAAACTGTGTTACGTAATACAGAAATCCCAGACAATTGTGGTGTATGTTGTGTACGTACACTAATTTTTTGTCCTGAATATATATTTTTTACTCATTTGCTGGATTCCAGTTTCCCGCTTTTTGCGGCGAAAAACCTTTCCCTGCGAAGGGCCCAATAGCATGTCGGTTATATTTGTGTCTTTATCGACGGTCAGTAATTTCATGATAGTCTATCCACCGGCGTCATTGTTAACATCGAATAAAGATTTAAGTATTAGGAAGGCTAATATGAACCTAACGCATGAGTAGGTCTAATGATGAATAAAAAAAAATCGAATGCGGGTTAGCTACTACAAGCAGCATAGTGAACGCGTTATTGTGGCTAAGATAGACACGAAGCCCACACCTAACACAGTCTTAAAAGTAGTCCGCAGATGAGGAAGAAATTGATGAAATGTGCAATGAGATAAAAGAAATTATTCAGATAGTGAAGGGAGATGAAAACTCAATAGTGACAAGTGATTGGAATTTGATAGTAGAAAAAGGAAGAAAAGGAAACGTATTAGGTGAATATGGAATGGTGGTAAGAAATGAAAGAGAAAGCCGCCTGGTAGGTTTTTGCCCAGAGCATAACTTAATCATAGCTAACACTTGGTTCAAGAATCGTGAAAGAACGTTGTATACGTGGAAGAGACCTGGAGATACGGCAAGATTTTAGATAGATTGTATAATGGTAAGACAGAGATTTAGAAACCAGGTATTAAATTGTAAGACATTTCCAGGGGCAAATGTGTACTCTGACCACAATCTATTGGTTATGAACTGTAGATTAAAACTGAAGAAACTGCAAAAATGTGGGAAATTAAGGAGATGGGACCTGGATAAACTGAAAGAACCAGAGGTTGTACAGTGT
This sequence comes from Schistocerca gregaria, assembly GCF_023897955.1. Classification (NCBI taxonomy): domain Eukaryota; kingdom Metazoa; phylum Arthropoda; class Insecta; order Orthoptera; family Acrididae; genus Schistocerca; species Schistocerca gregaria. The sequence continues at coordinate 17,130,834 of NC_064930.1, read as the reverse complement.
TTCAGGGAGAGCATAAGGGAACAATTGACAGGAATGGGGGAAAGAAATACAGTAGGAGAAGAATGGGTAGCTTTGAGGGATGAAGTAGTGAAGGCAGCAGAGGTTCAAGTAGGTAAAAGGACGAGGGCTAGTAGGAATCCTTTGATAACAGAAGAAATATTGAATTCAATTAATGAAAGGAGAAAATATAAAACTGCAGTAAATGAAGCAGGCAAAAGGGAATACAAACGTCTCAAAAATTAGGTCGACATGAAGTGCAAAATGACTAAGCAGGGATGGCTAGAGGACAAATGTAGAGGCGCAAATCACCATGGGTACGATAGACACCGCCTACAGGAAAATTAAAGTGACAGCATAGATCGGGGTGGTGGGATCACTCATGGGAAAATTCCTGCAGTAGTGGATGTTAAAGCTACACCGTTTTTAGATTGAAGTCAGCTGATAGGTATTCCTGCTTAAGGGAAGTCTCTCTAACAAAAGATCCACTTTTGACAAAGCTTAAGTATCCAAGTAATGAGAGAATTAGTATATTTCATCAAAATCTACAAGATGTTAGAGATAAAGTTAGTGAACTGCTTATAGATGTTGACTCTGAAATTATTGGTATATTTGAGCACTTCTTAAATAAGGAGATAATTCAGAGGCTTCCTTTACCAGGATACAGGTTGGCTGCCAGCTTTTCTAAGAGCTCTTTTCGGTGTGAGGGAGTAGCCATGTATGTGAAAAACAGCATCCCATTAGAGTCAATTGATGTTTCAAAGTACTGCACTGAAAAGTTGTTAGAATGTTGTGAAGGTATGGTTAAATTTAATGGAGCTAAACTTCTAATTGTTATTTATAGAGCCCCAGACGAAAATTTCACAACATTTTTGCTAAAGCTAGAGGAGGTTTTTGGTACACTTTGTAGGAAATACAAAAAATTATTTATATGTGGTGATTTCAATATTAAATGTAAAGTGATTGTGCAAGTAAAAGGATGCTGGTAGATCTCCTTAATTCATATAATCATATGCAAACTGGTATGGCAAAGTGGTATGCAGGTAGAATAGCTAAGTCTCAGGATAAAATTAAAACCATATGGTCAGTCGTAAAGGAAGTGGGTGGTCTGCAGAGACAGGTCGACGATATAGAATCAGTGCGTAGTGGGAATGTTCGTGTTACTGATAAGTCGCATATATGTACAGTATTTAATAATCACTTTCTGAATGTAGCAGGTGAACTAAATAGAAACCTAGCCCCAACAGGGAATCATATAGCGCTCTTAGAAAAAAGTGTTCCGAGACTGTTACCTGAAATGGTCCTCCATGATACTGACAAGAGGGAGATTGAGTTAATAATTAAATCACTAAAGACCAAGAACTCTCGTGGATATGACGGGATATCTAGCAGAATACTGAAGTATTGTTCTGTGTATGTTGGCCCAGTATTTAGCCATATCTATAACTTTTCCTTTAGCAGTGGTCGGTTTCCTGACCGATTAAAGAACTCTCTAGTGAAGCCACTTTATAAAAAGGGAGACAAGGATAATGTTGACAACTTTAGACCTATTTCCATGCCATCCGTGTTTGCTAAAGTTATCGATAAGGTTTTATATGCAAGGTTACTGGAGCATTTAAATTCCCATAATTTGCTGTCAAATATACAGTTTGGTTTTAGAAATGGTTTAACAACTGAAAATGCTATATTCTCTTTTCTCTGTGAGGTTTTGGACAGATAAAATAAAAGGTTGCTAACGCTAGGTGTTTTCTTTGATTTAACGAAGGCTTTTGACTGTGTTGGCCACAAAATATTACTGCACAAGTTGGACCATTATCGAGTAAGGGAGTAGCATACAATTGGTCCGCCTCTTACTTTAAGAACAGAAAGCAGAAGGTAATTCTCCGCAATATTGAGAGTGGTGGTGTTAATCATTCGCAATGGGGCTCTGTTAAGAGGGCATTCCCCAAGGGTCGGTTCTGGAGCCACTGCTGTTTCTTACTTATATAAATGATATGCCTTCTAGTATTTCAGGTGATTCAAAAATATTTCTGTTTGCTGATGACACCAGCTTGGCAGTGAAGGATCCTGTGTGTAATATTGAAACAGTATCAAACAATGTAGTTCATGAAATAAGTTCGTGGCTTGTGGATAACAATTTGATGCTAAATCACAGTAAGACTCAGTTTTTACAGTTTCTAATTCACAATTCAACAAGCACCGATATTTTGATCAGACAGAATGGGCATGTTATAAGCGAGACGAAACAGTTCAAGTTCCTAGGCGATCGGATAGATAGTAAGGCGTTGTGGAAAGCCCATGTCCCGGATGTTGTTCAGAAACTAAATGCTGCTTTAGTTACCATTAGAACAGTATCTGAAATAAGTGACAGTTCAACATGGAAAATAGTCTACTTCGCATATTTTCATACGCTTATGTCGTATGGTATTATTTTTTTGGGGTAATTTTTCTGATTCAAAAAGGGTATTTTTGGCTCAAAACGGGCTGTTCGAGCTATATGGGGTGTAAGTTCGAGAACCTCTTGTTGTCCCTATTCAATAGTCTGGGAATTCTGACATTGCCCTGACAGCATATATTTTCTTTCATGTTGTTTGTTGTTAGCAGTATTAGCGTTTTCCCAACAGTTAGCAGCTTTCAATCAGTTAATACTAGGCACAAATCAAATCTGTATGTAGAATGCACTTCCTTGACTCTTGTGCAGAAAGGAGTGCAGTATTCTGCTGCATCCATTTTCAATAAGCTACCACAATAACTCAAAAATCTTAGCAGTAGCCCAAAATCTTTTAAGTCTACACTGAAGAGTTTCCTCATGGCTCACTCCTATTCTGTCGAGGAGCTCTTGGAAGAGCTAAAAAATTAAGCAAATTTCAGTGTTACGTTGTTGATTTTCTTTATTTAAACTTACGACTTGTCGCCTGAATATGTTTTTATATTTCATTGTATCTGTTTCTACTATCATGTTATAATTTCATGTATTGACTCGTTCTATGACCATGAAGATTTCTCCTTAATTTGATCCCATGGAACAATAAATAAATAAAAATAAAAAAACTTTGGAGAAAAGAGATCCACTTGTATGCACATCAAGAGCTCAGATGGAAACCCTGTTATAAGCGAAGAAGGAAAAGCAGAAAGGTGGAAGGAGTATATAGAAGATCTGGAAATGGAAGAGCATGTAGATGGAGATGAAATAAGAGATGATATACTGCGTGAAGAGTTTGGCAGAGCAGTGAAAGACCTAAGCCGAAACAAGGCCCTGGGAGTAGACAACATTCCATTATAACTACTGACACCAGTGGAAGAGCCAGCCCTGACAAAACTCTACCATCTGATGAGCAAGATGTATGAGACAGGCGAAATACCGTCAGACTTCAAGAAGAATATAATAATTCCAATCTCTAAGAAAGCAGTTGTTGACAGATGTGAAAATTACCGAACTATTTGTTTAGTAAGTCACAGGCGCAAAATACTAACGCCAATTCTTTACAGACAAATGGAAAAACTGGTAGAAGCCGACCTCGGGGAATACCAGTTTGGATTCCGTAGAAATACTGGAACACATTAGGCAATACTGACCCTACGACTTCTCTTAAGAGCTAGATTAAGGAAAGACACACTTACGTTTCTAGCATTTGTAGACTTAGAGAAATCTTTTGACAATGTTGACTGGAATACTCTTTCAAATTCTGAAGGTGGCAGAGGTAAAATGATGGGAGCGAAAGGCCATTTACAATTTGTACAAATACCAGAAGGGAGTTACAAGAGTCAAGGGGCATGAAAGGGAAGCAGTGGTTGGGAAGGGAGTGAGACGGGGTTCTAGTCTATCGCCGATGTTATTGAATCTGTTTATTGAGCAAGCAGTAAAGGAAAAAAAGAAAACAAATCGAAGTAGGAATTAAAATCTGTGGAGAAGAAATTAAAACCTTGAGGTTCGCTCATGACATTATAATTCTGTCAGAGACAGCAAAGGACCTGGAAGAGCAGCTGAATGGAATGGAGTGTCCTGAAAGAATGATATAAGATGATCATCAATAAAAGCAAAACGAGGATAATGGGATGTAGTCGAAACATGTTTCGTGATGCTGAAGGAATTAGATTAGGAACTGAGACACTTAAAGTAGTAAAGGAGTTTTGCTATTTGGGGAGCAAAATAACTGATGACAGTCGAAGTAGAGAGGATATAAATTGTATACTGGCAATGGCAAGGAAAATGTTTCTGAAGAAGAAAAACTTGTTAACATCGAATATAGCTGTAGGTATCAGGAAGTGTCTTATCCGAGTTTTTTGTATGGATTGTAGCCATGTATGGAAGTGAATCATGGACGATAAAGAGTTTGGATAAGAAGAGAATAGAGGCTTCAGAAATATGGTGCTACAGAAGAATACTGAAGATCAGATGGGTAGATCACTTAACTAATGACGAGGTATTAAATAGTATTGGGGAGAAGAGAATTTTGTGGCACAACTTGACTAAAAGAAGGAATCGGTTGGTAGGACACGTTCTGAGGCATCAGGGGATCACCAGTTTAGTATTGGAGGGAAATGCGGAGGGTAAAGGTCGAGGATGGAGACCAGGAGATGAATACACTAAGCAGATTCAGAAGGATGTAGGTTGCAGTGAGTATTGGGAGATGAAGCTTGCACATGATACAATAGCATGGAGAGCTGCATCTAACCAGTCTATGGACTGAAGACCACAACAACAACAATAAGAAGGCATCTGTCTCATGTGTACCCTTCAACAGAGATGGGACAGACAAGACGGTTAGATTAGACTATATGTAGTTTCCGTTGCAATTGATCCATAATGAGGAGATTCTCAGTGGGAAACTAATATGCTAATTTACCTTCCACAGATCGCAAGTGGACTGATCATGCACGTGAAATGAGGGATGAAAATTTAGACGTACTTCTGATCGTACTCGTATTATTTGAAACCCCCCCCCCCTCTCTCTCTCTCTCTCTCTCTCTCTCTCTCTCTCTCTCTCTCTCTCTCTTTCTTTCTCATTCACTCACTCACTCACTCACTCACTCACTCACTCACTCACTCACTTCCTCCTTCCTCACTCACTCTCAATCGCGCACGCTCTAGTTCTACTAAAAAATTCAATTCGTTAATGGTGTCGGAGGAGATGGTTAAATAAATCCTTTGGGCTGCTCTTAAACTGAATTTTGTCAGTAGTAAGAATTTTTTGGCTGCTGACAAATTATTGAAATTTCGTTTTCCTGAATGATGGAGACTTTCTTGCACCAAAGTAATGAACTTCCAAATTTTTGTGGAGATTATTCATGTTTCTAGTAATGAGTGCATGCAATGAGCTGTTGATTTGAAAATATTCATTTGTTTTTAAAGACAAATTTCACGAAGAGAAGTTATCTTCTTCCTCCACCTTGTTAAATTGATCTATTTCCACGTCCCTAATCTCAAGCTGTGTTATATTAACGCTAAACACAAAACATTTCTTACATGCATTTCCACTATTTTCCAACAAGTTGACTATTTTTCATGAATAATATATTATTAGTAAAATTTTTGAAAAGGTTTAGAAAGACAGGTCTTGTGGGCAAATTTCAAAAATAAAAAGACCACAGAATTCTTTATAATAAAGCTTCTCCATGGATTTTAATTCCTACTCTGATTTTTTCTTTTGTTTCCTTTACTGCTTGATCAACAAACAGAGTGAATAACATCGGGGATAGACTATAACCCTGCCTCACTCCCTTCCCAACCACTGCTCCCCTTTCATGCCCCTCGACTCTTCATGCCCTCGAGTAAGACAACTGACTGTTAGAATTCCATGGTGCTGGGACAAATGGTTTGAGAGGAAAGGTACATTTAGTTAGAAAAGTTAAGGAAATTTTAAAGTTGTATTGCACTTAACGACGTACATGCACTCATTTAAATTCATAGTTTCTTTCACTGCATGTGTCATAGATTTCTCTCCCGAGTATTGAAAGCAGCGCACTGTAATTTTTTTTTTAGTTTTTTACATGGCTTGTAAAGCTTTCCGTTCCTTTCCAATAGTATGCATGCCGTACAAAAGCAAAAATTGGTTTCATGATATTCAATATTTTATTTCTTGCAAGCCTTCTAGGACTTCTCTCGAAAACTTTGTGGGTAGATCTTGGCCTTTGTTTTGTTCAGAAACAAAAAAACACCCCTGATACGTTTTTACAATAGCAAACAAATGACTAAAAGACAAGAAACAGTGTAGTCAATAGGTGAAATCTCAAAGCAGCGGGAAAAAATGTCCCTTGCCTTATCAGCTCAAAGAACAGCTGTCACAGAGAAACAAGTGGGCATGTGTCACATAGCAAGCTGCCATTTAGGACTTTGAAATAAGGATTTGGGCTAAAATGCTTTTATATTCGCACTAAGTGTAAATCAAACAGATACAATGACCAATAGAAAAAATCTTATTTTCATTCTGCTCTAGTGAATAAATATATTGCGAATCAATGGTTCCCCAAACAGGAGAGGACTAGAAACTTTGGAAGTGTGGTGGTGTAGAAGAATGCTAAAACAGTTTAGATCGAATAGCTGATGGGGAGATACGAAATCAGATTAGAGAGCAGAGAAATTAATGGCACAACTTGACAGGAAGAAGCGATCGTGGGTAAAGGTCATATTTCGACTCCGCCCGTCCGCTGTGACCCATGACGTTCAGCATGACGGTCATTAGTTTGCATTTCGAAGGATATCAGTGGCCTTATTAAATGTCACCTGTTATTGTCTTCCTTTCTAGCGCCATTTGTAATGTTCGTTAACTATGATTTTTTTTCGGAATATGTCGTGATGAACGATGGGAGGAACCCAACAACACAGCTTAAATTGTCGTTAAAGAAATGAGTAGCGATTGTATTTTTATCTTTCTTATCCGACACATAGGGGAACCCGGGTAGAATGGGGTACAAAGTTGAAAACTTTGATTAAATGTACAAAAGTGATAAATAAGAGAGTTACCAATTTTTATATGAACACATTATGATGTATTAATCACAAATATACAAGAACATTGCCATAAAATAAAAGAACAATATTTTTTCACTCAAAAATAGAAATGTATGTCATTTCCCCATTCTGCCGTGTGCACGGGGCAGAATGGGGTGGTAAGTACAAGTGATTACAAAAACGTATAAAATCATCGCAAATGCAGAAAATATTGCCTTGCTCGGTATTTGTTTAGTTTAAAGTGAATATTAATGTCAAACTACAGTGTTCGTGTATTGTATCCTTTTCTTAAGGCTGTTTGCAAAATTCACACACGAGGAGACACTCATAATCTTAGCTAGCTATTCGTGCACAAGAATTGTGTGTCCATTTTTTGCACGTGGATAAGCGACCCAACCTTCAACTGATTTTGAATATAACCCATCACAGTATAAACATTCACAGTCAGAACTTTCCTCATAATTACTCTCGTTAGTATTGTATTCTCTCTCCTTTTTTCCATTTATCTTCAGGCCCTTTATTTCCTTTTTGACTTCTTAATTATATTCTCTCTCGCAAATAGTTTTTCCTTTGCACTTCTTTCTTTGGCAAAGTTCTTTTTCTATTTTTCCTTAATAATGGCTTCTAACTCTTTTTTTTGTACGGCGAATCAGTTAAAACAACAGTCTTCCCCCTCTTCCTTTTCGCTCTTTTCTTGCTTTCGTTAACTTTCGGTAATGGCATCAGAATTTCAAGTGAAATATGAAATGAGGAGGTGTTGTCAGTTGTCATCCAAGAGCACCCAAGATTAGAACAATTAGCCTCAATAACATTGTCATTCTTAGGCGGCAGTTCATTGTTACAATTCGCTGAAACCTCTTCCTCTTCATTATCCAGCCTGTTTGAGTCGTATTTTTTAGCTGGTGTGCTAGGTGGAGGCAATTCCAATTGTTCAGATATAATAACCTCTTTATCTGACGGCCTATCTAGTCCACTGTCAGTTGTGTCTGCCGGGAGGAAGTTTGCGTCGTGAATTTCGAAACATTTAATAGGGGTTTTCATTGTTGCACTTTAGACGAAAGCTGAACCAAAAAGCATTGAAATTTGAAAGATAGTTACGACTTTCCCTGCGTGGCTTCGTAGCCATTTTCGAAGCTCATCACTATAACGAAGGCTTAAAGTCTTCATAAAACAAACATCAAGCGGCTAAAGTCTGTGAGAGCAATGTGGTGGTAAAGAAACGCCACTCTCCCTCGCGTAGTCCATAACGTCAGTGTTCGTGGTATGTGCTGAGTGGCCATCTAATATAAAGAGAACTGGGAAGTTCTTTTATGCCTCAGAAAATTCCAAAACTTTCCGAAACCATACAAAGAATGACTCTGTGGCCATACATGCGGTGCTGTGGGCCTCACCGCAACCTCCTGCTGCCAGCCCTAACTCAAATTCTTTGTGCTTCTTCTTTCGTGGAAAAATAAGCGTAGGAGGAATGTCAGCTCCTCTTGCTGATGTACTAATGAAGCTGGTTACAGTTTCGCCCCTTTCTGCAGAGGTTAACGATCCTACTGGACGTTTCCCTTTGCAAGCTGTGATCTTCTATTGGTTTTTAGGATTAACCGAAACGCCTGTTTCATCACAAATAGTTATTTGAGAAGTCTTTAGTTTGTGTTTGTCAGTTACATTTGTTAGCAACGAAAATGATCTATCGACGGCTACTTTATTAAAACCTATGACTCTTGCACCAGATGTTGCTTCGGGTTTGCGAGCAAACTCGCATTTGCTCCTTCATTGTTTCATGATGTAATAAACATTTCGACTCGTTTTGCTCGAAATTTTCGAAAAAGTATCTGAGAAACGTGCAAAAATTGACATTGAAATTGAAAACTGTGCACCTGCCGAAATACGAGTGCGTATACTCATTTGAAAAAAATTTCCTAAACCTCTTCTGATACGCTATAAGTTACAGCACAGTTAACAGCAATTGTAGTTGACCGTTTGCCTGGATCGTATAAAGTACAGCCAGTAACATATTTTTGTAGGGAGGACACAGCATCTCATCTTGAATGGAGGTTCATCTGTACGTGTAAAAGTAGCCACGTGTGTCACAGGGAAGTGTGTTGGGAGCCTTACTGTTCATGTTGTATATTAACATTACAGATAATGTAAGTTAGCTCACATATTTCGAGAATGGTGCAGATATCGACATTGAGGTAACAACGTTCCTGGGAAGAGATATGCACCTACAGGGGATAGGAAAAATAATGTGACCGCCTATACTTGCATCTACATGGATACTCTGCAAATCACATTTAAGTGCCTGGCAGAGGGTTCTTCGAAACACCTTCACAAGTCTTTATTATTCCAATCTCGTATTGCACCTGGAATGAATGATCACCTGTATCTTTCCATACAAGCTCTGACTTCCCTTATTTTATCGTGGTGATTGTTCCTCTCTACTTAGATCGGTGTCAACAAAATATTTTTGCATTCGGAGGGAAAAGTTGGTGATTGGAATTTCGTGAGAAGATTCCGTCGCAATGAAAAACGCTTTTCTTTTAATGATGTCCAGTCCAAATCCTGTATAATTTGTGTGACACTCTCTCCCATATTTCGCGATAATAGACAACGTGGTGCCTTTATTTGAACTTTTTCGATGTACTCCGTCAGTCCTATCTGGTAAGGATCCCACATCTCCCAGCACTATTCTAAAAGAGGACGGGCAAGCGTAGTGTAGGCAGTTTCCTTTGTAGGTCTGTTACGTTTTCTAAGATTCTTGCCAATAAAACACAGTGTTTGGTTATCCTTCTCCACAACATTTTCTATGTGTTCCTTCCAATTTAACTTGTTCGTTATTGTAATACGTAGGTATTGAGTTGAATTTACGGCTTTTAGACTAGACTTCAACTTCTCTGATTGTGATTCGTTTATTCTGCTTCGCCAGGGATTTTTCGGGGTCAGTAACGACCTGATTTGCGGATATTGAGGGCGTACCTTAACTGACTTCTGTCTTCATTGATTAGCGGCTACCTTTGAAATGGTTGTACCACTCCTTATGCCGTGTAGTACCCATTACTTCGTCCACAAACACACGATGATTTCAACTTGAGAATCGCCAAGCTTGAAGCCAAATGTAGTGCAACGTCGACGTTTTGCTCACATTACTAAATCCAACGTGTACCACTTAATAGTGTTCCGAAATAGTGGAGAAAATCAGGTATTTGTGCTATGTATGCCTGAAAACATGAGCCCACGAACGCCCTGATACCATTGTTGATTTCAACAATTAAGAAAGGTCGGATATTTTTTGAACAGCTCTCGTTTGTAGGCCATCGCCAGTGATGTCGGAAGAGCAAGATACCCATAGCTGCGCCATTTGTATTAGGTAGTTCGAATGGAGCGGTCTATTGTCCGACGAATCTCCATAACAGCTCCGAGCCGAATACCCCAAACTTCGTCCTTCGCGTTAGGAATCAAGCTGAGCTCACGAGGGCGTAAGTCCGGGGTGCGTGGTGCGGCGCTTCCCATCCCCATATACCGATCAAATCAGTCACGACTTTAACCAATCGTGCCCGAACATTGTCCTGCAAAATGATGGCCTCGTGCTGCAGAAAGTGACGCCGCTTCTTTCACTCAGTTGTTTTTCTTCTTTGTAGCACAGTCTGTTTCGTTTTCGAGTCTAAACCGCTTAACGGATATTGTTCAAATTTGACATGGCGACCGTTTGAACCCTTAGAAAGAACAAAGCCCACTTCAGAAGGCAAGAAACTTTTTTTTAAGTCAGTGAACGTAAACTAAATTAAAACTTACTTATGTTGGTGTATAACTTAAGAATTCTATAATGCATAAGTACTTCAGTAGTCTCCTCGCGGGATAGTCTCTCAAATGAAATTGCTCCCACGTCCGAGGCCTTTCAATATCACTTCTCCCATTCCGCTTGTACTTCAGAATATTTTGGGAAAGTCTGGGACTTAGCATTCATACCAGACTTTACGATATTTTTGAATTTTTTAGTTTATGTTGAAAATAATTAATTTTTCTCTAGTATCTTCATTTCCAATCATTTCTTGTTCTGCAGCCCTTCGAATTTCTCAGGAACCTCATCTCTGTTGTCTGAATGTTTTTTGTTTTAACCATGTTTTCGCTTTCATAGCATAACACAGGAACCGCGACCACGTTATAGAATTTCGGGACAATCTCTTTTTGTACTTTATTGCCCAATGTTCGGATAATGGTGCCACAGACAGCTTAGAATTTGTGTAATTTATTTTCAATATAAGAGTAAAAATCAGATCTTACAGCGTAGCCTAAATGAAAGATTAAGAGACCTCTTCTAAAGCAGGTTTATTCAAAACTAGTTTTAAACTGACTGAATATTTTCCTCGAAGTGCACTTATTTCGTTTTATTACTAGAAATTTTAAAGTTGTATTCTTTGCATATTTCGTTCAGGTGGTATATAGATCTTTGGAGGTCATTTCATTCACTTGAATCATGTCATCTACAAAAAGAAGCACAATGAGGTGTTTCTCGTGATTCTTAAGTTTCTCCCGGCGTATTTGATAGTCAGAATATCCACGGGTGTACTGCCGATCTACAGTGTCCAACGGGCACAATATTTCGGCGATCATACATGTCGTCATCATCAGGTGAACTGACGGACTGAGGTCCTGTGAGCGTGCCGGCACGGAGATCCATACGGTATGGCTGCTCAGAGGGAACTGGGTTCGGTCGCTGACGCTAGACATACAGGCCTGATCACTGGCCCGAGGTATGGAGTCTACGCTTGGTGCAGCTATTCCTCCAAGATCCTCATTTGTTGGGATGGTGTTCCCTCTCGTTCGGGTTGGTCCTTGGGTGTTGCCTGGTCGTAGATCCTGGTTGCCAGCACGCAGGCATGCTGGCGGTGTCGGTGGATGTTCCTGTGGGACTAGGTTATCTTCCCTTCCCGCGCTATGTTGTTCAGCGCGGACTCCAGCTCGGGTGTGAGCTTCCTCGCGCCATCTCCAACTTCTTTTTCTCAGCCTCGCTACCGCGTCTTCCAAGATGAAGCCCCAGTCCCGCGGCGTGCAGATCGGGTTGGAGTTTATGGTGTGGAGGTCCTTCGTGACGAATTTTCGGTCGCGGCGGCGGCCGATTTAAATACCCTCCGCCCGCAGCGCGCTCCCTCCGCTGTCCGCGCCCCGCGTCACGGTCGCGCGGTGGAACAGATTGCGGCGGGGTCTGAGAAGACGTCGGTGTGATGGCTCTGTCCGCCGTGGTCGTCTCAGCTATACGTTCGCTCGGTTTACTCTCGATTAACCCAATCGTTGGTTCCCAAGCCTTGCTAAGATTATAGCCACAGTCACGGTTTATGAGATCGTCATTAGTGCGTATTTTGATGGCCTCTCTAACAACGCTGTCCCAGTATCTCGACGTCTGTACCAGAATCCACCGATCTCCGTGCCGGCACGTTCACAGTAGCTCAGTCCGTCAGTTCACCTGATGATGGCAACATGAATGATCGCCGAAATATTGTGCCCTTTGGAGCCTGTAGACCGACAGTACACCCGTGGATATTTTGACTAGGTATTTCTCATTAGTTATCCCAATTCCTTTGTCTGCTCGTAGTCCATGCTTCTATTTATGAAGAATGAAGTCAATGTAAATACTAAAAATGCTGACATAACCTACTCATTTAAATGTATACCGAGTGAGCTGGCGCAGTGGTTAGTACACTGTATGATGATGATGATGATTGGTTTGTTGGGCGCTCAACTGCGCGGTTATCAGCGCCTGTTCAAAGCCCTAATCTTTACACAGTCCAATCTCTCCACCTTCACGAATGATGACGAAATGATAAGGACAACTCACACATCTAGTCCCCGGGCGGAGAAAGTCCTCAACCCGGCCGGGAATCGAACCCGGAATCACACGATCCAGAGCAGAAACTCCCATTGGGGAGGACGACGGTTTAAATCCGCGTGTGGCCACCCTCATTTATGTTTTCCGTTATTTTCCTGAATCGCTCGAAGCAAATGCTGGGATGGTTCCTTTGAAAGGGAACGGCGGACTTCTTTTTCCCTTTCCTGACGCAGCGCCAGCTCTTGCTCCTTCTCTAATGACCTCGACATCGATGGCACATTAAATACAATCCTCCTTCCGTTCTTCACTTAAAGGCATAGGTTTAACGCAATAAGTCGGGAGTTAAAAGTTAAAAACTGCGTACTCGTCTAAGGCAGCATATTTTCATGGCGCGAAAATTATCGAGACTATATACACCGAGCATTTGTGAATGGCAGCACGTGGCGACTTACAACAAACTTCACACATAATTTTGAAACTTTGCGAAACATTTTTCCCTCTGACATCCCTGACAGAATGATGAAAGGAAAAAAGACTTCCATCATTTCTACATTTTAGCTGTTCATGCAGTAAGGCGTCAGCATCAGTCATGAATTTTGAATTTATTACTCCTTTACTACTCACTCTATTCGGAATACATTTGTCAGACAGTATTCACACATATCGTTGAACGTACCTGAAAAATTATAGCAACGCCTAGTTCAGGACATAAACATTGAGATGTTCTCGAAAAACTAGCGTCTCTTAAAACAGGTCAAGTTTTTAACACATTAATTGATACGGAAAGTAAACGAACTTCTGAAAGTGGTTTACATATGGGACTTCCAGTTTTCAGATAGCAATTTGGAGGGGAGGAGGGGGCGGTGGTTACGCGGTCTATTTGAAACTTCAGTTTCTCCGCAAATGATGCAGTTGTCTGTAATGAAGTACTGTCTGAAAGAAGCCACGCCCTCATAAGATTTCAGTGTAGTGCAAAGACTGGCAACTTGGTTTAAATGTTCCCGAAATGTAAAACTGTTCTGTTCACAAAACGAAATAGCCTTATCCTACGAGTATAGTGTCAGCGAGTCAAATTCGCAATCGCTGAACCCACACGAATACCTGGGTGTAAAAATTTCTAGAGATTTGAAATGGTACCGAGTCGCAGTCCTAGGGAAAGACGGTCACTGCCTGCAATTCATTGGTAGAATTCTGGGAAAATACAATCAGTGTCCAAAAGAAATTGCTTCGAAATCACTCGAGCACACATCCCCCAATATAGCTCGAGATTCTTGGATCCTAGTCAGATACGACTGCCAGGGGATACTGAATGTACACAGAGAAGGGCGGCACGAATGGTCACAGGTTTGTTTGACACGTTGGAGAGTGTCACAGAGTTTCTGATCAAACTGAACTGACAGGCGCCTGGAAACAAACGAACAATGTCCGGAGAAAGTCTACTTGGAATATTTCCGGAGGAATATAGGCGAATGGTAGTCAACAGAGGGAATGACTGCGAATGCTCGTTCGATTTGCGCTCTCTTCCCAAGGCTGCGATGCAAACTAATCCTGATAATATTCCCGGTGCGAGATGTAGTTGGCAGCTCTGTGAATGCTGACCGGTGAGTTGCTTAAAGCCCAGGCAAAATTAATCTCGGAGGGACACATCACGCTCTCAACCGACTAAGCATATCGCGTAAGGATGTTCTACATCCTGTGACTAGTGTATTGAATATTAATACGGAAAACTGGAACAACTCACTCTTTGAAATATTTTTAATTCCATTAACTAGTTTTGTAACCTTTAAAGACTCATCTTCAAATGTGACACACAGAATTTCTGTCTTTATTTCGATAGAGTGATGCCCGGTACTGGCTCTCTGACAGGGAGACAGAGAACTCTTTAATGTATCGCCACGAGCGACAGTTACATGGTGACATGTGTCGGAAAACCAATACTTCCACTTAGCTTGACAATGTGGGTGGAATTGCAGTTAATATCCACCTGGCAACTGCCGTTGTCATTGTGTATTGACCACAGATTAATCGCCTTTCAATGTAAATATAAATAAGAAATTTTACCATCACCATAAGGTTTACTACTAATGTACATTACAAAGATGTTCAATTGAAAGAATAGCATACTTTGCTCGGAAACAGTCTTTTGATTCTTGTGCACATAACACGAGGGCGTGCTGAGGAGTAGTGACTCCAAATGTTTGATTTGAAAACTGAAAACTTTCCAATTAAAAAACGTTAGTAAAATTCTACATGTTTATTCCACGTATCTGCAGTCCTCTGCTGTTAGAGGGCTCCGATTTGTACCGTGTAACATAGCGGTGTGTGATGTAACTATGTCCGTGCTTGTGAAACAGCTCAAAAAAATTGAAAGCACGAATTGGAAGAGTTGGTTCGCACGTGGAACACCCTCCTCTTCAGCATTGCAACGCCAAACTACAGCCGAGCGCTGCGACGTCTGCAGCACTCCGATGCCGTTCGCTCACTGCCGTCGATTGACCTCCACACGGACCCGACTTGGTCCCACACGATTTTCATCTGTCTCCAAAACTTGCGGAACACATTCGAGGACTTTTATAGTTCGAAGCCGTGCAAGCAGAGGTGAGGTTGAGGCTCTGTTAGCACAGTCAAATACTCTACTGTGACGGTATCGACAAAATCAACATTTTACAAAATGAGACTACGTAGTCCGATGACTACAGCTTCAGTGCGCTGCAGCTGCAATTTGTTAACTTAAGTAAACACTTGAGTGTATAAATTTGTGGGGGTATGAAATGGAACGATCACATAAGCACATTTGTAGATAAAGCGCGTGCGGTTCATTTGGACAATACTGGGGAATTGCAGTCAGTACCAGATAGGACGAACAGGGGATATTGAACTTATACAGAGAAGATCAGTAAAGATTGCTCAAGGTTTGTTTGACCCATAGGAGAATGTCACGAAGGTGTTCAAAGAACTGAACTAACGCACAGTTGATGATAGACACAGACTATACCGCGGAAGATCAAAGTATCTCGAG
This sequence comes from Schistocerca gregaria, assembly GCF_023897955.1. NCBI lineage: Eukaryota > Metazoa > Arthropoda > Insecta > Orthoptera > Acrididae > Schistocerca > Schistocerca gregaria. The sequence continues at coordinate 17,115,051 of NC_064930.1, read as the reverse complement.
GAGACCTAATTAGAAAGTTTCTAGAACAGACGTTACGTGATGAATGTAGGAATATATTGAAACCGCCTACGTATGGTAACTGTGGGAAGCGTGAAGACCAGAGGCTTTTAAGCAGTCACATTTCGCACGCTCCATACATCAGTGGAGTGGGAATAAGTCATAATAACTGGTATAATGGCATGTTCCATCTGCCATGCAATTCACGGTCGTTTGTAGAGTACAAATTATAAGCTGCCTATTTTTTGTTTAAATTTGTATTACAAGAAAATGGTGCGTCTTGCAAAATGTCCTAAATAAGTCTCCTCTTCATCGTCGTCATCCTCACCACCATGAGTGTTCTGCCCTAGGGCAGGTCTTCACATGTACCTCTCCATGCAGTCCCATCATTTGTTACCCTCTTGTTTTCTCACAACTGTTTTCTGTCCCTACACTGTCCATCATTTAGTGTGTTCTGCGTCGTCTTCCTCTTCCATTCACTATTTCCTCCATACCATAAATAAACAATCTCTTCTCATTCAGTGTCCATGCTAACTGTGTTTCCTCATCCTGCTACCTTTAAAATTTCTCTCTGTTCTCTCACTCAACACCACCTCATTTCTCACTGTGCCTGCCTACTTTATCCCCTATCAACGCACCCACATAAAAGCCTCCTGTTATGAAACTTCTCGTTGGCAATTGCTGTACGTGTTTTCACCTCCTTATTACTTCCAATGTCGTCCATAATAGCGCGTCGCAGTTATCTAAATGGTTCAAATGGCTCTGAGCACTATGTCACTTACTATCTGTGGTCATCAGTCCCCTAGAACCTAGAACTACTTAAACCTAACCAACCTAAGGACATTACATACATTCATGCCCGAGGCAGGATTCGAACCTGCGACCATAGCGGTCACGCGGTTCCAGGCTGAAACGCCTAGAACCGCACGGCCACACTGGCCTGCAGTTATCTAAAAACACTAAATTGTTCTGTATCTTCCTGCCTAACATTTTAGTTGTGCTTAGTTTTCTTGCACTTATCACCGGACATTTTGCCTTTTTCTTATTATTTCTCATTGCAATTTACTCACGTGTTGTTTAATTCTTTTAACATTTCAGTCATACTTTTTTCGCTCTCTGCCAACACCATATGATCCGCGAGTCTAATACATTCTGTACTCCTAACAACAACCAGCTCCCCTCTATTTCGTTTCATAAGTTTTTGAATGACCTGCTACAAATACATTTACACACTAAGGAAAATAAACGTATCCCAGCGGAATTACCCCAGTGCGATGGAAATAGATGCATGTGATGTGTGTGTAGGGGCAAATGAATGATTAGAGTTGCAGAAAAACTATATGATTAATTCAAGAGAAAGAGCTTCACAAATTGATAAGTCGATGACGTGTTGGTCCACCTATGGTCTTTACGCGGGCAGTTATTCGGCTTGACATTGACTGATAGAGATAGTGGATGTCCTCCTGACGGATGTCGTACCAAATTCAGTTCATTTGGTTCGTTACATCGTCAAAATCGCGATTGGTTTAAAGAACCTGCCCATTGTGTTCCAAACGTTCAAAATTGGTGACAGACATGGCAATCTTGCTGAGCACTGTATTGTCTGGCACGTTCAAAAACAAACACGTGAATACTATCTCCGTGTGTGGTGCGTAAATTGCCGGCAGGCACCTCACTTAGTGTCCCGAGCAGAGTTCAAGACGCCAGAGAGACAAAGGGTGGACACACTGCATATTAAAGTCCACTAATAGGTGTCTACGCACTTACTGATAGCATAGTGTATTTCGAAATGTTAGCAGGGGCCAGAAGTTGGAGCATTTGTCTTTCCGCTTAAAGCTTACGTAGGGCGAGTCGTAGTATCTCTGAAAATAGACACCTCTGACAACACTAGTTGAAAGTAGCCTTCAAGCTAGCCGTGCTGCGCTCTCTACCTCCGGTTATTCTCGTGGCCGTCAGAGCTGCCGTAGCCGAGGCGCCCCCTGGGTAAACGCTGCGGACGTCTGCACTCGCTCCTGACGCTCTGTCACGAATTGTGAAATTTATTCGAAGATACCAATCGTAATACGACAACGGCTATACAATTTACTGGAAACGTACAGGATGTTCCGAAATTGCCGTCACTAACTGCTAGAACTTGTAGAGGGGACTGAGTACATAATACTCGTATTTTAAATTTGTAACCCGCCTCCGGAAACGTACCGTGTGCTACAACCATTTGGAAAAATGTTGATAACGCTGTCACTTTGACAAGTAATTTGTTACACTGAAGAGCCACAGAAATACCGTGTAGGGCCACCGCGAGCACGCAGAAGGGCCTCAACACGGCGTGGCATGGATTCGACTAATGGCTGAAGTCGCGCAGGAGGGATCTGACATCAGGTACCCTGCAGAGCTGCCCATAAATCCGTAAGAGTACGAGGGAGTAGAGATCTCCTCTGATCAACACGTTGCAAGGCATCCCAGATATGCTCGACAGTGCTATATAATGTACTAGAAACGTACAGGATGTTTGGTGGCCAGTGGAAGTGTTTAATCGCGGAAGAGTGTTTCTGCAGCCTCTCTGTAGCAATTGTGGTTGTGTGGGGCGTCGCATTGTCCGGATGGAATTACCCACTTCCGTCGGAATCCACAATGGACACGAATGGATGCAGGTGATCAGACAGGATGTATCTAGACTTATCAGGGGCCCCACATCACTCCGAATGCACACGCCACACAACGTCACAGAGCCTCCACCAGCTTCAACAGTCCCCAGCTGACATGCAGTGTCCATGGATTCGTGAGGTTGTCTTCATACCCGTACACGTCCATACTCTATATACATTTTGAAATGAGTCTCGTCCAACCATATAATATGTTTCCAGTCATCAACAGTCCAGTGTTCGTACCGATGGGCCCAAATGAGGCGTAAAGCTTTGAGCTGTGCAGTCAGCAAGGGTACACGAGTGGTCCTTCGTCTCTGAAAGCCCATATAGATGATGTTTCGTTGAATGGTTCGCATGCAGACACTTGTTGATGGTAAAGCACTGAAATTTTATGTAATTTGCGGAATGATTGCACTTTCGCCACGCTGAACGATTCTCTTAAGTTTCCATTCTTGCAGGATCTTCTTCCGGCAGCAGCGATGTCTGAGATTTGTTGTTTTACTGGATTGCTGATATTTGCGGTGCCCTCGTGAAATGGTCGTACCGGAAAATCCCCACTTCATCGCTACCTCGGAGATGCTGTGCCCCATCGGTGTTGCGCCGAGTATAATTCCACGTTCAAAGTCATTTAAATCTAGATAACCTGCCATTGTAGCAACAGTAAGCGACCTAACAACTACGCCAGGCACATGTCTTACACAGGTGTTGCCGGCGGCATCACCATATCTTTCCTGTTTACATATCTCTGTGTTTCAATAGGCGTTATTATACCAGTTTCTTTGGCATTTCAGTGTAGATGTTACCCAGTACAACTATTATTCTACAGTTTCACTCGTTAATAACCAAAGAAAAAAAAATCGGTCTTCATAGAAACTGTTTTTACAGTAGGGCCCTTTCCAGTTCGAAATTAGAATGATATTAATACCTTCAGCTGCTGACGGGCGTTGATATATATCAAGACAGGTGAAAATGTGTGCCCCGACTGGGAATCGAACCAGGGATCTCCTGCTTACATGGCAGTCGCTCTATCAATCTGAGCCACCGAGGGCACAGAGGATAGTGAGACTATAGCGACTATCTCGCGCACACCTCCTGCGAGACCCACATTCTCACCTTGTATGTCCACACACTACATTCGTAGTGTCCTTTCGGACATGTCCGAAAGAACAGACACCATATCCATATACATATAAATATATTTTCCAATTCGCGTGCGCTGCGTCTCCACAGGGCACCACAGACGCACCTGCTGACGGTGAATGCACCCTTTCTCGAAGACGTTGTGCAATGGTAACGAAAAGCGGCGTGTGGAGAGGAGTCAGATGTTTTGGACAACGATCTTGATAAAGGCGACCAGCAGCTCTTCCAGTACTGTGAGCTTTGGCCACACACAAATCTCGTGTCGGTGTATTCGGCAAAAGTGTACTTAGCAGTGTTTCTCTAACACTCACAGACACATGGACGAGACTCGAACCAGATCAGAGAGGAGACAGCCGTCAAATGACATCATACGATCCGACGTAAGTAACCCACCTCCAGTGACGATTACCCTGTTGCATACCACATTAGCGAAGGTGTATTTATACGACTGTAGCACGGATATACCTTTCCATACATGGGCTCCTCTTCAAAATATCATCACTCAGTTCCCTAGAAGCTTTTAACGGGAATTTTTGAACATCCTGTATCTCTCCAGTAACTATACAGCTGTTTCCAGAATTAGTTCCCTCTGCAGCGGAGTGTGCGCCGATATGAAACTTCCTGGCAGATTAAAACTGTGTGCGGGACCGAGACTCGAAATCGGGACCTTTGCCTTTCACGGGCGAGTGCTCCACTATTCGAGCTACCCAAACACGACTCACGCCCCGTCCACACAGCTTTACTTCTGCTGTACCTCGTCTCCTTCCTACAGCCGTTGTACCACATTCGAAATATACGGATGTATTTCAGGATTTCGGCGTTATGCAACTTCGCAGAAACATAGCTGAAGTTTACTATATATTGTTATCAGTAAACCCTAGCACAGTTTCTGTCTTCATATAAAAAAGTATTAGGTACTATTTTCATCATTTCTTGCACTATTAAAGTTGCTAGGTGTAGGAAAAAAATACTAGTATCATACTAATAATATCGGTAAGAAACGATAGAATTCCTATAAATAACTTGAAAAAAATCATTTTGGGTACTAGGCCATGTCATTATAAAACAGTGAAACAACTAAAATAACGACATTTCGACCATCGTTTGAACGATTCTCTTCAGAGCGGATAAATGCCACAAAATTCAAATCAGCACCAGCGAAATGAAAGTTCGATTTGGAAACAATTTCTATTTCTTCTTTCTTATCCTCGATTAATTTCCCGAATATCTCGTTCGTTTCGTAAGTTGCTTTCTTTATACAAGGTGTTTCACATTTCTAGAGCTTGCAATTTTACCTACTAACTCATGTCTGCAAACGTCATCTAACGAGGCTACGGAGCATCAAGACACAGGTGCCAGCTCCGGCATATGTATGTAAATAGAGTGTGATGCCGTGATTATGTATCAGTTTGAGGTAATGGCCACAGTACTGGAAACGAATGAGTCGAAAGTTACAAGGGAAAATCGTTATCATACCTCTGACGGCGGAATACAAGTTCCGGTACAGTTGTTGATAACTTTCAAAGGTGGTAGTATGGATCAAAGTAAAAAAAAAATGTCCTTTAAACATGGGATACAAAATGCATACCTGAGGAGCTATGAGCACATGTTCGTAGAGATATGTTTCATGCCATCGAAGATGAACAAGTCCTCACAGCTCTTAAGGTATGCATTTTACAGCCCATGTGTACTGGACGTTGTTTTCTTCTTTCGGTCCATATTACCACCTCTGAAAGTTTCCTGCCCTACATTGTAGCTACAACACTACCGGTACAAACTGTCACACATATCAGGGATGTCTTCTCTTCTAATTTTCCGTTATAAGGACATAACCTCAAATTGATACGTTTATCCATCATCATAGAAAATTGGTAATATCTTCATTGGGTCTTCCTGTTTACATACATTGTATACAGACTCCAGAGCTTGTAACTTTGATACTCTGTGCTGTACCGTCGCTGGATGACGTTTTCAGACATCGATTCCTATGTAAAACTTCATCAGCTAGGTCCCCTCTACAGACTCGATGAGTGTGTAGCATGACGTGTGAAACATTCTGTATGCAAAGTGAATAACATGGAAGAAGGAGCTAGAACCCCCCACTCTCTCTCTCTCTCTCTCTCTCTCTCTCTCTCTCTCCCTCCCTCTCCCCTCTCTCCCCCTCCCTCACCCTTCTCAACTATCAACTACCAGCTTCCTTATAAGTCTTACAACTGCTGTCTGATTTCTGGCCGAGTTCTAGATAACATGCCGCTCATCGTATTTTATCGCTGGTTGCATCTTAAATTCAAACTGTGTATTCTGGTCAAAACTGTCAAAAGTTATTTTGTACATCTATTGATTTCATAAATATAGGTGGAATTTCTTCAACTGATCTCTAGCGGCTAGTGTATTCTCTCAAAATTGATTTCCCTGTAGCTCGTCTTCTCTAATGTGTTCCATTCCTGCGTAAATATTTCGGATCAGTATTTTCAGCCACGACGTATGAAAGTGATGGTTCAGTAGTATTCGCACTTATCACTATTTGCCTTATTCGGTATTGGTGTTATTTTTTTAGTTTAGTCTGAAGATCTAGCAGTGACGTAAGCTAGCATAAATGTTGAGGAGTGAAGCAGCAAACGCCGACAGAGTGAGTTCTCGCCGGTGCTGATAGAGCCCTCTGGTGGCGAAGCCCTGCACTAGAGACAACTGAGTGTGTGAGGTACTAGCAGTGTCACCTAGCAGCGAAGTGATGAACCACAAAATGGCCGCGAAAACTGAGTGACTTAAATCTCTAGTTGCTGTTTATTTCTTCCTTTACACTATTATTACAAAACAGACTGTGGCATCACTGCTTTGTTTGTCTGCTACCGTATTTTTGTGTATTTCACACGTTACAAAATAATTCTGTTCTCGTAACATATAATGCAAACTACATATCCAGTGACATTAATGTACGCAGCATGTTACATTCATCATTCCCTCTTCGTAATTTAGTATTACTAAAAGTTTGGTCCACACTTTTAAGGATTAAAGATGGATATGTGGTTCGGAATTTAATAGCAAAAGAAACAACCTTACTAGCTGACAGTCTCTCTCTCTCATTAACAAAAATATGAAATGTAGGTTCAATTTCCTCCGTGCAGTGAGGTACCGGGGCTACTGTTACATAATGGCGCGGTATCATGGGTTAAAGAATTTTGAAGAGCAAGGGCAACTGTAAGTAAGTTTCTTGCAAAGAAACGTTAGTGATATAATTGTACAACAATAATAGACGTTTGACATCCCTTTTCCTTACTTTACAGTTTCGCTCATTACTTATGGCAAACGCCTTGCCGAGAAGGTAACATTCTGCATATTCGGCTACGGCCTTTATAATCTCTTTCATTCAACCAGACTTAACCTGTAGAGGTAATAATATAATTTCTTTTCTATTCCACAAGATACTTTTACAAAAAGTAGAGGCAGAGAGGTTGTCATATAACTATTAATTTAAATATTATATGAAATATATGGAACTGTTAGTAAAATCGCCAAGAAATTCCACTTATTGTTAAGTGTTATCTGTCTGATTCAGCAGTCAGCTCACATAAAACCACGAGAAATATCGTTTTTCATAGAAAAAAAGAGTTAGTGACCTGTGTCACATAAAACATCTCATTTTGACGATAGAATAATTTGAGAAAAAAGAAGGCCTGTGTTCGTTTTGGAAAATGCAATTAGTGAAAGCAATGTATTTTTAAAAGGTATTGTCAACTGTTACGAAACGATTTCTCATACAGAATTTATTTATCACATAGTCAATCATGATACTAAAAAGAACACATTGTTGGCTTGTGTGTTGCTATTGATATAATATTTTCCTTTTTCTTATGACTGAAATAATTTATCCTGTTTTGTCACTGAGAATGTGCGAAGTACAACATGTAATATATATGTCAGTTTTTATAGCCAAATTTTTTTCCAAATACCAATATTTAAGTACAAGAAAATGGAATATGTTTTGGTATTTATCTTAGCATCATTTAGTACACCAAGGAAAAGTTTTTTTTTTTACTAAGGATTTTATTTCATTGTTGTAGACAGTACCTCGAAAATATATGTAGATGTGGTCTGGTGAAGAAAGTGTGCGTATTAAAATTTAATATGTTTGCAGCAGCATAATCAGGTTTAGTTTGCAGTGTGGGAGTGAACTCCACGTAGGATCCGAAGCACGGACCCCACCAGGGTACCCGGCATGCGCCACATGCAAGGGCACAGGTGGAGGCTAGTGTTCGGAAGTCTGAAAATTCCAGCGCCGGCCGGGGATAGAACCCCGGCCCGGCTGGGATGTTCCAGACCCCTTACCACTAGACCACCGAGGACCCCGGCCGTTTCCTTCTCCAGATTCCAGCTAGTGGTCGTAGAGCACTTCCTGCTGTCCTCCGTGTTTACACCGAGGCAGCAGTGGCATGGCGTAATAGGAAGTGTTTACCTACGTCCGCTGGATGTCCACTCAGTGTGCGGCTTATTTACCCGGCTGACGTTCGTGTCGCTGTAATGTCCTTAGTTGCGTTACAATTATTTTCAGGGACCGAAAATCTGCCTATGCAGTTACACGCAGTCGCACCTCACTATTTGAACCTCTGTGATTCGATCATGTTGTCAAGACCCATGTAAGAACTTCTGTTTATCGAAGAAACCTCCTGTGTGCGGTACATTCCATAAAAGGAAGCGATTGGCATAACAGATAACCCCGTAAACATTTTGCAATGAAGTGTCAGCCGGTACATAATACTCGATATCTGGAATGGTTTTATCCGTTATAAGATAATCCTTTCACCCCTTTGCACTTCGAAAAATTCCCGTGTTTTCTCAATAAAGCATAAGCACAGTACATAAATCCGTCGCGAAAATGACATCGAAGAAGTACAAGTGTTCGAATGCCACAGAAAAGAAGTGGGTCCTTGAAGGTGTGGAACGGAGAGCAGAACCAAAATAAGATGTAACGTCGCTGTAGACACTCCAGAAGCAGGAAGATCAGTTTGATGACGTCTCATGACGAGCGAGGAATAAATTCACTCTCAAATAACTACTGTACGAGATGACTCGCCGCCTCTTGAAGGGTGTCATGGGCTTCTGCGGCCGTGGGCTCGGCGACCCGTGAGTCAACGCGGTGTTTCTGGCCACATACACTTTAGCTGCGGGTTCTCCGATCTGCAAAGGAAGCCGCGACAATGGGGAGACTCTGCCTGTCGTTTTGTAATAAGAACGCCCCTCCACATTTTATCTAGGCTTTAGACTGTCTATGCACATAGTGCATAGCAGTGTTTTAAAAATTATTTTTTTTTACCTTTTCCATTCTAGAACATCACTTCCTGACTTATTTTACGAACTTTTCGTAGGAATGACGTAAATCTTAAACGTCTTAAATCCACCCAGTCATTATCTATTCTTAAAATATCTTTTAACTCTTTTTCAACACATATGTATCTTTTATCTCTTTCACTGACCACCGGATTATTTTTTTTTTAATTTCAGGTATTGATTTTATTGCCTTCTCCTTTAGCGTATTGATCAGAAATTGTAGGTTCAGATACCTTTGCCTTATTGAGTATCGTTTGCTATGCCAAACTTCGACAGCATTCATGGTCCTTTGCATCGAATTGATGACGGTAGATAGCTGACCGAAATCACTTCGAAATAAATTCTCTGAACGCAGATAACTTTGATACAGTTGTGTTAGGTATCGAGGTATTACCTAACGCAACTGAGGCCAAGTTATGAGTGAATTTCTTTAGAAACAATTTCTGTTGACTGTCTGTTTTCACCAATTCCACATTTCAGATGGTGTACTAGGATTTTCCATCTATGGACTGACCATATAGTCTACGAATTCGTGATATTTTCGCCACTGGGCATTTGCTATGCTGTTACCTTCCATGCGTCATCAAGGCAGTCCGGTGGAAGATATGCTCTGAGGCATACATGCGGCAAGACAATCGAACTACTTCTTCATCCCTGTATTTCTCCACTAATTCCAGTTCTTGTATGTCTTCCAGAGACATTGCTTGAAATGAAAATTACAACTGGAAATAGATGTCTCGGATAACACTGTTTGCATAGCTTAATTTGCAGCCATTTCGAAGCAAAGCAACGCAGTTTTAAATGACCACCCAGTTATGACATTACTCGGTCTAGTAAAATATTTCACAATTATTTCGACTTTCCCATGGTAGAAAAGCTAGTCTTCCGCTCTTCAGATATCAATATGCAATGCTGTACAGTTGCTCTGAAATGTCCCTCCATAAAAAGAGATTTATTTTCACACATTTTCTCCCCTTCTTCGTAACTGATCACCCGGATTCATTTGTCGGGAACAGATTTACTATCAATTTTCTAAAAAACTTTAGTCACTTTCAAAATCTCTTCGCGCAGCTGAATCCTGAACTAGTGCCATGGTTATGGGGCTTCTAGTAGCTTCCCTTACACAGTGCAGTGTTTCTCATAATTCGTCATACTTGCGACGTAATCTCGCAAATCTTGAAATAATTAGAATGAGATTTTCACTCTGCAGCGGAGTGTGCGCTGATATGAAACTTCCTGGCAGATTAAAACTGTGTGCCCAACCGACACTCGAACTCGGGACCTTTGCCTTTCGCGGGCAAGTGCTCTACCAATTGAGCTACCGAAGCAAGACTCACGCCCGGTACTCACAGCTTTACTTTTGCCAGTACCTCGTCTCCTACCTTCCAAACTTTACAGAAGCTCTCCTGCGAACCATGCAGAACTAGTACTCCTGAAAGAAAGGATATTGCGGAGACATGGCTTAGCCACAGCCTGGGGGATGTTTCCAGAATGAGATTTTCACTCTGCAGCGGAGTGTGCGCTGATATGAAACTTCCTGGCAGATTAAAACTGTGTGCCCGACCGAGACTCGAACTCGGGACCTTTGCCTTTCGCAGGCAAGTGCTCTACCAACTGAGCTACCGAAGCACGACTCACAGCCGATACTCACAGCTTTCTTTCAGGAGTGCTAGTTCTGCAAGGTTCTCAGGAGAGCTTCTGTAAAGTTCGGAAGGTAGGAGACGAGATACTGGCAGAAGTAAAGCTGTGAGTACCGGGCGTGAGTCGTGCTTCGGTAGCTCAGTTGGTAGAGCACTTGCCCGCAAAAGGCAAAGGTCCCGAGTTCGAGTCTCGGTCGGGCACACAGTTTTAATCTGCCAGGAAGTTTCTTGAAATTATTCTTTAACTTTCGGGAAACAGGCATGTATCGGGAGACCAAACCTCCTACTTACCGTGGCAGCATGGGCGGTATTGCAGTTATTATCCATCTGGCAACTTGCGTTTTAGTTGTCTGTTGGTCACTGATCAATCTCTTTCCATTGTAAATATAAATACGAATTGTCACCATATATCACCAGCATAACTTGGTCTGTTTTATTTGATGTAGTCAGTAACATTCTACATCTTTATTATGGATATCTGCAGCCCTCTGCTTTGTACCGCGTAACATAGCGGTGTGTGACGTGACTGTGTTGGTGTGTGAAAAAGAGCTCACAAAACTAAAAGCACGAATTCGAAGACTTCGTCCGCATGTGGACACACTCTTCTTCAGCACGGCAGTGCCATACTACACACGAGCGCTGCGACATCTGCAGCAAACCGACGTCCTTGGTTCACTGCCGTCGATCATCCTACACACAGTCTCCATTTTCGTCTTTGTGCAAAACTAAGAAAAACTTCTAGCACTTCAATTGTTTCAAGTGGTGGAAGCAGAGGTAAGGTTGTGGCTCTGTTAACATAGGCAAACAATATACTGTGACGGTATCAACAAAATAGTATTTAGTTGGGGAAATTGTTCTGGTTCCCGGGGTGAGTGTGTTGAGAGATAAATTTATAGACGTGAATAATACAGATGCAGAATGTTAATGAAGTTTGTTTTATTTAAAAAGCGTTGCGAGTTTTCACGTAAAACATCTGTCGACATTACTTTCCAGTGCGTCCTCGTACGGTGGATGTCTGAGAAAATACGTACATTGATCAAAATAAGTGGTGACATGAGTGCTGTTAACAGCACTACGTTTAAAACATTTTAACTGTATGGCAATTGCAGATTAATTTTATTTGCAGCTAGCGCGATTATATGAGTGGAGGAGTATTAAATTTAATGGTGAGCATTTATGTAATTTTTAAGCATTGTCTGTATTGCCTCGTCCTCCAATAACGCTGCCGATCGGTAGCATGACCTGTTGTCCGTCCATGGTTTTTCAGAACATCGATTCAGTGCTGAACCGAAGCTGCTGGCTTGAGTTATTAAGCCAGGATTATCCCGTGCGTCGTGGGTCACGTATGCCATTAATCTTTAAAAAAAATGGTTCGAGTGGCTCTGAGCACAACGGGACTTAACATCTAAGGTGATCAGTCCCCTCGAACTTAGAACTACTTAAACCTAACTAACCTAAGGACATCACACATCAATGCCCGGGGCAGGATTCGAACCTGCGACCGTAGCGGTCGCGCGTTTCCAGACTGAAGCACCTAGAACCGCTCGTCCACACTGGCCGGCCATTAATGTTTCCTTGAATTATTAATTTCAACAGGTTTTATTTATTTTTGCGGAATTGCGCTACCAAAATAATGGAGTTTTGCTCTCTAGATGCTGTTGAGAATTTCTGCGTCTTCGTACCACCATATTTTTGACTATATCTGTTGATGGTATCCTTAATATTTTTCTATACGACCCTTTCCAAATGCCTCAAATTTTTTGCCTGATACAGTCCATGACTCAGTTCCATAGAGTAGGATACCGAACGTGTAACATCGAAGTAGTCGAGTAGATGTTTGTGCTGGTGAACAGACGTGCCACTTTAGTGCATCTGACCGCCCAGGGGAACAAAGGGCTGCCCCTAAGGTTACTCAACAACGTACGGGCTTCCGCAGTAGGCACATGGTCCCTGCACCCATGCTGACTGCTCTTCATGGGCGTCGAAAGCTTGAATTTGCACGCCGGTACCACAACTGAAAGTCCACTGAGTGCTGCAGGTGGCCTCTCCATATTAATCACATTTTATGCTCCATCGGACAGATTTCCATCGGCGTGTAACGTCTGAAAGCAAACACCCTGCAACCCTGACGGAGCGTTATGGTGTGGGCAATGTTTTCGCGGCGCTCCCTGGGTGATCTCGTTATTCTGAAAGGCACAATGGATCAACCCTAGTACGCACCTATCCCTGGGACCATATCCACTCGTAGATGCACGTGTAACATAGCTCGCAGTGTATGTGCGTGGTTCTGAAAGCTCTAGGAGGAATTTACCGTACTGCCCTCACCGCCAAATTTTCCGCCTTTAAACCCAATCGAGAATCTGAGGGGTCACCTCGATCGAGTAGTTTGTGCCACGGATCCTCAATCGATAAAATTCTATCGCAGCTGGACAGGTACTGGAGTCGGAATGGCTTCTTATCCCTGTCATTGCCTCATTCACTCTATTCCTGTACGTCTCATGCTGCAAAATGCGTTTATTCGGGATTTTAACACATGGTCAGATTACTGCGACTGGACAGTGTAATAATACTAATAAATTTCGCGTATTTCAGTGCCCTCGTTTAAGTCTTTCAATTGGACGGCACTTTGCCGACTTGCTTATCATTAACGTACACCAGTTGTCCAACCGGGGACAGGGGATCGGCAGTTTAGCGTGGAATCCGCACCACATGTTGTTTCTACCGACTCCTCATATCATTGAGAGGTGAAGGCTGGATTAAAAGCAGACTGAAAAATCTATTGGTTCATCTGGGATTCGATCCCGCGATTCTCGATTTGCAGGCACGCGCTGTGCCGGTAGACCAACAGGTCCAACAGACGGTAATCGAACTGTATTTCGTCGTATTTTACGTCAAATAAATGTGCTGTGGTGCAAGCCAAAGTAAATTCACGCTACGGGCATCAGTTCCGAACCCAGAAAAATGTGCAGCCAGGGCAGTATTGTAAGTAAAAATCAAACTCTTCCATCTTTCTTAGCGAATTACAATACATCTAGAAAACAAACCAAAATTGTGAAAACATTTCATACAAGATTACTGAAAAAATTTTTGTGAGCGTAAGTAAACGGGTATGATAATATACATGGAGGTGGATGAAAAGTAGTGGCAGTTCGGTTATAATTCACGCCAGACTTCACTGACCAAAATTCACTTTATGACATTTCCGTCTCGCGTCTCGATCACTTTCCACACCCACATGAAAGATGTCATACACTGTCAGTGCATCCATCTGTGATGATGTCTCGCTCGGACCGCCATATGGTGTCTTATCGTTTGCCGTAAGGCGTGCCACGAAATACTTCGTTCATTTGGGCGATCAGGCCATAATTACTCTACCGGATGAATACGGTGGATGTCCCAGTATGTCCCGATGCCACGTACGCGGTGCTCCTGCACAGGGCTCGTCGTTTGGCGTCGTGCACTGTCGTGAAAGTTGATGGAATGCAGCGCTGGAAGGAAAGATTGTTGCACGCTCCGACCACGTGCCCTTCCAGTCTTGACCCAAGCACGTTTTTCGTGTTTCCCAAACATACTATTAAGGCACTTGAGCTAGCCTCTCCAACTTTGAAGTAGTACACACAGCATCTTACTCAAACACAACCTATGCCGCTTACTTTACTACTTCAGCCCACCATCTATCAGCAACAGAAAGCGTGCGTACCAAATGACTCTCATCCTTCATGTTACGGCACTGTGCTGCTATTTTTTATCCAACACATGTTAAGATGCATGTGTGACTACTTGTTATCTCCCGTCTTGGTAGTGGCCTAATTATTGGGAGGTTTTAAAGTGCGCTATCTATACCGGGTGTATGAAAAACAATAATACAATCTGGCCCGTCTATATTTCTGAAACTAAGAAACATATAGAAATAATTTTGATTTTGATGAACAGAAACTGAAAAAGTTTTTTCATCCTTTTCATTGGTGTTCAATATGCATCGTTGAGATGCACGGTATGTGTCAATGCGGTGTTCAAATTGTACCAACACTGCAGCAAGCTTGTCTGGAGTAACAGTTTCCACAGGTGCTGTTATCCGATGTCTCAGTTCATTTATTGCTGTTGATACTGGAGGTAACGTAGGTACATAAACAGTCTGTCACAAAACCATACATATATAATCACATTTAATCGGGTACGGTGACCTTGGAGGCCAGTAATCTAAGGGTGAGTCAGTTAGTCCAGTGTGACTGACCCATCGTTCAGAAATCGTTTGATTTAGAAATTCCCACACTTCCAAATTCCACTCTCGCGGTGCCCCATCCCATTGGTAAATAAAGTCGTTCGAATCAAACTGTGGGATAAGAAAGTTTTCAAGCATATCGAGATATATGCTTCCTGTAACAGTGTTTTCGGCAAAGAAAAATGAATGATACACCTCTAAACTGCACAATACACATTAAATTTGAGAGAGCCTATTTTATGTTGTACAACTTCATGTGGTTGTCCCGTACCTCATATTGTCACATTATGGAAGTTCACCTCTCCGTATAAATGGAATGTTGCCTCGTCACTAAACACTAACTGTGGGAGAAAATAGCCATCCTCCACCTAGCCAAGAGTGAAATTACGGAACTTCACACGATGTTATCACCATCACGAAGAGCTCGCAGTAGCTGACTTTAATATTATCTGATGCATAAACGTCGACGCATAGACGCCAGACGGACATCGGGGGCGTACTGAGCTGTCGAGCTGCACGGCGAACGGATTTCTGCGGACGCCTCGTGAAACTGTGAAGGATGCGTTCGACGTCTGTGTCAGGCATTCGGGGACGGCCCGGCGATTTGCCTTTCCGCAAACATTCTGTTTCTCTTAATCGTTGATGCCATCATCTAATGCTCTGTGCTGTAGGAGGATCCGCACAGCACCTTGTACGAAAGTCACGCCGAACACTTATTACTGCCCACACTGCGCAAAATGCAGAACACAAAACGCGTTCTGTCGTCGCGACACCAGTTTCACTAGGACTGAAATGGGCGGACAGTGCTGCTGCCATGCGGTAACCATGTGAAGCCCGAGGGTTTGCTCTTTCCAGCAGTACGCCATTCACGCACATATGTCGAATGACATAATAGTTACTTTTTTTAAAAATCGGTTGATTCTTTTTGATACACCCTGTATATTTACACTCTAATCTGTACCACCAAGAAATTACTCCAGTGCGAAGAAAATCGGTAGATGTGATGTACGTGTAGAGGCAAACAAATGATAACCCTTGCCGGAAAATTGGGTGATTCATTCAGGAGAAAGTCATAGCGCGTTGGTGCACCACTGGCCCTTAAGCAATCAGCTATTCGGCTTGATCTTGATTGAAAAAGTTGGTGGATGTCCTCCTGACGGATGTCGTACCATGTTCGGTTCAATTGATTCGTTACATCGACAAAATCCAGACGTGGTTGTAAGGGGTTGCCCGCATTGCTCCAAAATTGGGGAAAGAGGCGGCGATCTTGCTGGCCAGTTTATTGCCTGGTACATACACACAAATGAAACTCTCAACATGTGTGGTGCATAAAATATCGTCGACACTGAAAGCGTTCCCAGCAGAGGTTAACCCCTCGTAATGACATAAAGTGGTCATACCGCATATTGAAGTTCACTACTAGGTGTCTGGATACTTTTGATCGGATAGTGTATTTCAGAATGTTAGCAGTGGCCAGAAGTTGGGATATTTGGCTTTCCGCTTAAGGCTGGTGCGGGTCAAGATACCTCTAAAAATATACACATCTGGCAGCATTAGAGGAAAATATCCATCAAGGCAGCTGTGTTGCGCTCTCTACATACATTTGTTCTCGTGGGCGTCATAGCCGCCGTAGGCAAAACGCCCCCTGGGTTTTATACTGCGGAAACGGTAGTCGCGCCTGATGAGCTCTCAGAAATTATGAAATGTTTTCGCAGATTTCAATTATCGTGGGACAACAACTGTACAATATACCGTAAACATGCAAGGATGTTCCGACATCCCTGTTACAGACTTGTCGTGTAAAGGGGGACCGAGTACATACTACTCGTATTCTGTATTCTAACCCATCTCCTGCAACGCACCGTTTCTTCGCTACAGCCATCGGAAAACACGTTGGTAACGCGACCACTTGTACAAGTAAGTGATTAGGTGTGACCCAGTACAACAATAGTGCCACAATTCCACTCATTAAAAGGAAACTTGATAAGTTTTCAGAAACACTGTTCTTTACAATACGGCCTTTTCCAACTCGGGTGCGCTGCGTCTCTTTGAAGCACTGCAGTCACCCCTGCTGACGGTGAACGCACCATTTTCTCAAAGTCGTTGCGCAGTTGTGGCGAAAAGCGTATGCCGTGAAGTCGGACGCTGCGGAGAACGAACGTGATAAAGGCGACGAGCTTTGCCATACAGAAGGATCATGTCGGTGTATTCGGCAGAAGTGCTCTCCTCAATGTTGCTCTGATACTGAGAGACACGTGAGTGACGCACGAGCCATGTCAGAGTGTCAGGACTGACGGTGAATGACATCCGACGTAAGCTCCTCCCCCCACCCCCTCCGCCTCCCACGATGACTACCCTGCTGCATACCCACCTAGCAAGCATGTATTCAAACGGCTGTAGCACGGAGAGTATACGATTCCGTACGTGGGTTCCAATTCCAAATATTGTCGCTTAGTTCCTTCTAAAAGTGCTAGAATTTCGAAAAAGTTCTGTATCTGTCCAGTAAACTGTACAGCTGGAGTCATTCCACATTCGAAATATCCTATTATATTTCAGGATTTCGGTGTTATGGCACTTTGCAGAAACATTACTGAATTTTCGTGTATATTGTTATCATTAAAGTCAAGTACCATTTCTGTCTCCATAAAATAAAGCATTAGTAACATTTATACAATTTCAAGCACTATTTCAGTTGAGGTTTTAGGAAAAAATATTTGTATCGTTCTGAATATATCGGAGAGAAGGGATATAGTTCCTACAACAAACTTGAAGAAAATCATTTTGGGTACTAGACCATGCCATGATAAACACTGAAAAACCAAACTACCGATATTTCGACCATCTTTTCAGCGATCCTCTTCAGGGCGAATAAATGCCAGGAAATTTCACATCAGAGCACACTCCACTGCAAAGTGAGAGTTCAATTAGGGAACAACTTCTATTTCATCTTCTTCACCTTTCATTAATTTCCCGAATTCCTCGTCCTTTTTGTTTGTTGCTGTCTTTATAAAGGTGTTTCACAACTCATGTTACACATTTTTTGAGCTTGCAGTTTTACGTAGAAACTCATGCCTGCAAACGTAACGCAACGACGCCGTGGAGCATCAAAGTTACAGGCGCCTGCTCCGGAAAATGTATGTATATACAGGATGATCCGTGATTGTGTTACAAATTTTCTAGGATGATGGAAATAGACAAATGTATCGATTTGAGGTAAGAGCCCCTGTACCGAAAGTTGTAAGTGAAAATCGTTATCCTACTTCTGACAGTGGAATACAAGTACTGGTACTGTTGTTTCTAGGACTGTAGGGTAGGCAACTTTCAGAGGCGGCAGTATAGACCAAAACAATAAAAAATGTGCAGTAAACATGGACTCTAAACTGCATGCTCCTGGAGCTATAAGCACTTGTTCAACAGTGGAGATGGGTTTCACGCTAGCGAAGATGAACAAGTGCTCATGGTTCATGATGTATACATTTTACAGCCTATGTGTACTGCACATTGTTTTCTTCTTTCGTTCCGTACCACCCCCTCTGAAAGTTTCCTGTCCTACATCTTAGCAACAACGATAACGGTACATACTGTCAGAGGTAACAGAAAGGTTTTCTGTTATAATTTTCCGGTACAAGGACATAATCTCAAATTTATACATTTATTCCATCTGCATCATCTTAGAAAGTTTGTAACATCTTCGTGGGATCCCTCTATTTTTGTAGGCGCCGATGCCTATAACTTTGACGCTCTGTAGTGTCGCTAGATGACGTTTTCAGAAGTAGATTCCCATGTAAGACTTGATCAGTTAATTCCCCTCTACAGCCCTGAGTAATGTGAAGCATGACTTGTGAAACACCCTGTATATAGAATGAATAACATCAGGGAATGGACTAGAACGCTGTCTCACTCACTTCTCACGTATTTACTTTCTTTTATGTCGTTCAACTCGTACAACTGCTGTCTTGTTTCTGGTGGCGTTCTAAGTAACGTTTCACTCGCTATATTTTATTCCTGGTTGCATCTTAAATTCAAACTGTATATTCTGGTCATCATTTTCAAAAGCTTTTTCTGTATCTAAAGATGTTATAAATATGGGTTCTGTTCCCTCCAAATGTATTTTCCTCTAGATCAGCTTCTGTAAGGTGCTCGATTCCTCTGTAAATAGTTTGTATCAGTATTTTCAGCTACGAGTTATCATAGTGGTGGTTTGACAATATTCGCACTGACCCCGATTTGCCTTATTTGGCATTGGTGCTATTACGCTTCTCGTTTAGTGTGAGGATTTAGCGGTTATTTCAGCTGGCGTAGACGTTCAGGAATGAAGCAGCAAATCCCGGCAGAGTGAGTCGTCACCAGCTCCGCTAGAACGCTCTGGTAGCGTTGCCCTGCGCTACAGACAATTGACTGTGTGAGGGACCAGTAGCGACACCTAGCAGCGATGTGGTGAACAGGAAAATAGTATTGCTAAAAGTTTTATCCACGCTTTTTAGCATTTACAATGGAAATATGGCACGGAATTTAGTAGCAAAAAAAAAAAAAAAAAAAAAAACAGCCATAGTAGCAGTCTCTCTCTTGCAATGCAACGTCAATGATACAATAGTACAACAATAATAGACCAACTAAACCTGTACAGGTAGTAATATAATTTCTTTTCTGACATGCAAGATACTTTGATATAAAGCTGAGCCTGAGAGGCTGTCATGTAATACCAACAGAAATATTATATGAAACATGTAGACCTGTCAATAAAGCCGTCAAGAAATTCGTTTTTTAAATAGTATCTGTTTAATTTAGCATTCAGCTCACATAAAACCAGGAGAATTATCCTCTTTCATACAAAGAAAGAGTTTATCCCATTAGTGACCTGTGTCACATCATAATCTCATTTTGACACTTGAATAACTCAAAAAAAAAAGCCTATGTTAGTTTTGAAAATACACTTAGTGACAATTAGTCTGGTGAAGAAAGTGTGCGTATTAAAATTTAAAATAAGTGATTGCAACAGTATAATGAGGTATATTTTGTAGTGTGGGAGTGAGCTCGACGTGGGATCCGAAGCACGGACCCCACGGGGGTGCCCGGCATGGGGAGGTTAGTGTTCGGAAGTCTGAAAATTCCAGCGCCGGCCGGGGATTGAACCCTGGCCCGGCTGGAGCGAATAGCCCCTGACGAGGCGCTGGAACGTTCCAGAACCCTTACCACTAGACCACCGGGAATCCCGGCCGTTTCCTGCTCTGAACTCGGTCTGGTGGCCGTGTCACAGTACAGCACTTCCTGTTGTCGGCTGTGTTTACATAAGACGCTGAGTGACGTAGTGTAGTCGGCAACATTAGAACGATGTGAGGGGGAAGTGTTTACCTCCGACTGGTATCTGTCCTCGTAACCCAGCTGAAGTAGCTTTACAGTTATCAAAGACATTTGAAATCAGCCTTTGCGACTGTATGCAGTCGACGCTTGTTAATCGTTTGTTTCAACCTGTTCCCAAATGCCTCGAGAAAACCGAAGAAACTTCACTAATCGAGGCGACTGTCATAGCAGAACGACCCACAGACGTTCTATAATTACAATTCAACGCTTAGCTTACACCGGATAATTCTATTTTTTTCATTAGTTGTTTTAACAATGCACGAAATACCAAAGCAAATTAATCAGTTGCAAATAAATTTCTATGTGTGCAGTTCATGTCCACATCGTAGATTTTTCGTGAAAACGTCGGGATAAAATCGTAACAGGTGTTTCATATTAAATTACATATTAATTATCAATATCTGTAATACAGTGGCCACACGGTTACTCACAGTTTTGGACTTTCGTAACACAGAAACGAGTTTCGACGCTGTGAAATGCAATAAGAAGTAGCAGGTAACGAATTGTTTCGGGGTTCCACCATCCATGCTGCAAACGATCATCGAGCGGAAAGATAATGTTTCTGATAATTATTAAAAGGCGAAAGCAAGCAGACCGGCGAGGCGAGTCGCCGCATCTTGCTAAAAGCTTATGGAATTGGCTTACTCAATGCAGGGTACAAAAGGTATTTGTTGGAGGTTATAGCTTAACGGAACGCTAAATCATTAACGGTTAGTCTGGGAACCGAAGTCTCAGATACAAATAAGGAGTGACACGCCAGGTCCAAAGGCATAAGGTCGTTTATAAAAAATTTACTTCCCAAAATTCATCCATTCCTGAGTTTATTCAGCATTGAAAAATGAATTTACGTATTTTCGAACATTTGTGTGTGCCTTCCGTTTCAAATACAAAAGCAAATAACATGAAAGAAAACTGGGAATACAAAAGAAAAAAAAGTCGAAATTTTATTTCGATTTTCCCTGATTTCATCTAGAGTGAAGTCGAGTTAAATAGAATTAATTATTCTAACTTTTTCTCTTAATTATTCGAACTTTTTCTTAGATCCTTTGAACTTCGAATTATGCATACTTCATTGTAACGGTCCCTTGAGCTTCGAATTTTCTAGAGTCTGCAGTAATGTCTAAAAAGTAAAAATAAATCTTCTCGTGCTATTATCCACGTTTCAGTGGATGCTGATTTGGTTGTCCTTTTCAGTATATCTCTATGATTATAGAGTCCTAATTAACGTACGCAACGCTGTTACAGTATAAACATACGTTTATTTTTACCAAAGTTGCGTAAGAATGCGCTTCTGCCATGCATCCCCACTCCCTAAATGCGCCATCAGGCAAAAGAAACTGAATACTCTTTCCTTTGTTTTTCACCCTTCATCGATGAGAAGTGATAATGACTTGGCAGCCGAGACCTGCTTAGCCTGAGTGAGTGCTTAAATGAAAGGCATGGACGAATAAAAATACAAAACAGATATATATGTAACGTCACGTAACCATGAAGAAAAGCAGACTTCGTTTAGTTTACCATATCAGTTAATTCTTTTAAAACATCGTAAGCGGAATTTACAATTTTGGTCGCTTTCAACATCTAGGAACGTTCTTTATAATAGATAAGTTTCTGATATTTACTTACAGCATTCTTGTGTCTTTTCCCCTTGCATTTGGAATTGTCTTCTCAGACTGCAGATTTCTGAGCAGCACTGATGCCATTAGCCTAAATTTATGTTGGTCTACAGCGCTGAGGTTGATCCCTCACCTGTTGTCTACTGAGAGATCATTCCAAAGTCTGGCAGGGAGCCAGAGGCTTTGCGAGGGGCCGATCGTAGGGCGTCCAGAGGAAGCTTCTTGGAACGCAAATTCAGGGCGTTCACAGAAGGTGAGTTTGCTCGTAGTGTGGAACTCTAATAATAGGCGTGTAATTGGGCCCCCTTAGTAAAATGGCTGCCAAGGAGGGGAAGGACGGCAGTGTGCACAAGGTGGGGGAGTCACTCCTGATTGCTTCCGGATGCCATGAAGAGTACAGGGTGCACCCAACTGCAGGTGGTGGCCCAACTCGGTGCCAATGGCGTATGTCGCTTTGGATTGGAGGAGATTCTCTCTGGTTTTGGTTAGCGGATATGGTAAAGACTGCCAGTCTTGCTTGCGAGATTAAGGCGGAGCTCACCATCTGCACCACCATCGACAGAACCGACTGTGGTCCTTCGGTGCAGAGCCAAGTGGAAGGTATGAATCATACGCTCAGGCGGTTATGTGACTGCGTAGGCCTCAGATTCCTTGACTTGAGCCACAGGGTGGTAGGTTTCCGGATTCCGCTTAATAGTTGAGGAGTCCACTACAAGGGTAGCGGTGGCGGCGTGGGTGCATTTTTAGGTTAGAGGGTCTCAGGAAACCATAGCAATGGCTCCCGTCTAAAAGGGGTCAGGGAACACACAGTAAGGTGGTTGTAGAAACGATCGGTGTTGTAAATTATCGTGGCTGTGTTGGGAAAGAACCAGATCTCCAGGCCCTAATAGAAAGCACTGAAGCTCAAATAGTTATAGGTACGGAAAGCTGGCTACAGCAGGAAATAAGTTAAGCCGAAATTTTTTCAAACGACATAACGACGTTCAGAAGGGATAGATTAAACACAGTTGGTGCTGGAGTATTTCTTGCTGTCAGAAGTAGTTTACCTTGTAGTGAAACTGAAGTAGATAGTTCCTGCGAAATAGTATGGGTAGAGGCTATACTTGTCTATCGGATTGAACTGGATCGTTTTACCGACCCCCGACTGAGAGGATATAGTTGCCGAACAGTTCAAAGACAACTTCAGTCTCATTTCAAATAGGTAGCCCACTCACACAATTATAGTCAGTGGTGATTTCAATCTACCCTTGATATGCTGGAAAATTTATACGTTTAAAGCCGGCGGCAGGCATAAAACGTCATCTGAAATAGTACTCTATGCTTTCTCAAAAAAGTATTTTGAACTATTAGTTCGGGAGCCCACTCGAAGCATAAATGTTTGCGAAAGCGTACTTCACCTCTTAGAAGGAAATATTCCTAGATGAATAGGTAGTATCGTGACGAATACAGGGATTGGCAACCACAAGGCAGTTGCTGCTACACTGAATACTGTAACACCTACAACCATCTAAAAGAAACTCAAAGTACATCTACTTAAAAAAAAAGCTAATAACGCTTTTTAAAGAGGCAGCCTCCACTCCTTCCGATCTGATCATGTAAGCGTAGAAAAGATATGGAATGATTTCAGAGATATATATATACCACATAAATTAATATGTGATATACTGATCCCCCATGGACAAAACGGGTCAAATGCTGTTGCAGAAGCAACGAAAAGGAATGCGAAATCTGAAAGAATCCAAAATCCGCAAGACTGGCGAAGTTCTAAATATAGCGGCTACTTCAGTGCGAGATGCTCTTAATAATTTCTGCAACAAAACTCTGTTTCGAAATCTGGCGAAAAAGCTGAAGAGATTCTGGTCATACATAAAGTACACCGGTGTCAAGACGCAATCAGTACCTTCACTGCGCGAAAATAACGGTGAAGTCACTGATGACAGTGCCACTAAAGTAGAGACATGGTTTTCCGAAACTCCTTCATCAAAGAATACGAAGCAAGTATTCCCGAAGTGCAGTCAACAGAAAGTGCCAAGATGAGTAGCATTGAAGTAAATATCCTCGGAGTAGCAAAGTAGCTTAAATCACTTGATAAAGGCAAGGCTTCCGGTTCAGATTGGATAACAGGCAGGTTCCCCCGAGTGTGATGATACAATAGCTCCATATTTAACAATTATATACAACCGCTCACAGAAAGATCCGTACCTAAAGACTGGAAAATGGCTCAGGTCACAACAATTTCTTAAAGTACTGCCTTTTGTGAAGTTTAACAAAACTCTTAGCAAGCGTACTTGTTATACAAATGGGTACAGCAAACGCTTCCGGTCGTAAAAAAATTTCAGCGTTAAACTGGAAATAGTTATAGGAAAGTATCAGAAGTAATAACCTAATGACATCTTTAATTTCTTGTACATGAGGTTTTTGTGTTGGAGAAGATGCTCTCTGGTTTTGTAACGGTGGGCACCAATTGTCGGCTGCGACTGGAAGCACACTTACACTCGAGTGGCCGCACGACTCACGGTGGATGCAGCAGCAGTGACCCTGTCGCGGTTGTGTGCACCACCTGCTATAGTGTCTCGTGTGCACGAAGGACCTCTGCGGACCGAGCTGCAACTTTCTTAGCTCGCTGGACTGTGCAGTTAATGATTTACAGGGGCTGTGCTCCATGCAGCCCGCCTGGCAGAGGTGTGTTGCAGGGTGGCGTCAGCGCCTGACGGCTTCCACGATTGGAAAAATGTACTGGCGGTAAAAAAAAAGTCACAGCAACTTTAGATTTCTGACAAAGGCTGTGGCCGAAAATTTAGTTATAGAGTGTGATGGTCTTTTCTATGTGCCTGAGCGATCATCCTTACAGTGAGTTGCTGTCTACTCTGAGTATTTGCTCCAGTTACCTGTTGCGTGTGTGATCACCGCGGTCTCATTTCATCGATGTGGTGTCTGTGTCACGTGAATGGCTGGCCACCTGAATGGACTTCCGTGGCGGGCCAAAATTGCAGGCCATTTCTGTGGGTATCTCTAACGGATCTGGCCTGCCGATCCAAAGCCCATAGTTTGCCACTAATGTGCGGGCTCTGTCCTCTGACTTGGTCTGTGTGTGTGGCGTGGTACCACGGACCTAAGACTGTGGTGTCCTTCCTCGGCCCCAGGCGATGTGTTTCGGGAACCGTGACTGTCTCACAGCAAGTACACTGTACAGTGCGGCGTTTGATACAAATTTTATTTATTATAGTATCTTTTGGCACTTAGAAAGTAGTTTATATATTTCAAAGAATGGACGATAAGAAAAAAAATTGTGGCAATCGCAGGCAGTTTGTACACTATGACGTCAAGTATTTCTTAAAAGAAAAAAATCACAGAATACATGTAGATAATAGACATAACGCATACCATCACTGCTTTCAGGAATGTGTCTCGCAACTCCAAGAAAATGCATATTTTTGACACCAAATGGGTTTCGCTTTATGAAAATAAAATCAGTGATCTTAATGAAACATGTCTACCATTGGGCTTCCTTTCTCCATCTACAAGCAGTTCATTACACAACATTTTGATGTTAAGTACTTACGATTTTTGTTCAGACGTTTAGAAATAGAGAAGTCATTACTTTTTTTTACGTCTTAGGTCTGCACTTAGACTTGATACCTCAAAATTTGTCAGAGAAAAATGCTAAAACTTGCCTGGAAAAAAGGGAATGTCACTTGGGCGAAAGTTGTGACAACCCTGTAATAGGTCTCAATTTTCATTCTCATTGCAGCATTGTTGTTTAAGATAAGGCACAAGAATTTAATGGGTTTGAATCATTGAATGTCAGTCATCCATGAACTGCAAAACCTTACGTCATTAAGACACATTTTCGAAAGGAAGAATAGGTACATTGCATAACATAAAAAAACGAGACTTGCTCTGTGAGGATGTTATACAAACTTAATTATGTATGTAGACAGTTCATACGTTCCGGGAATAGAGAATCTCGACTATTTTCCCCAATTATCGACATTGATCCTGTTGCCAGTTACAGAGCAGTAAAACGCCAAACTCGCATCAGAAACTCAGTATATTGCTTTATTTGTGTTATCACATATTCGAGCACAATTTTCATCTGTTCTTGTGTAAACTTTTAAGAAGCTAATCGCCATAACTACGCTAACGTCTTTGGTAACGAGATATTTTTTGTACTGTCAAACTCTGTGTTACCTTTTGCGTCGGTAATCACGTGCTGATTATCTACACTCCTGGAAATGGAAAAAAGAACACATTGACACCGGTGTGTCAGACCCACCATACTTGCTCCGGACACTGCGAGAGGGCTGTACAAGTAATGATCACACGCACGGCACAGCGGACACACCAGGAACCGCGGTGTTGGCCGTCGAATGGCGCTAGCTGCGCAGCATTTGTGCACCGCCGCCGTCAGTGTCAGCCAGTTTGCCGTGGCATACGGAGCTCCATCGCACTCTTTAACACTGGTAGCATGCCGCGACTGCGTGGACGTAAACCGTATGTGCAGTTGACGGACTTTGAGCGAGGGTGTATAGTGGGCATGCGAGAGGCCGGGTGGATGTACCGTCGAATTGCGCAACACGTGGGGCGTGAGGTCTCCACAGTACATCGATGTTGTCGCCAGTGGTCGGCGGAAGGTGCACGTGCCCGTCGACCTGGGACCGGACCGCAGCGACGCACGGATGCACGCCAAGACCGTAGGATCCTATGCAGTGCCGTAGGGGACCGCACCGCCACTTTCCAGCAAATTAGGGACACTTTTGCTCCTGGGGTATCGGCGAGGACCATTCGCAACCGTCTCCATGAAGCTGGGCTACGGTCCCGCACACCGTTAGGCCGTCTTCCGCTCACGCCCCAACATCGTGCAGCCCGCCTCCAGTGGTGTCGCGACAGGCGTGAATGGAGGGACGAATGGAGACGTGTCGTCTTCAGCGATGAGAGTCGTTTCTGCCTTGGTGCCAATGATGGTCGTATGCGTGTTTGGCGCCGTGCAGGTGAGTGCCACAATCAGGACTGCATACGACCGAGGCACACAGGGCCAACACCCGGCATCATGGTGTGGGGAGCGATCTCCTACATTGGCTGTACACCTCTGGTGATCGTCGAGGGGACACTGAATAGTGCACGGTACATCCAAACCGTCATCGAACCCATCGTTCTACCATTCCTAGACCGGCAAGGGAACTTGCTGTTCCAACAGGACAATGCACGTCCGCATGTACCCCGTGCCACCCAACGTGCTCTAGAAGGTGTAAGTCAACTATCCTGGCCAGCAAGATCTCCGGATCTGTCCCCCATTGAGCATGTTTGGGACTGGATGAAGCGTCGTCTCACGCGGTCTGCACGTCCAGCACGAACGCTGGTCCAACTGAGGCGCCAGGTGGAAATGGCATGGCAAGCCGTTCCACAGGACTACATCCAGCATCTCTACGATCGTCTCCATGGGAGAATAGCAGCCTGCATTGCTGCGAAAGGTGGATATACACTGTACTAGTGCCGACATTGTGCATGCTCTGTTGCCTGTGTCTATGTGCCTGTGGTTCTGTCAGTGTGATCATGTGATGTATCTGACCCCAGGAATGTGTCAATAAAGTTTCCCCTTCCTGGGACAATGAATTCACGGTGTTCTTATTTCAATTTTCAGGAGTGTAAATAGCAGCCGACAGTTAATAAATGTTTTACTTTTTATCAATGGACCTTGTATTCACGCATACGACTGTGTGCAGTTCTCAGAGATTATCAGAATTAACCTCCAAGCCATCCACAAGGAATCAAGAGTGGCATTAGAGCCACCCTGAAGTCTATGCTGGTCTTCACGGTGGCACGAAATCTTGGTCAAGCAGAAAATTTATAATTCTGAACTCAGGCGTAACGAGGTACCTCAGACTGAATGAGCCCCCCCCCCCCACCCCACCCCCCCACCCCCTTCTAAGCAGCATGGATTTCGAAAACATCGATTACGTGCAACCCGACTCCAACGACAGTCTGAAAACCACGGATCAAGGCAGACAGGGGAAAACGGTGTTTACTGATTTCCAAAACGCATTTCGCTCACTAGCACAACTGTGCTTTGCACTATCTATATTCTCGAAATACATGCTGGTTGGCGTTGACCTAAGAATATGTTCTAAGGTACTACAGCAAATCGATAGCGAAAAATAAAACTGTGCACTTAAACAAGCGAAAAAATGCCGTTCCCTATTACCGTGATGCCAAAGAGTCGCAGTTGTAACAGCTGAAATCATACAAATACATTGTTGCAACACTTAGTAGGTATAAGGAATGTCACGACCACAATAGTCTGAGTTGTAGGTAAAGCATCAAACCAGTGCAGCTGATGATCGCCGTGAATTTCCGCCAGCAAGCGGGCAGAGCCCTTGTAACTCAGGGCAGGCTGCCGTTTCTTGTGGTCGAACAGCGAACCCCTTACTGCATTCCACAATTACGCCCATGGCGAAGGCTGTGATACTGAGACGAGAAGAATTTAGTGCACGAAGGCTGATGACTTACACATCCACACTATGTTCGTTTAGGACTTAAGCTCACGTAATCTAAACACTCCCATAGTGGCAAATGATGAAAGGTTTCTGTTCCAGCAGTGTGCTGCAGCGTTGGCTCTTGCTATACTGTGCCCAGTTGACTGTGTTTTGCCTTGCAATGCATAACACACTCATCCACTCGCAGCTGCAACTTTTATTTATCATCATCCCAATAAACCATGAACCATGGATCTTGCCGTTGGTGGGGAGGCTTGCGTGCTTCAGCGATACAAATAGCCATACCGTAGGTGCAACCACAACGGAGGGGTATCTGTTGAGAGGCCAGAAAAATGTGCGGATCCTGAAGAGAGGCAGCAGCCTTTTCAGTAGTTGCAGGAGCAACAGTCTGGATGATTGATTGATCTGGCCTTGTATTATTAACCAAAATGGCCCTGCTGTGCTGGTAGTGCAAACGGCTGAAAGCGAGGGGAAACTACGGCCGTAATTTTTCCCGAGGGCATGCAGCTTTACTGTGTGGTTAAATGATGATGGCATCCTCTTAGGTGAAATATTCCGGAGGTAAAATAGTCCCCCATTCAGATCTTCGGGTGGGGACTAATCAGGAGGACGTCGTTATGAGGAGAAAGAAAACTGACGTTCTACAGATCGAAGCGTGGAATGTCAGATCCCTTAATCGGGCAGGTAGGTTAGAAAATTTAAAAGGGAAATGGATAGGTTATAGTGGGAATTAGGGAAGTTCGGTGGGAGGAGGGACAAGACTTTTCGTCAGGCGAATACAGGGTTATAAAAACAAAATAAAATAGGGGTAACGCAGGAGTAGGTTTAATAATGAATAAAATAATAGGAGTGGGGGTAAGCTATGACAAACAGCATAGTGAACGCATTATTGTGGCCAATATAGATGCGAAGCCCATGCATACCACAGTAGTAGAAGTTTATATGCCAACTAGCTCTACAGATGATGAAGAAATGTATGATGAAATAAAAGAAATTATTCAGATAGTGAAGGGAGACGAAAATTTAATAGTCATTGGTAACTGCAATTCGGTAGTAGGATAAGAGAGAGAAGGAAACGTTGTAGGTGAATATGAATTGGGGGAAAGAAATGAAAGAAGAAGCCGTCTGGTAGAACTTAGCACAAAGTGTAACTTAATCATAGCTAACAATTGGTTCAATAAGCATAGAAGAAGGTTGTATACAAGGAAGAAGCCTGGAGATACTGACAGGTTTCAGATAGATTATATAATGGTAAGACAGAAATTTAGGAACAAGGTTTTAAATTGTAAGAAACTTCCAGGGAGAGATGTTGACTCTGACCACAATCTATTAGTTATGAACTGTAGATTAAAACTGAAGAAACTTCAAAAAGATGGGAATTTAAGGAGATGGGACCTGGATAAACTGAAACTACCAGAGGTTGTAGAGAGTTTCAAGGAGAGCATAAGGGAACAATTGACAGGAATGGGGGAAAGTAATACGGTAGAAGAAGAATGGGTAGCTTTGAGGAATGAAGTAGTGAAGGCAGCAGAGGATAAAGTTGGAAAAAAGGCGAGGGCTGCTAGAAATCCTTGGGTAACAGAAGAAATATTGAACCTAATTGATGAAAGGAGAAAATATAAAAATACAGTAAGTGAAGCAGGCAAAAAGGAATACAAATGTCTAAAAAATGAGATCGACAGGATGTGCAAAATGGCTAAGCAGGGATGGATAGAGGACAAATGTAAGTATGTAGAGGCTTGTCTCACCAGCGATAAGATAGATACTGCCTACAGGAAAATTAAAGAGAACCACTTGTATGAATACCAAGAGCTCAGATGGAAACCCAGTTCTAAGCAAAGAGGGGAAGGAGTATATAGAGGGTCTATACAAGGGCGATGTACTTGAGGACAATATTATGGAAGTGGATGAGGATGTAGATGAAGATGAAATGGCAGATACGATACTGCATGAAGAGTTTGACAAAGCACTGAAAGACGTGAGCTGAAACAAGGCCCCCAGAGTAGACAACATTCCATTAGAACTACTGACACCCATGGGAGAGCCAGCCCTGACAAAACTCTACCATCTGGTGAGCAAAATATATGAGACAGGCAAAATACCCTCAGACTTCAAGAATAATTCCAATCCCAAAGAAAGTGGGTGTTGACAGATGTGAAAATTACTGAACTATCAGTTTAATAAGTCACAGCTGCCAACTACTAACGAAAATTCTTCACAGATGAATGGAAAAATACTAGAAGCCGACCTCGGGGAAGATCAGTTTGGATTTTGTAGAAATATTGGAACACGTGAGGCAATACTGACCCTACGATTTATCTAAGAAACTAGATTAAGGAAAGGCAAACCTATGTTTCTAGCATTTGTAGGCTTAGAGAAAGCTTTTGACAATGTTGACTGGAATACTCTCTTTCAAATTCTGAAGGTGGCAGGGGTAAAATATAGGGAGCAAATGGCTATTTACAATTTGTACAGAAAGCGAATGGCAGTTAAAAGAGTCGAGGGACATGAAAGGGAAGCAATGGTTGGGAAGGGAGTGAGAAAGGGTTGTACCCTCTCCCTGATGTTATTCAATCTGTATATTGTGCAAGCAGTAAAGGAAACAAAAGAAAAGTTTGGAGTAGGTATTAAAAGCCATGGAGAAGAAATAAAAAACTTTGAGGTTTGCCGATGACATTGTAATTCTGTCAGAGACAGCAAAGGACTTGGAAGAGCAGTTGAACAGAATGGACAGTGTCTTGAAAGGAGTATATAAGATGAACATCAACAAAAGCAAAACGAGGATAATGGAATGTAGTCGAATTATGTCGGGTGATGCTGAGGGATTTAGACCCTTAAAGTACTAACATAGTTTTGCTATTTGGGGAGCAAAATAACTGATGATGGTAGACAGGATATAAAGTGTAGACTGGCAATGGGAAGGAAAGCGTTTCTGAAGGAGAGAAATTAGTTCACATCGAGTATAGATTTAAGTGTCAGGAAGTCATTTCTGAAAGTATTTGTATGGAGTGTAGCCAAGTATGGAAGTGAAACAAGGACAATAAATAGTTTGGACAAGAAGAGAATAGAAGCTTTTGAAATGTGGTGCTACAGAAGAATGCTGAAGATTAGATGGGTAGATCACATAAGTAATGAGGAGGTATTGAATAGGATTGGGGAGAAGAGGAGTTAGTGGCACAACTTGACTAGAAGAAGGGATCGGTTGGTAGGACATGTTCTGATGCATCAAGGGATCACCAATTTAGTATTGGAGGGCAGCATGGAAGGTAAAAAACGTGGAGGGAGACCAAGAGATGAATACGGTAAACAGATTCAGAAGGATGTAGGTTGCAGTAGATACTAGGAGATGATGAAGCTTGCACAGGATAGAGTAGCATGGAGAGCTGCATCAAACCAGTCTCAGAACTAAAGACCATAAAATCCCAATGATCCCTTTTGTGCTGTTTCATATGAATTTATCTTATGTTTAATACAATATACAACAAATAACTGTTTTTATAACACAAGAAATTATGTGCTGGAGAGATCTATTCCTTGATGTTGTGATTCCATTTGTCACATCATATATTTTTGTACAGTTGAGCAGAGCTATTCACTTATACTGTAGTGACATTTGTTAAACATGTGGTTATTGATCTTCTTATGGGCTTGCCAGACATATTCATTGATGAAATTTCATTTGTCACATGAAATTAAATCCTTATACAGTTTTGCAGAGCTATTCACTTATTACAGCATAACATTTGTCAAGCATGTGGTTCTTTATAACAGTTTTAAATTTATCCCAATTTTCCAGCTCTTTGATATGTTTTGGTAGTGCATTAAAATGTTTGATGCCTTGATTACATACATGCTTCTGACTTTGGGTCCTTGTACCAGCGTGTAAGTGGAGAACTTTACATTGCTGTGTATGGTAATCTGTATTGGTTTTAATTTTGTCCTGCTTTGTTTTGAACACCAACAGACATTTCAGAATGTATAATGATGGAATTGATAAAATTTTCAATGCATTAAAATGGGGCCTACAACGTGTTTGATGTGGGTTCTGGGTCATTATCTGAATAGCACATTTTTGTAATTTGAAAATCTCATTTAGGCGACAATTTCTTTTACCCCAGGATACTATCCCATAGGCCGCAATTGACTGAAAGTATACTAATCTGATACAGTCAATACTACAAACTCTTAGAATAATTCTAAGTAGAAAACATGCAGAATTTAGTTTTAGTGCTTAACACACCACACGACATTTCCAGTTCATCTTCTCATCAGTGTGCACACCCAGGAATTTTGCACACTGTACTCTTTCAAGTTGTTTCCCTCCATAGTGGGATGTAGGTCATCATGTTCACTTATTCTTCCATATTGCTCATAATTAGCTTTTTTGCATTCAGGGTTATCTTGTTTGTGCTGAGCCATTTTTGTGTATCTTGTAGGAGATGGTCCACAGCACTGTGCAATGACAGCTTAATATAACACATAATTAAACTAGTATCATCAGCAAGTAACATGATTCTAGCTTTTCTCTCTGACACCTGAATATAATTAATGTAAATGGGGAACAGCAAGGGGCCTAACACACATATTTTGGTGCTGTAATTTCAACCACGTGCATCCTCTTTTCCAGAAACAACTCATGCCACTTTTTTTTCCAGTCCTCTGATACCTATAGGTTCAAACTTTTCCAAAAGTATGCTGTGGTCAACAGTGTCAAAGGCTTTTGACTGATCTAGATTTATCCTGAAAACACTTTTTGCCTCTTCCAATTTATTATTTATATCTTTTGTGTATTCCAGTACAGCTGTTTCGGTACTTCTCCCAGCTAGAAATCCGTACTGATTACTGTTTATCAGATTCCACAATTAAGATAATGTATCACTCTATACATCATTAGTATCACTAAAACCTTAGAGAGAGTTGGATGAAGTGAGACAGGTTTGTAGTTTCCTGTTTTAAACTTATCAATCTTTTTCAACATGGGAATGAATCAACAAATTTTCAGTTTCTATGGAAAAAACTTGCATATTGTGTGACAGAATACAGTTCATGTGGTACACTGGGTTTTTCTTTATTGTGTAGATACATGGTCCGGTCCATCACATTATTGTGATCAAAATCGACATGCAGTGACCACTCACAGAAGGAGACAAGATGATGTCGAAATGTGCACAGCCATTGGCGTTTGGGGAAAGGGTGCAAGCATTTTGGAAAGACTAAGTCTGTAAACTGTTCGCATGTCAGTGTGGTAATGGAAAGAGCTTTTACTGCTTGTCTCTATGCTTTCCGAGACCTGCCATGCCCAATTGAGAATGGAGTGGTATGGGCAGGGCCCTCCAAACATATTGAGATTTCAGTGCCCCAGTCCACAATTTAGCCAGAATTTAGCCAGAATTTGGCATGATATCCCCCAGGAGCACATCCAACAACTGTATCAACCAATATCAAACTAAATTACTGCTTGCATATGGGCTACAGGTTGTCAATGCATTAATGACTCCCTCAGTTTGTGATGCTCTTCCTGTTGACCAACTCATCCAAGCGTTCTGAAATTGTAATCATTTGTTTCTGTGTACATGAACATCAAATCTACTCGTTTCAACCCTCTGGATAATTTCTGTGTTGTGCAACTTTCTTCTTTCCTTAGAGTGTACTATCTTAAAAGAGGACACAGGTCCCTTTGAAGTGCTGTAGATGGAGTGGAACTGATACCTGTCAGTCATCTGAGCTTTCACTGCTGACATAAGCCACATCATTGAAGAGGTGTGTATGTGCCAGTCAACTATAAGGAATCAGTGTAGTACAATGGATTGAAACCACAGATTAGAGCTATTGCCTTTGGATGTGCCAATGAATTAAGCTGCCCAATTTGTTGGTGTGTCAGTGAAGACTGTCCGGTGTGTCTACAAGGAATGCTGTACCACTTGCAACCACATAATGTGGCATAATAATAAAAGTGGCCACATTAAGATCTTAACTTGTAGTTAGTCATAGAGATGAACGTTGTAAATTGCCATTGACAGTCAGTCTCAAACACAACAGGAATCGCTGCAGACCCATGTCTACTAGTTTTCAGTCCAATATTGTGATGGCAAGTTGCATGCAGTGGGACCCTTGCAGAAGACTACTGAGGCATAAAAATGTACATGTTGTCAGTGGAGCAAACACCACACAAACTGGACAGTAGGTGAGTTGAAATGTGTGGTGGTTTTGCCTCTTTCTGAGAACATATCAAAGGCTCTGACAGCACAATAAGGTTTTTGACCTGCAATGGGCAGAGGATATACAGAGTGTCTCAGAAGTTACAGCATCCAAACTAATTAGACCTAAGGTATTCACACCATGTTTGGCTTATGTGACGTAGTGTCACAAAGTTTTTATGGAGTTTAATCAGTTTCAGCATGTGTGCACCAGTAGTGGTGGGCACAATTTCCAGTCTGTTATCAGGGTCTATCATCATTCAGCACATTATATCTGCATCACCTGTGGCAAGGGCAGATATGATTTTGTTCATTAAATTTTTGATGTGGTTGACAGCTGCTTGGCCGACTCTGTCCTTGGTATATGCTGATAGAAACAATCCCACCTTTCTAATGCCTGGTGGCCTAGAACACCAGGGAATAGGACTACCCTTGCCAATTCAGCATACCTCGTAACACCTGGTCCACAACATCTGCCACATCCTGAGCCCATATTACTGGAAAAAGACTGCATCTCGGAAGTCAGCTATTCATAGTAACAGCTTGAGCATATCAAGGTAACTGTTATTATTTATTTATTTATTTTTATTTGGGAGGGGGGGGGGGGGGTGGTCCCAGAATACCATCAACCGCCAAACAACACAACACATTCCCTACCATGTACCTCTTCCATCACAGTATGTGGATTGGTAATATATCATTATCTTCTCACAGGATATGTATGTACTCTGAATTGCCAACAAAACAGGCATAAGCATGCATATTCAAATACCGGGATATGTAAACATACAGAATGTGGGACTGCAGTAGGCTATGCCTATATAAGACAACATGTGTCTGGCACAGATGCTAGATTGCTTAGAGCTGCTACAATGGCAGCTTATCAAGATTTACGTGCATTTTAATGTGGTGTTATAGTTGGCATATGAGCAATGGGGCTAAGCATCACCAAGGTAACAATGAAGTGGTTATTTTCCCATATGAGCATACAGTGAATATCAGGAATCTGGTAAAACATTGGATCTCCAACATCGTTGCAGCCGAAAAAAGATCCTCCAAAAACAGGAGCAACAACTGAAGAGAATCGTTCAAAGTGACAGAAGTGCAACCCTTCTGCAAATCGCTGCATACTTCAATGTTGGGCCATCAACAAGTGTGAGAGTGTGAACCATCATCAATATGAACTTTTGTAGCTGAAGGTCCACTTGTGTACCCTTGATGACTGTACGATGCAAAGCTTTTTGCCTCACTTGGGTCCATCAACACCGATATTGGACTGGAAACATGTTGCTTGGTTGGATGAGTCTAGTTTCAAAGTGTGTCGCGCAGATGGACACGTACATGCATGGAGACATCCTCTTGAATGGACACTGTGTTGTGGTCAAAATGCACGCGTCTCAGCTCACGCAGGCTGGCGTGATGTCTGGAACATGACAAGGGAATTAGAATTGAGAAAAATGGATGTATCTGGTGGAATACTTAACTTTAATCCATTAATGGAGAACTTCGCTCTTTATGGCACATGATTCACAATATCAATAGTACGGATACTGGCGCCTTGCTAGGTCGTAGCAAATAACGTAGCTGAAGGCTATGCTAACTATCGTCTCGGCAAATGGGAGCATAGAAGTCAGTGAACCATCACTAGCAAAGTCGGCTATACAACTCAGGCAAGTGCTAGGAAGTCTCTCTAGACCTGCCGTGTGGCGGCACTCGGTCTGCAATCACTGATAGTGGCGACACGCGGGTCCGACTTATACTACCGGTCCACGGCCGATTTAAAGGCTACCACCTAGCAAGTGTGGTGTCTGGCAGTGACTGTTGAAGCTGGTGGAAGCTCTGTAATGGTGTAGGAGGCGTGCATTTGGAGTGATATGGCTAGGTATGACACTGAAAGGTGACACATACATAAGCATCCTGTCCATTGGGGATTCCGATGGATTGGGCAATTCCAGTAGGACAATGATACACTTGGCATGTTCTGAATTGCTACAAAATGGCTCCTGGAACACTCTTCTAAGGTTAAACACTTCCAATGGCCACCAAACTCCCCAGGTTTGAACATTGAGCATATCTGGGATGATTTGCAATGTGATGCTCAGAAAAGATACTCACATAGCCCTCTATGCAGCATTCACAGTGTCAATTTCTTCCATCACTACTTCAGACAATAGTCGAGCCCATGAGACACAATTGATTACTAAACTCAGCCAGCATCCAGCATGCACTATACAACTGATGCGTGTTATGAAGATATAATATACTTTGCTCAGAGACAATAAAATTGTGTGGGTAAATACTTTATTCAAAACTGAACATGAATGCCCAAAAATAGAGAAATAGAGTGAAGTTCCAATATTTGCAGCTCTTTATATGTACATGAACTTTACTTTTAAAAACAAGAGTAGAAGGTTTAGATATATCATGCAAGATTTTATATAGTGATATCAATGTAGGTAACATGCAAAGAGAGATTGAGAGGGGGCAGTTTTTTTAATAGTAAGTCTTCATAATTGTGAAGGCAAGACTTTTCATTCATTGAGTTGGTAGACTGGTGCTGTATCTGTGTTGAAAGATATTTCAGTTCCTTCAAGAAAGTCAAATTTCTTGCCTGGTTCTTTTCTACACAGTTTGCCACAATTCTTGCCCAGTAACTCATTCTGCAAAGTTGGATTTGTTCTGTATGTTAAGACAGAGTGCATCCCTGTGCTTCTACCAGTTTGTTTATTGCAGAAGTTTGGACATACGTGACTTTTGATATTCTTGCTTAGTGCTTTCAGTACTGTGGATGATATTATTCTGTATTTTGTTGCTTGCGAAGAAGATTGTTTGTATGACATACAACTTGAAGAGGTTGGAAATTTGGTATGAAATCTTCCTTGAGGAAAGTCAGTTTATTACAAAGATGGTCTTCCAGTTTGTGGGTGGTTGTCCAGAAACTGGTTGGTTTAATTTATGTATTACAGTGGGATTGTATTCATAACTGGAGGCAGCTGATTTTACAATTTGTGTTTATTTTTATCTTTCACTTGTATCCATTGGATCTTTAAGCATGTGATTAAACATTCTTCTGAAGAACACTTTTTTATTGTGATCTGGATAGCAAGAAGAGTTATGGATGGTAACACTGGTAATTGTTGCTTCATGGAAATTTGAGCAATTTTATATAAAGGTTTGTTAATGTTTTCTGGTGTTTCATTTCTACAGTGATGTGAAGTGAATTGAATTTTGTGGTATAATTTATTAATTTCTTCAGCTAGATTTTCTATTTCCTTTGGTTGTTCTGCTGAAAAGAATAAAATGAGAGTGTTGCAATTTTCTGTATTTACACTGAATAAACTTAATCTAGGTCCCTACCGCTGTTGTGCTATAATCTAGTATAAATTCCTGCAGATAAGAAAGGGATTTTCAACTCATGTTCATATAGTTTCCATAAGCTGCACTCATATGCAATACTTATAGAAATGCTTCTGGTTGTTATTCAGTACAGTGGTTCTACTTGACAGCAGTTTCTAGTGACTTAATGCATTACTGTCCCAATAGTAATTTTTGCCACACTTTGTGTGTTTCAGGACCTTCCAAGCAGAACACTGCCACCTCCTGACAGTTCTCTCAAAACCTGGCGATGTAGCATGGGGAGTGGAATGCTTTCAAGTCTCACAGCCAGACCACTAACAAGGTTTTGCCTCCTGCTGAACACCAAACCCACAGACAGTCTGGTTTTCATTTTGTGAAAGTGAAAATTGAACCATTGTGGTTGCTATGATTGTCAGTTTCTATTAACATGACACAGGCAGAGTGGTGGGTATTATAAAAAAAAGAAAAGGAAAGAAGTCCCATATCTTGGCTAACTGTTGTTGACTTCTTTGATTTGTTCAGCAATGCAGTTATCACAGCAGAATGCCAAAGTTACAAACTGTATGAGGTGAAATGAGATATTACGTTTGAAATCTTTACAGCCCACTATAAACTAGTGACTGATTTTCACAAGTGATCAAAATGTGGTCCATAAAGAAACCTTCATTATTCCAGTAGGCAGCGGGTCATTGATGTTTAGTATGCTTGAGAGCTGTTCTTTGTTCACACAGTGTTGTTCATGAACAATGACATCTTAGGCATGTATTGACCTAACAAAAACTCCTATGTAATGAGCAAAATATATATGTCTTTAAAGATAATTAATTCCAAATGCAGTCATTTAAACTTTTTATTCACTGAGGCAAGAATTCCTCTAAGGTTTGAGATGGATGATCTTCTGTGGTGGTGGTGGTGATGGTGGTGGGAGGGGGGTGGGGGGGGGGGGCACTTGTTCTCTCATGCCCCTAGTCAAGAGGACCAACTGTCATGCCTTGATTGTCATACATAATCCTTTCTTTGTGCTATCAGTGTCACTAGATCTTTCAAAGGAACATAAACAGTCCACTTCATTTTTCTGTCTCTTCCCAGCCTTTAGAACCCAGTTCCATGCAACACCAAGATTATATAGCCACTGGCCTGATTCTCACACATTCTAATTCCTCGTAACAGAAACCCAGTCTGTACAGGTACAGGGGTCAAGATTTTATTTTCTTAAAATATTGTTCTGTCTTTGGTGTTCCACACAGCAGTCAAAAGTGGTTTGGCTGGATTCACCAGTGTAGTTACGTCTGTATTCACAGGGTGTACTACACATCACAGAGACCCTAAGGCAATCAGTCCATAATATTTGGTTTATCCTTTAGGGCCCTAGGACAATGCCTATTTTACTATTTGGAGAACCATAAGTAGTTTATCCCGATTTTTCACTTCTGCATTTCTCGATATGTCCCAGCTATATATCACTTGATCCTTAGGTTTGGAATCCAAGTGGATCTCGTCACAAACAGTTACAGCTCTTTGTATCATTCTATTTGAAACACCTGCCTTCTGAACTGGATGGTCCAAAACCCTGCACCCTGAGACATACACGAGAATGTGGTGGCTTGTGGTACACACCTCAGCCCATCTGATTTTCATTTTACCAAAACATCTAGGATTGGCAACCTTCCTTCAGTCACAGTTGACATGAAATTGATCATGGTAAATGTTGAAACCTTGAGGCTTTACTCAAATCTGAAGATATTGTCATGAGAAACTTTGTTCTCACTCAGAAGATTTCTTAACATCACAATATTTAAACACATTGTTCAGTGTATAAAAAGGAAACTTTGTTGCCATTGTGAAGGAACTACCCTGAGACTAGTTCCAGGCTACCTGATGTGTGTCACACAAAAAGAAACAACTATTAAAGTGTAGCATACATACTCACCGTGTATCGTAACATGAGAGACAAAGAGCAAATTATAATATATATTTCTAAATACTATTTCCATAAACCTTCAAGATACTTTCATTCTGTAACAATATGTTGTCTTCTCAACTAAAAGTATTTAATTTCTAGCTAAACAGATATTGCTTACATGCCTGTAACAATATTTGCACTAAAAAAAAAAAAAAATAAATAAAATAAAAACTTTAATCCAATTTCTTCTGCACATATAAAGCCACTGGCTCAGTGCTGCAGTAAGTATTATTGACATGGCTCAGTAAAGCACTTGCTGGTTAGTTCCCCATCTAAACATTATTTAGCTCACACAACCTCCCAAATGTGCACACAGTATTCTCAGTGGAAATATGTACTGAATTGCATGTTGACTACCTGGCCTGTCTTTTATCTGAACTCTACATCAAAATAGAAATGTTATACATTGGGCCTGCCATAACCTTGTAACACACATCTCTCCAGCCTCCATTCTTTCCCCCCAAAATATGTTGTGCCTCTTTAACTCATTAATTTCAGCTCTTGTGGAAAATTGCTCCCTGACTTGTGTTTCCCCTTTGGAAACAACCAGTGGACAGTGCAAATACATATGGAGCCACATTTTCCCATGTAATAAATGAGTGGATGAAATTTGTCTTCTTGTTAGATACATTCTTCTGAAGCAGAAATGAGGTATTGGTTCTTGCTAACTTGTCACTACTCAAACAAAGTTTTCTTCTAGTGGCTTTGGATAACAGCTCAAGTTTTTATAAGTTGTAATCTTAATTTCTATCATAAATGTGTATTGAGAATTCCTGGTGTGACTGGGTGAAGTAAAATAAACGTCTCATTTCATTGACATCTGTTATACTGTACTTGTTTGGACCAAGTTTATTTCTACAGTGTCTGCTAGGATGCCATTGTTTATCAATGAACAATGTAAACCATGTGAAAGTAGATGAGAACAACAGGGTTTAGGAGCATACTTTTCACAACCATTGTAGTGGATGTGCTTCTGTTGTGACTAACATTGTGTGAATGTTTCCAACTGGATGATAATAAGACCATGGTCAGTACTGGAACCTGCAATATTGGTAATTACTTCTACTTGCCAGTCATTCCCTGAAAGTACCTCATCTTGCTCCTGCCCTTCTGCAATAATATAGAAATGAAATAGAGTGTCTTCCAGTGTAGAGCCTCTTGTAGAATTTTAACATTTTAAAGTAGTTCCTAGAACATGTTTCAGTATTCAGGTTGCAAAAGAAATTTTAGGAGCATCTTTCAACGTTTTCAATTGTATAACTGTGTCAAAATGTACATACATGTTGTTCAACATTATTCCATTTGTAAATATTTCAAGAGAGATGCTCTTTCTAATTTATGAAATCCCACATCAGTAAAGTGGCAAATGCTCTGAATACTTAAACATTACAGTTTTAATGTTGAGACTGATAAGGCTTACAGATGGACTACTGGTTATTTGTACTAAACACAAGACTTAGAACAAAATGAATAGCACTGAATGTAAACAAAATTTGAAAGAGGTTTTTTTTTTTAATGATTAAGTGCTGGCACAGATTGCATTGACTTGTTTATCAAGTTTTGTATTGTCATCAAAGATGATAAGAGCTAATAAAGTTATTGGCAATAACAATGAACATGAAGGAGTTACAAGACAGACTTATATCAATTGGCCAAAATTGAAAACTACAATCAGATAATGCGAGAACAAGGGGACAAAAGTGACAACATAATCTGGATCTTGGTGAAACAAACTCAAATGAATACATATATTATTTAGTTAGATTTATTAGCTATTCTAGTTCCCCACAACAATGTACAATTGCCTTTGGCTATGAGCTTAAGCATTATTGCAGCAAGAGAGAAAGGATGTAAGGAATTTCAGTGTGTACTACAAGTATTTTGATGAATTTTCATTTTCAGCAAGCAGTACATTCTGGCTGTAGTGTTGCTTGCTGTAGGCATACAATTTTAAATGTATAGGACCTAATTATTGTTTCTATTGCAAACATGACTAGTGTTAGTGTTCATGTAAAAACAGTAGCACATATTGTGTAGCTCTACTAGCTGAAGAGCTACTCCGGTCAGAATATTACAACCTGTTTGTAGCCCACCTTATTGATGAAATTATTGTAGATATGAAGTTTCATTTAAGTTGTCATTTGGAACAGAAGCGCACAATAAAGTTTTTTGAACCCAGCAGAACTGCTTTTCACCCATGTATGTATGTAGTTCTAAAAATTTTTCGTCCAGTGAGTCTTCCACCTAGCCTATGGTTTCAACACTATGTAGCAGTGACAGACTGCAAAGTAACCATCAGCATACATCGATGTTTCTTAACCTAACTGTTTCTGTAAGTTTATGATAAAATTAACATTTAAGTAATATTGTGCATGTTGAGTAATAAAAATAATCATGTATATAGCTGCACATTAAATAGTGTTCCATGGAACTGTAGTGCCAAATAATATATATAATGCATTGTCACAAATTATAGCACAGTGTTTGCTAATGTTGTAACATCCCTACGAAATGGTTGAAATTTACTGTTCCTTTCTGTAAAAGATAGATGAATTTGAAAAAATGCTAATGGTCTTCTTAATTTTGTTGGTTCCGTTGTTCCGATTACCTATTACATATATGAGAAATATTAACAGTGAGGCTGTTTTTTTTTTTTTTTTTTTTTTTTTTTGTATGGCATGGAGTAATTACTTCGTAGCTTATCCCAGAGGTTAAAAATGTTGTACTGCATGAAAGACACTGTAATTCTGCAGAGTTGTAGTTGTACTACCTTTGAGCTGTGTACATTTTTAAGTTACAAGTGAGTATTTGCTTTATGCTGTAAATGTCTTGCTAAGCTTTCCACTGGAACAAGCAGAAATCTGTGTGCAAATTAACACCATGTAAGCAGTGTAGGTAATGGTGACAGCTCTTTTCATATACAAGGTGTATGAAAACAAAAAACTACATACACACACTTTTCATGTCTTTAGGAGAGAAAAAGAAGCTTTTTTTTATGTGACTGCCTCTAAATTTCTTTTTTTATAGGGGGAGACGATGTTGGTATATGAAGCACTGGTTACCAGTTCAGCTGAATGGATTGTCATTATTCACACTTGGTTGTTTTGAGCAAGCATATTCCAGTTGTGCCATAATGTAGACAGGTGATATTTTCAGAAATGCCCCTATACCAATAGTCACACCATATCTCGAGCATTACTAACATCAAAACTTTAACGGATCCATATCAGTAACATGGTTCACACCAGTGACATGTAATTAAGTGTATCTCTATCTCCTCTGACCCCACAAATTCTTTGTAAATGTATTTTTTTCACAATGTATGCAATGTTTTTAGGAGCAGCTGCAGGCCAGAGAGTAACAACCTCAGGATAAAAGCAAGTAGCTGTACAGGGCAAAAGAGTTGGAGCTTGACTAAGGCAACCCAGAAAGTACCTCTGTCCTTGAATCACATTATCTGTCATGACTAGAGAGAGATAAACAAAACACACTGTTTCAACATAGTTTCCATCATAATCAAAAATTTACATTAAAAGGTGACAGGCACTTCTATTGAAGTTCAAAGTATGAGGTGCATCCTGAAAGTAAGTATCAAATCATTCAACTGCCACTGCAGCACTTGTGTTGTACGTTCACACATTTCTCTGGTTCATTGTCTTCCCACAGTTGACTCTGCAGCTGAATTTTGTGGTATTTATATTTCTTAGTGATCAGTCAAAATCTTTAAGACAGCCTTTGAGCCCAGTGACTGTGAAGTGTGCTCTGTTATGTTTTGTTTCAACACACAGAACATTAAGCCAGCTGAAATTCATCAACTTGTAGACATTTATGGTGAGGAAGTGGATGAGACAGTTGAAGAAACACTCACGATGAAGCATGTGTTGGACAGCCTTCTGTTGTCACTGATGTTATGGGTGAGAAAAATTCATGAAAACACATGGTTCACAATATGAATGTATTTCAAAAACTGTTTTGCATGACTCAGTTATAAATTGCTTAAATTTTTGTGAATTGTGTTTCAAAAATGCTTACAGAATCATGTACCTTGGCAGGGTTTTGACATTTCAGCACTGAATACAGTGATAAGGAAGATGAATTCTTAAATAGAATTATGACTAGTGATGAATCTTGGGTTTTTCATGACACTCCAAAACAAAAACAACAATGTATGGAGTGAAGGAACTCAGAATTCAACAATATTCCTCTTCCCATCCCCCACCCCACCACCCCCAAAAAGAGAAATCAGAATGAAGTTGTCAGTGCAAAAAATCTGGTGCTATGGGTTCTATGACCAACAAGGCATTCTGCTTGTTGAGTTCCTTCTCCAAGCTGAAATCATAAAAGTGGTATGACACTGCAAAACAGCGAGAGAACTCCATCACACTATTCAAAACAAAAGATGCAAAATTCTCAATCAAATTATTATGTTGCTTCATGACATCACGTTTCATTTCTGCTGGTGGCACTGAAAACCTTATTAAACAATTCAGTTGGGAACAGTTCGACCACCTGATCTCACCTCTTTTACTTCAACATCAAGCAGGATGAAGGTGCTTCCACGCCAATGATGATGTAAGAAAGTGTGATCAGTATTGCATGTCTTCACCGGTGGTATCTTTCTATGAAGAGGGCATAGAAAAGTTGGCTTACTGCTATGATAAATGCCTGAACAATGGTGGCTGTTATGTAGAAAAAGAGTATTTTTTCAAAAAACAAATTTTGGTCTGAAGAAATGATTTCATGAGTCCTTTTCCCCCCACAATGGTACTAAATTTTCTGGCATGCCTTGTATATTTTAATGTCTTTTTGCTTACCAATGTGGGTACAAAAGTTGA
This sequence comes from Schistocerca gregaria, assembly GCF_023897955.1. Taxonomy (NCBI): domain Eukaryota; kingdom Metazoa; phylum Arthropoda; class Insecta; order Orthoptera; family Acrididae; genus Schistocerca; species Schistocerca gregaria. Next base: position 17,070,259 of record NC_064930.1, on the reverse strand, counting down.
CAGAGAACATCCCACATCCTCTTCTTTACTGCAGTCACAAAATAGGGATACACAAAGCCAATATGAATCACCTGTTTTCTATCAGCAGCCATATTTGACCATGAGATGTATTAAGAATGTTATTGAATCTTCTGGATCATACACAGGGTTATTCGGCTACCCCTGCAACATCAAGAACCACACCCATGATTTTAATCTTCTCTCCTCCCTACATGCACACTGTTAGGCCTACAAAAACAATGAACAGGACCTTTTTGTATGAAAATTAACTACATTAAATTTTGTACTGGAATAATTTTTTGTTTATCAAGAAAAATGCATTTGGGCCTCTAGCAAAAATGTGCACCGCCTCTCCCCCCCCCCCCCCCCCCCCCACCAAAAAAAATGGCTACATTAAATTTCCCACAAAAAAGATCCTGTTCATTTTTTATGTAGGCCCAGTAATTTGCATGTAGTGGATGTCAGAAAAGAAAATATTGCCCATAACATTTCTAGGCATTGCAAGTTGCATAAAACCCACGGTAGGGGAGATTAATCATCCGGTACAGGTTTTTTATGCCAAAAGAACTAATATAGGATTTCTCTGGCTTCATAAACAGCTCAAGAAACATTTTACACCACATTAATGTATAGTGTTTGCAGTTTTCTTTATCAGAAAATCCTTTTTCATTGCTTTCCTGACCACAGAAAATTCCTACATACAGCCAACTGTTTTTGTTGTTGTGGTCTTCAGTCCAAGGACTGGTTTGATGCAGTTCTCTATGCAAGCCTACATCTATTTGAACCTGCTTACTGTATTTCCCCCTAACTCAAATCCCACCAATACCAAATTGATGATTCCTTGATGCATCAGGGTATGTCTTATCAACCAGTTCCTTTTTTCACTGAAGTTGTGCTGAAAATTTCGCTCAGTACCATGTCCCTAGTAATTTGATCTGCAACTGCATAATTATTCCATAAGCCACCTCTAGGTGCATCGCAGAGGGTATCTAGTAGCAGTCATAGTCATCTATCCACCTCCGTAACTTTGTGTTCACTGTTGCTGCCTATCATGGGGAGGATGCAGGTTCAGATACCCGGACTGTCAGGGATTTTTCCTGGGTGAGAGGGCTGGAATGGTGTAAATTCACTCTTGCGATGCCAACTGAGGAGCTACTCAAGCAAGCAGGGCTCGAGGTCAAGAAAACTGACACAGGCAGGATAGTGGTGTGCTGGACATCATTGGCAGACGATGACACGATGGTCAGCCAGTACCAATAGACAGAGTTTACCTTTATATTTTATCCATTCAATCATCAAAAGTTTTGTTCCCAGAAACACATTTCAAAAGATTCTATCCTTTTCTAGCTTGAACTGCTTGTTGTTCACATCTCGTTTCGGAGGAAGGCCACATGTCTAGCAGATACCTCTAGGAAAGACTCCTCCACTCTTGACATATTCCTCTTTTTCTGATACTCTGTCCATCAGACAGTCAAGCCTGTTTTTTATATCCCCTCTGTGTCAGCCATTATCAATAGTTTTGTTACCCAAATAACAAAACACATCTATTATCTTCAGTGTCTCATTTCCTAATCTACGAGGTTTGCCCGGAAAATATGTATAAAAGTTGAATAATAACTTTATTTTACAATTATTCAGGTATTACAATATGGCCTCCTTCAAAGTACTCACCCTGAGACATGATACATTTCTGCCAACGCCGTTTCCACTGTTGATAACATTGCTGAAAGTCTTCAGTTGTGATGCTGTTCAGTTGACGTGCCGTTCCCACCTTGATGGCTTCCACCTCTCCCAAGTGCCACCCCCGAAGCACCATTTTGGGAACATGAAGAAGTCACATGGAGCTAAATCGGGTGGTTTGTCATGGTGATTAGGCTTCGGGCCAAAAACTCGCGCACGACGAGTGACGTGTGAGCAGGCACATTGTTGCGAGGAAAGATCCACCTGCCCCCTTTTGCCAACTCCGGTCGAACTTGGGCCACACGAGCTCTGACATGTGTCAGAAGTTCTACGTGAAAATTTCCACTCACTCTCGGGCAGGGAGGGACAAATTCCTTGCGAACAATGCTCCTAGTATCAAAGGAAACAATCAACATTGTCTTCACATTGGACCTTGATTTTCGCGACTTTTTTTTTCTCAGTTCTCCGGCTAGTTTCCATTCCTTGCTTTGAAATTTGAGCTCCACATCAAATTTCTAAAACCGGTTGAGAAAGTCCCCTCATTGTTCTGCTTCCAACCAATCATCACAGCACTCAACACTCTTTGCTTTCTGTTCTGACGTCAAGAGCTTCAATACAAGTTTTGCACACAATTTCTTCATTTCAAGTTTTTGTGAACGATTGTTTTGGGGATTGACAGCTTGTCAGCAATCATTCTGACTGTCAATCTATGGTCTTTAAGAACACAAGCTGCTGCACACTCCCAGCTTCACGCAGAGTGCTCTGACTTGAACTGGGCATTGATGGGATTGATTACAGCAGTAGTCCCACCTGTTGGTGACTGCAACCTGTAACATAAAGACATTATTCAACTTTTATATGTATTTTCTGGACAAACCTCATGTAATGGACAATCAAAAACTTCCCATTCAAGGGTGTTGCCACAGAGTGTGGTTACAGAAGCACTGACATGTAAGCATTGTGTGGCATTTGTGCCTTTCGTAAATGTAGAAATTGGGACTACGGCAGTGTTATTACCAAATATGTCCACATACTGTTGTTATTTTCTCAGCTGCTGGAGAACAAACACTGGTAGACATCCATCATACATGGAAGAATGTGTATGAAGCAGCACTTCTGTTGAAAGCCACCATTGTGCAATGGTGCATCAAGTTAAATAATACACATCCCCATAATGCAGACACCAGCTAAAGTGGGAGACACTCGAGTAGCCACCCTACAGTCCTGATCTCTACCTGTGTGCTTATCATGCCTTTGGTCCCTTAGAAAGGTCTTGAAGAATCAATGACTCCTGTTGCAAGAGGGTGTGCAGCAAGCAGTGATGGACTTCTTGACAAAGCAGGACACAGTGTTCTACCAAATGGGCATCTTCAACCTGGTGCACTTGTAGGATGATTGCTTCAGTTCTCATCATAATTTTTCCTGATTGGCATATGAGGGGTGGCTGAAAAGCTTCTAGCCCCAGATAGTTGCTGTAATGTCTCACACAAACACCACCAACTACTTTTATGGTGACCCTTCATGGGTACGCAAGTCAAATGTCGCAGCTCCACCTTCATTAGTGTAGCCACTAAGATGCATTGTACACTGTAGTGTAAACAAAGTGGTGAATATTGGGAGAATCAAGAACTGTGTAGTGGTTGAATACCTTCATTTGAAGGGAATGATGTCCAAGGAAATTTTGGAGGGCATGTGGAATACACTTACAGACAGTGTTCCGTCTTGCGCAACAGTGAAAAACAGGGCATATGACTTCAAACACAGAAGAATGAGTGCGAGAGAAGCACTGAGGAATGGAAAACCTGCCACTAATGAAACAGTAACTACAATTCATGATGCAGGTTTGCAGGATCATTGCAGCACATTGAAACCACTTTTTGGAATCTCTCACAGGCGTGCTCATGACACTGTTGAGGATATTTTGGGAATGCTGAAAGTTTCATCTCGGTGGGTCCATGATGACTCAAGTGGAGATCAGATACAGGAACAGGTACAGGTGCAGTGTTGTGAAGAAATTATCTGCCAATTTGAAGTGAATGAAGATGGCTTTCTTGCAAGGTATGTCACAATAGACAAAATGTGGGTTCACCACTTTGATCCTGAGACAGAACAACAGTCACAGCAATGAAAACGTCCTTCACCCTCTACACACACAAAAAAAACCACATGCAGAAGTCAGCTGGTACGGTGATGGCATTGGTCTTCTGTGGTGCAAAAGGGGTAATTATGGTGGATACTTGCTAACGGTTGCAACTATCAATGCTTTATACTGTTGCAACCTCCTGTGCCATTAGAGAGAAGAGGTAAGGAAAACAAGGTCTAGAAAATTGGCTCACTGAACTCTTTAGCATTAGGACAATGCACCGGTGCACAAAGACCTCGCAACATTGGAAACTCTGCATGACTTCGGGTTCGAATTCCTGCATCACCTGCCATATTTTACAGATCTGACTGTGTCAGCCTTTTCCTTTTCCCAAACCTAAAAAAATACCTCAAAGGATGATAATGCAGTGACTGATGCTTTGTTGGACTTGAAATCAAAGGCCTTTCATTTGAATGGTTTGCAGAAGTTATCTGAGCATGCCTTCAAGTGTATTAGGGTACACAGGTGTCATGTAGACAAATAAATTGATATTATGAAATTTCTTTCATTCTGTATTTGTTAGGGTAGAAGCTTTTCGACCCCTTCTCGTACAGCTTCCAAATGGAAACTCGTTGATCATCCCTTGTAACTCCCTCCGCATCTCTCGATACGACTTGACTACATTCCATTATCCTTGTCTTATGTTCATCTTAGAACTACTCTTTAACAAACTATCCTTTCCATTGTCTACCTCCTTAGCTGTCCCATTCAACTAACTACAATTTGGCGGACCTGGGTTCGATTGCTGGTACTGCCAGTGATTTTTCCTCAGTGGGGAGTGACTGGTACAGAATACACTCAGTCTTGTGAGGTTAGCTGAGGAGCTACTTGACCAATTAGCAGTGGTTCCACATTCAAACAATCCCAGGAGAGAGGTGTGCTGACCAGTTGCCCCTCCATGCTGCATCACATTACAACATGTTGGTTGGTGGAATTTTACCATTTATAAAACAACCAACGGAAATTCCAGGTAGGAATGCCATCAATGTATGATTTTTATCCCTTCCATTCCATTCAACTTATCTTCCAAGTCATTTCCTGCCCCTGATATCAAGAGCTTTATCTCTTCTCTCTGAACATTAATTCCTTTGTCTTCTTAGAGTCCTGTTCCTCACTCCAAACAACAAGAAATTATTGAAACGATGTAATTAAAACTGTATCATTTCTCTGTCTGAAGTTTAACATTGGAATATGACACTGTCAGATAGAGTTCCAACGACATTTGTTGCATAACCTAGAAAACAGTATCAACAATCGTTGACATGATTTGAAGTATTTTGTGGCTCAGCTCACCATCCAAACATATTTAGCAGTACAATTCATTGTGGGCTCTAGGTCGTATAGTTTCAGTTAATATCTTGACATGCAGATGAAAGAACAGTGTAGTTTTTGCTAAGCCCAATTCTCCAAATGTAATCAACAATTAACACCATGTTTTTAAGGCTTTGGCAACTGGCTAAAAAGAGTAACTTTTAAATGGACACTGATTTCAAAGTTGTAGAATTATAAAAACAAATTACAGTTCATGATATACACTGAGTTCACTTTACTCAGTCCAACAGATAAAACTGCACTTGGTTCCATATGACGTCAAATCCAACACAACTATTCACATTCAGTAACCTCACAAAAACCATTGAGAAAGTTAACAACGATAGCACAATCCAACTCACTGGTGCAAAGCATCAAAGGCACATTTTTACAATATTAAATTCAGGGACTGTTCTAATGTTTATGAAAAATTATAACGGTTTTTATTTGATAGAGAAGTGCTATGAGGCATTTTCATAACCAAATAATTTCAAAATGTGAGACACATGCCATTTTGCAGTTGGAAAATAAATGAAATGTGTAATGTATATAATATTCTCAATCATCATTGAAAAAGAAAGAAATTTCAAACAAATTATCACAAACAAAATATCAATCCAAAAGGTTTCCATTTTTGAACAGCATATTTGAAAAACATAGCTGAAAAAAGAATGGAATCAGATACTGCATTAACCAGAATATTTATCATAATCTACTATTGAACAGAAGTCTCTGTGAGACAGATTCCTTAAAACCTTTAACTTTGTGCACAGTGTTGTCTGTAAACATGCTCTGAAGGATCATTTCAGGCTTATCCACATTATGAGCCTATGGCAGGAAGGTTGGCAGCATGGTAAGTTGCCTGTCAATTTGTCATACACCACGGTGACTTCATTGAAACAGAGAATCACTACTTTGAGACAAACCATCTGCCATTGGTAGCCTGGAGTCAACAACCTGATTACAGCATAAGAGTGGTGGCTCATAGGCACCCACAAGAAAATGCAAAAGAGCTGTGCACTGCCCATTTAGATGGCAACTGTATTAGTACAGACCAGTCACCAAGTTTTTTTCTGAACTAAATCAGGTCATTTTTTGAAAACCAAGACAAAAACACACACAGGCTACAATTCAAAAATCAGTATAACAAATCACTGTTTTCTACCTTATTGAGATCTCCTTCATAGAATTTCCTTTTCTTCCTCATCAAGAAAGCAACAAAACTGGAGACCTGTAAATCACTAAACCATCTCCATTATTATTTCAGCTTCTAATGTTGCTGCAGGGAAAAGGTTCCTCTCAGCTCACCAAGTGTTCATCATCAGGCTGAAAACTCATCTGAAGGAGAATGGAAAAGTCTGAAGAATTTGTCATAGTTTTCATATCAATGAAAAAAAAATTCCTTCCACTAATCAGATTTCAGTTTAAAATGTTCTTCTCTTCTTCCTTGAGAAAGGTCTTTAACTGCACACATTCTTCAAACATCAAATCCCCATCTACAAGAAATCACTTATACAAATCCTGAAAAATGAGCTCTGTTTCACTGTCAGTGAATATGGTTAGAAAGTCCTGTAGACACTTTCTTCAAAGTCAAATCACTTTTCAACATAGTTCACACTGTGCTGCAAGTAAACTGCCATTTTGTTCTGGTTTGCTTACTTTGTTTCTTTGTTGTCCTCAGTGTCAATGTACTGACTGAAAACATAGGGGGTGGACGTCCAGTACTGTCTACTGTAAATGATGTAGCCAACAGATGCACAGTTGCGTTTCACAGTCTTTTACTTTCACTTTCACTTTTCACAACCTCTCAATAACACACGGTTATATATGCCCAGTGCACAACTTCCCATAAGCTTCATTACTAGTTTCCAGGCAAACATCCACATACTGCTACAATAGTTTACTGTTGAACATCTACAAGCCATAAAAAAACATAACCAAATAAATCAGTTCTTTCGGAATAATCAGATACGTATGGAACAGACACTGTCATTGCTTCAACACATGGCCTATTCGTTTACCACCTACATCACTGTTAAGGTGATGCATTGTGGTTGTTCTAACCAACACAGCTTCCTCGTCTAAACTTGGCCAAGAACTGACTGTCTCATGACCCTTATACATCACCACAATAATAGGTACCGAAACTACACATTGTTCGAAGTTAAATTTACAGAAATTGCAATTAAAATCAGTTAACTCAATACATCTAAAAATTCCGTCTTTTTAACAGTTTCTTCTAGTGCAAGAGTTAGACTGAATTATTTGTTTTAATCATGAAATTCACATATACAGTTATGCAATACTTTTTCAAATCTGTTAATTAATTAATTCTAAGCTAAGGGCTGGCTTTGCTAACATGTGTCCAACTAGACACAAATAGATACTTTACGAATACTAGCATTTCATATTCCAAATGTTTGCAATTATTACAAGATTTATATTTGTTTACAAGTCATCAATAGAATTCTGAGTTACATAAAAATTACTGAGTTTGCCCTATAATAAAAGATACTAACTAGGAATGTTCAATATAAATTAGAAAATCAATTACATACACAAAATTTTACCTGGTGTTATATTCTTTAAAACTGAGGGCCAACCTTTGTCTTTTATGAAAATGCAGATTATATTCACATATGTTAAAAGTAATTAGTTGAAAGTGAAAAAACGAATTTTAAGGAGGCATATGGCAAAACAAGGGGGAAGTAAAAATTATCCCAGCTTCCTCCATCACAACCTCTGTTTTGAATGTTTTGATACGATCATCATTTATTGGCATCAAGACGACTAAGGCTGACACAGTGGAAGGAAACTGCACAACCCTATTCAATTTTTCCAGCAGAGATTTACAAAGCACTGGCACGATTGACCTCTGATGCGCTACTCAAAAACAACGGCTGTTGAGTCAAGTATGGCAACTTAGAGCTCTTAATAAAAGCAGAAGTTTAAAGTCAGTAACTCTTACAAGACTGCCCCTCAATTGAAATCGGTAATGAACAATTTAAAGTGAAAACCACAACATTATACAAAATGTTGTCCATTTTTATGTAACCAGGATTTTTATCCACACCAACAAAGTACAGGTGGGAGTTGGGTTTCCAACCAGATATTGGGGATGATCCCACCTAAACTGGGATATCAGGCAACCATGGTCAGGACGGAATCCAAGTCTCCACATTATCAATGTGGGCTCCATTACAGATGATGCTAATATCCCTCTCCCAAAGCACTGGTCTGTGGAGATGGGTACCGGAAAACACAGAATGGGTGCTCAATCAGTGCGGTAGGATTCCATTCACTGATGCACCCAGGAGTAACCTGACATCTGATGATCATCAAAGAAAGGTGTGGAAGCAGCAGGAAACTATGAGACTTCAAAAAGAAAGCTACACGTTACTATGACAGACTGAGTAACTTTCACTGTATGCTCAATACAATTCAAAGTGATGCAGATACTACTTTTCTTTACAGTCACCATGGTGCATGGTGCACGGAATGGCAATTGAATCTCAATGTAGGGAAGTGTAATGTGATGCGAATACATAGAAAGATAGGTCCCTTATCATTTAGCTACAAAATAGCAGGTCAGCAACTGGAAGCAGTTAATTCCATAAATTATCTGGGAGTACGCATTAGGAGTGATTTAAAATGGAATGATCATATAAAGTTGATCGTCGGTAAAGCAGATGCCAGACTGAGATTCATTGGAAGAATCCTAAGGAAATTCAATCTGACAACAAAGGAAGTAGGTTACAGTATGCTTGTTCGCCCAATGCTTGAATACTTCTCAGCAGTGTGGGATCCGCACCAGGTAGGGTTGATAGAAGAGATAGAGAAGATCCAACGGAGAGCAGCGCGCTTCGTTACAGGATCATTTAGTAATTGCGAAAACGTTACGGAGATGATGGATAAACTCCAGTGGAAGACTCTGCAGGAGAGACGCTCAGTAGCTCGGTACGGGCTTTTGTTAAAGTTTCGAGAACATACCTTCACCGAAGAGTCAAGCAGTATATTGCTCCCTCCTACGTATATCTCGCGAAGAGACCATGAGGATAAAATCAGAGAGATTAGAGCCCATACAGAAGCATACCGACAATCCTTCTTTCCACATACAATACGAGACTGGAATAGAAGGGAGAACCGATAGAGGTACTCAGGGTACCCTCCGCGACACACCATCAGGTGGCTTGTGGAGTACGGATGTAGATGTAGATAGATGTAGATGTACCTCAAGTACGTCTCTCGAATAAATCAGTAACCATCCAAGACCATTTCTTCAGCAATTCTTTTAGCTCAGTGCTCATTGTGTAGAAGCAGAAGAAGATACACACATGGATGTGAGTGAGGAGGCAATGGTTCAAATCTGTGTCCAACCTTTAATCAAGTTAAAGAAATTATGCCTTCCCTCTGCAACAGAAAATTCTCTGGAATTAAGCAATGCTAACCTGCATTTTGTTCTGTAGGTAGTGCAACATTCTTTAATAATTCTCCTGATACTGTGTTACTATCACGTTTTTACTGTTAAATGATGTTTGCTGATCTCACTTGGTAATGGGGTGGTAGGGTCAACCAATAACCTACTGTAAATTTATACAGTGAGATAATCACAAGCCTATTTGGTCCCAGGTAGGGAAATTGGGGCCCACCCAAACAGAACCCTGCTTGCCTCAGTACAGCATATTCCATAGCAGTTACTCAGTAATGATTGTTTCATTTGAATAGCCAATCCCCTCAACCCTTATTGACAAATGGTGCATCTTCAGATTTATTTTTCTCCTAAAATTTTCACAGTTCAGCCAATAAAATCAAAATCCCATGCACTATGACGTACAATGTTCCATTACTGTGTCATTGGATGGTAGGCAAAAGCATGTCCAGAGCTTAGAGTAGCAATGGACTGTTTGTATTAACAATACCCCAGCTCATGAAATCCATGTTTGACAAATGTGCACCCAATCAATGGGACTGATCTCATCAACATGTTCAACATTTGTCATGATCCAAAAATCAAAAGTGTCATAAAGAATAATGAGGGCATTTAACATGCACCCTGCTCCCCACCAAGTGTTTTCTGGAAGCTGAGGAAGACAATTGTAACCTGAGAGCTATTATCAGCTGCTTTTCTGGGGTTCTCATTCCACAGCATTAGTTCATGCTGCCTATTTACTGAACTTTGTTGCTTTTTGTGTCAGTCTTAATCTTCAACAAAATTTTATGTGTGTGACCCAGCCACATATGAGGAGCTTACGTGCAAAGGCAAACATGTCCGGAATTTAAAATAAACGAGACACACAATGGAACAAAACTAACAGGATAAGCAGAACCTAAATAATCATATAATTTTAGTGAGATCAAACATTTGCTAAGATACAAGCCTAAGAAAATACACGTGTGTCCACATACACATTTTGTGTGAAGATAACTAATCCATTACATCCAGGCGAGTAATTTCCATTGGAGTCACACTGTTGTTCTCATCCATAGCAACTGTTTGTGCTTCTGTCCTCCCTCATAATATGTTGCATAGTACTAATATTACAAGGACACAGTTACTTATCCACTGACTGCATTTTTGATAGAATAGGAAAACTTCTAAGAAAAGGCCAACAATTGTAACAAAAGAGGAATACAATCAGTGACTGAGCTAAGAAACCTTGCTGACAGATGCGAAATCCCTGTCTAAGGGCATACAAGATCTACATTACAAAGGCGAAATAAAATGAATTTCCATACACAAGTACAAAGCTATGGGAAACATGGGAAACACTCATACTGATGTTGAGGCAACTGCATTCTAGAAGTCCCAGCTAGATGTAAAAGAGCAGATGAACTGTTACAAAACCCTTTCCTTGGAGAAAAGCCAAAGTACTTTTCATCCATCCAGTCTAAGATAACAGGAAAAAAGATGTTGATGGTTTACAATAAACTATTTTTTTAAGAAGACTGGAGATGGTTGTGTTCCAACTTAAGTCCTAGTGATTACTAGGACTTAAGTTGGAACACAACCATCACTGATGATATTTCCATGTTGCTTGTGATTATTAAGAAAATTATTCTGGTTTGCATGTTTAAATTATGTCAAAGAATATTTCTAAAGATAGTTAATGCCACAGTTATATCATTTTATTCTGGTATGGTGATCTGAAACATTTCAGATAATTGTGAGGTAACAATAAAATATTGAAAACGAATATTAGTACTATAGTGGCCAATTTACAGTTTTTTTCTATGGTATCACATACTACACTATAAAAATATGTGAAATGATATGGTATAACAAGCATTATGCAGTAAGAGGTAAGTTATTTTGAAAGAAAGAAGGAAGAAGATTTTTGCTTTTGAAAAACACTCATGGTTCATGTAATGAGAACATCTCCATATTTAAATGTGCTTTTTAAAGGAATATTTCCATTTTAGATTTGATTTACAGATATGAACTGCCTTTTGGCCTAAAAGTAAAAGTCACTCACATTGCAATATGCTATTTTCATTCTTATGTATGCCCAAAATAAGTTTCATGTTGACTGCGAAAAATTGCATTTAGTAAATATGTTCATTTTTGGATGTCACCGTCTCATTATTTACTTGGGCCTTTGGCCCACTTCAACACGGGGTTCGACCCTGTTACTATGGAGTTGGCAATGTTAGTGTCAAAGTCTGGCCAGATGCCCTTCCTGTTGCCATCACGTACCCCCCAGGACAGAAGTAATGTACCCTAGCTGTCTACGTCTAGTGTAAGCCATGAAATACTGCGAATGTTTTTCAAATGTCTGCAAGTTGTGTAACTGAGGTCGTACATGGGGACCAGCCCAGTATTTACCCTGTGGGATGTGGAAAACTGCGTAAAGACTACATCCAGGCTTGCCGGCACACCGACCCTCATTGTTAACCTGCTGGGCTGATTCAGTCTGGGAAGCAGCGCATCAGTGCTCGTGCCTTACCTGTTGGATCCTTCTTAGAAATTGTCAACTTTCATTATCAGCCAGCACCTTGTTAATTAAAGGGAGCATTGCTACTTATGGCAATCACATTTAGAGCAAATGTTGCTGCACTCAGTTGTTTGAAAAGTTCCTTAATATGTGATTTATAATTCAGGTTCTCATCACTATGTACCCCCAGGAATTTTTAACAATCAGTTTTCACATTTTTCTTTTCCATCATGCTTCATTATTAGTGATGATTTGTCTTTCCTTGTACAAAACAGAATAAGAAGCCTTTTCTTTGTAAATGAAGTGCTAGACCATTTATTGAGAACCAATGAATGGCACTTTTGAGTGTTTCATTTATTGCTCCATCTGATATTGAGGTTGGTTATCATGCTTTTGAGGTGAGTAAAGAGAACTATTTTGCCTTTATCAGCAAAGTTTCAGACTATTACCCTTCATCAAATTCATGTTGAGACCTAGAGAAGACAATTCTGGTCTACAAAGAGTGTCACAATTCACAAGTGTTAACTGTGTCCTTTAATGCTTCAACAGATTGTTATCTATAATATAGGCCTGCAATTATGTGCATTTGCCTTACAACCATTCCAGAAAATGGAAATGGTGTGTCATTTTTAGTTGCTCCAGTGATATACAATAAACTGCCACAAGAGGAGGGGCTCTCAGATTAGATTAGATTAATTATTTATTCCATAGACCCAGAAAAGAGGGTATCCTCCTGGGTGTGGAACATGTCCAACAGTATTGGAATAGTACCTCAGAATCAAACAAAGCAGGAGATCATGCCTGTAAACCCAGGTATAGCTGCTTTCATTAAATGAAACTACATGGTTCCAGAGAGGAATCCCCATTTCATTCAAAACTGTGGTGCTATTCCATGACAATTTAACAACCTCCGTGGTGCTCTTTTTGTTTTGGGGGAATAAGTGGACTGAGGAGGGAGGCATGCTAGGGCAAACAGTGCAGTTGTGCAAAGCCACTGTGCCAGGGTGGGGTAGTGGTTCATGCATCTGCCTAGTGAGCAGAGGATCTGGGTTCAGATCTCGGCCTTCGGGCAAATTTTCATTCATCTCTTCAGTTTGCATATATACAGTCGGTATATAGCTGGTTGAGACTTGTAAAGGCCCCTGGAACCGTAAAGTTTCTTATCTTTTTGGTGATAATTTGTATCAATGTTATTTTTAATTTCAAGTGATGACTGAAAGAACAAACTAATACTTCTAACTCCCTTAATAATACACTTTTTGGCGACAGAGAGAATACAGTCAAATGACTTCAGAGTGAGTCATCATCATTAAATGCATCAGTCATCTAATCAAAGTCAGTCAGTAGGATAAATGTTCTATGGATCATTTTGTATGATAGATCATAATGATGTGGAATGAGTCATTTTACATTCATTTGCAAATTAATTTATGCAAATGGTTACATTATGAACCTTTCTAACTTTGGGAATATCATCATTTTTTGTGTATTAAAATATACAAGGTGTACATAAAGTCCAGGAACACTTTCAATTAGTTTCTGCACAAGAACTAGTGTACAGCTATCATACATATGTCATTTCGAAGAGACCCTGAAAGTCTTTTTTTAGGTGTATGCCACCACAGTGTAGTTTCATAACATACGGATAGTCAGCAAAGGTCACAAATGTGGTGAGTTCAGGTGTGGAGCGAGCTTTCTGTGTGCTGGCATTCGACGGATGTAGAGAACTGAGTGTGGTAAGAAGCCACCAACATGGAAGGCCATTTACCACTGGCACAACAAATTTCTCATGACGGGTTGCTTGTGCCCGGCAAAGAGAAGCAGATGTCCCAGTGTGAGTGAAGTGAATGAGGAATGCATACGAGAGACATTCATAAGGAGTCCAAGAAAATGTGTGCATCATGCATCCTGTGATCTCAAAATGGCTCCAATGATTTTGTGGAAAGTACTGCTACAGAAGTTGTCAATGAAATCAATCAAATTGGGGCTAGTGCAGGAGCTCAATGATGATGACAGAGACAAGCATTGTGAGTTTTGTTCAGAGTTGCAAAAACTGAATGAGGATGGTAATGGCTTTGATTACATAATATTGAGGAGGGATGCCACTTTCCACACTCTGGGGTACAAAGCATCCACACGAATGCATCGAATTTGAGCATGATTCCCCAAAAGTAAATGTTTTTTGTGCCTTGTCATGCCAAAAACAGTACAGGTAATTCTTCTTCACTGAGAGCACTGTTACTGGATATTCCTACTTTGATGTGTTTCATTGTGAAGTTTGTGGGTATCTGAACAAGAGCTGCTGCATCGATGGATCGGCCTTGTTACAGAAGAGGACAGGTGCTTCACTAAATGGCCTCTCCGGTCACCACATCTCACTTTTCTGTGGGGACACATTAAAGATTTGGTGTATGTACTGCCTCTACCACATGATGTAGCACAGCCCTGTTTGTTTGAAAATTTTTTTTATACAGAGTTTTTCTTCAGAATGGAATATGTATGATATCTGTACAGTGTTTAGCTCTTGTGCTATAATTACTTGAAAGTGTTGCTGGACTTTATGTACACCCTATACAAATGTATGATAGGAGTGGCAGGCTTGTTAACATGGTGCTGAAACGTACAATGGTAGCTAACGAAAAGCACTGTTTGATGTGTTGCAGACACTACTGGCTATAACAACTCCCACATTTAGGTATTTAAATATTATTTTAATGTTATCATAAGATAAGGCATAGTATTCATTATACTACTGTTAAAAACAGCATTGTTTATTAAACATGTTATCTTCTATATGAACAGTAAAAGTTATATACATTTCATTTAGATTTATTGCCACAAGACATACAGTCTCTTCAACTTAAAAATATAAGAAAAAGGAGACATAAACTTTTTTTCAAGGCAGTTTCTTGATCCTAAATTACCACGGCATTACATGTAAATGTTTAGCAGCCAATACAATTTTTCACAGCACCTATCATTTCTTGTAACTGTACCCAAAATGTAATCTGGAATGTCTGAACAACCATAATCATTATTTACCCTTATAATTCAGTCAATATATGTATTAATATGTATCATTTTTTTAACTTTAAAATGCATTTGGCAAAATAAAATGAATTAATTCTTTAGCAACAGTCCTTCTCACACAGGCAAGGGAATCCACAAACATTTCATCCTGGTTACTGTAAATACACTCCCTGAACTAGCAAATGAAGCAAACGCACAATCAACCTCTACTTTGTGCAGTACTCTATTTCACCCATAGCAGTTCAATATACTAGACAGCAGTTCACCACATCTTGTACTTTTTCTGTAAAATATTTGTGTTTCTGACCCTGCACAATTTGTCAGATACTCCAAGCAGTACACACTGTTTAGCATTAATCAATTCCCAGGGTAGCTTGCTAGGAATCATTTCAGTTCAGATACTAATCCCATGTTCCCTGTGACCTTAACTGTCTTGGGGTGATTTCCATGCTCCAATGTAGCAAGCTATACAGTGATAACTGTAACTGAATGCAGAAAAGTATGAAATGGAAATGTAACAATAACAGACACAGTGTAATCCAATGAGCAATTGTACGTTCACTCACTCATTTATATTTCAGCTTTGTATTCAATTGGAGGCTGTTTTCCCCCATCATTTGTACTGGATAACCATGTCTCTGAGATGGCAATTATAATACCAACACTTTTAGGGATATCAGTTGTGACATTTCACACCTTCCAAAAGCAAATGAAAATATTCTGAATTCAAATTTTGGCACTACATAGGCACTGTAATACGCAGATGGAACATGATTCAGCAGCAGAAACTTATTACAAAATTAGATACTGTTATAAAGAGGAAATCCCTGATTTTGTTTATATTTTGCTGTAGCAATTCAATATGATCCCTGTGTTTAGACACATCTCTACCAATTCAGTTACAGTTACCTTGACAGAGAGAACACTTAAAATAGCAGAATGTCTGTGCTAGTAGCAAGTGGCACACATTCTAATCTTTCACATCAGATGAAACAGATTTCTTACAGAGGTTGAATTGCAATCACACAATTCCATTTCTGAGATTTAGAAGCAGTTTATGCTGGGATCACTGTAAAACTACTTACATGCTACTTTGGCCCTCGAGATATGCCAACACTCATTCCTATGACTTGGATGGCTTGTTGTCAGACACATTTTGATCTTTTTTGGTGTCCAAGAGCTTTGGTCATCATGTGGTAGTTTGGTTTCAATAATCTTGTTGCTCTCTTGTGATCCAGATGATCATACTCATTGTCTGTGAGTAACATTGTAAAGCAAATATTAGTTCATATGTGTACAGAGTAAATGTGAGGACTCTTCCTGCACCTGAAATTAACAACAAAGTAAACAATGTGTGAGAAGCTCCAACCTTTGTCTCAGCAGAGCAATGCCATTTATGTGACCTTGACTTAAATGGATGGATAGAAAGAAGTTGAACTGATTGCAATGGGCACAGCAACATAGAAACTAGAGAAGGCAGCAATGGTCCAAGGTGGTGTTCATGGATGAATCAAGTTTGAAATTTGGAAGCCTTCACTGAATGTTTACTCATTGACTTCATGGAGAAAATATGAAGTCAGTATGTAATGCCAATGACAAAGAGTGGTGGAGGGTTGGTCACTGTGTGGGGATGTTTTGTGGGTGATAGAATCAGTTTTGTAGTGAGAATTAATGGAACATTAAAGATGGAAGGATATGATAAGATACTGATCAACAATTCAGTTCAATCTGCCAAGAGACATATTAGTTGTGGGTTGTTCTGCAGCAATGATCCCAAACAGACTTCTAAATTGAGCTGACAGTAAATCAATAGAGGAGAGAAATTTGAGAAACTGAAGAATATGGTCTGGTGTAGTCAGCCACCTCACTTAATTCCCATCGAATACTTATGGGATGAACTTGAGGGAGGGAGGAAGGAGGTTAGTGTTTAATGTCCCGTTGACAACGAGGTTATTAGAGATGGAGCAGAAGCTTGGATTGGGGAAGGATATTGAGGGAAGTCAACTGTGTCCTTTCACATGAACCATCACAGCATTTGCCTGAAGCAATTTAGAGAAATCACAGAAAATGTAAATCAAGATGGCTGGACACGGATTTGAACCATTGTCGTCCTGATTGCAAATCCAGTGTGCTAACCACTGCACCACCTCAACCACTGGGATGAACATGGCAGGGAGATCAGGGAACTGAGGTCATATAATGTTGAAAATCTATGGATTATGGATGTATTGGACTGTAAGCTCTGCAAAAATATTATCTCCATAATGCCAACAGTCTGTGTAGCTGTTCTTAGCATGAAGGGTACTTAATGACAGAGAGAGAAATTTTTTTTATTGTTAACCTATTTAGTTTGAACAGTGTAGTTGTCAATTAAAATAAAGTGTACAGATTTTTCATAGGTGATCAAATACTTTTGACCTGTGGTATATACTTGTTGTTGTTGTCATTGTTGTTGTTGTTGTTGTTGTTGTTGTTGTCTTCAGTCCTGAGACTGGTTTGATGCAGCTCTCCATGCTACACTATCCTGTGCAAGCTTGTTCATATCTCAGTACTTACTGCAGCCTACATCCTTCTGAATCTGCTTAGTGTATTCATCTCTCGGTCTCCCTCTACAATTTATCCCTCCACGCTGCCCTCCAATACTAAATTGGTGACCCCTTGATGCCTCAGAACATGTTCTACCAACCGATCCCTTCTTCTAGTCAAGTTGTGCCACAAACTCCTCTTCTCCCCAATCCTATTCGACACCTCCTCATTAGTTATGTGCTCTTCCCATCTAATCTTCAGCATTCTTCTGTAGCACCATATTTCAAAAGCTTCTATTCTCTTCTTGTCCAAACTATTTATCGTCCACGTCTCACTTCCATACATGGCTACACTCTATACAAATACTTTCAGAAATGACTTACTGACACTTAAATCGATACTCGATTAACAAATTTCTCTTCTTCAGAAACGCTTTAATTGCCATTGCCAGTCTACATTTTATATCCTCTCTACTTCAACCATCTTCAGTTATTTTGCTCCCCAAATAGCAAAACTCCTTTACTACTTTAAGTGTCTCATTTCCCAATCTAATTCCTCAGCATCACCTGACATAATTCGATTACATTCCATTATCCTCGTTTTTCTTTTGTCGATGTTCATCTTATATCCTCCTTTCAAGACAATAACCATTCTTTTCAACTGCTCTTCCAAGTCCTTTGCTGTCTCTGACAGAATTACAATGTCATCAGCGAACCTCAAAGTTTTTATTTCTTCTCCATGAACCTTAATACCTGCTCCAAACTTTTCTTTTGTTTCCTTTACTGCTTGCTCAATATACAGATTGAATAACATCGGGGATAGGCTACAACCCTATCTCACTCCCTTCCCAACCTCTGCTTCCCTTTCATGTCCCTCGACTCTTACAACTGCCATCTGTTTCTGTACAAATTGTAACTAGCCTTTCGATCCCTGTATTTTACCCCTGCCACCTTTAGAATTTGAAAGAGAGTATTCCAGTCAACATTGTCAAAAGATTTCTCTAAGTCTACAAATGCTAGAAACGTAGGTTTGCCTTTCCTTAATCTTAGTAACAACAATAAACAGAAAATAATCAAATATTGAGGTCCTTGTCAAGGAAGGTGATTTATTTACTAAAATAGACAGGTTACAATGAAATGCGTACCATGTACTCTGTAACACCCTCAAAGAAATGGTCAGTTTTTGTCACATGGTGTGACATCATTGTAATTCAGGTCAAATGAAACACTTGTCACAGTGAAGGATGTGCTGTTACATCACTACAATGCATACCACTCTCTGATGGCACTGCAGGTGTATATTTTCACACACATAGATGATCATAAAGGTGCCCAATGGCATCCTGTGATACATTGCCCCACAGCATCTTGGGCTGTTTGTTGCAACTTGGCCATGGTCCTTGCAAGCTCTGGAGAAAAAGTATGTTACCAGACAGACAGCCTGCAGAATCAAAAGAGAGGGTGCACAGACAGCCCTCATGACTACAATGAATGAATAACTGACACTAAAACCCCTCAGTATGCACTTGCTATACCCAGGTGCCACTGAATACAGTCCTTTCGAGTTTTGCATTTGTTTCCTTGTTGCATATATTAGGATCTTCCTGTTGTGGTTTCCTGGCAGAAAACAGGTTTGATATATCTATTCACTTTAGTCTATTCTCTGAAGTTCTCTTCATATCTCTATGACTACTGCAACTTATATATGTTTCCAAACTGAGAAAACCTCAGTGCCTTGGAATGTGTCCTATTTATTATTATAATTTTTTGTTTTTACATGAAGTTGTACCACAAATATCTCTTTTCCCCATATTGATTCAATTGCTTCCCAGAGTTTATTCAATCCACCCATCAAATTTTTAGCATTCTATTCTTGTCTGAACTGCTTATCATCCAATTTCACTTCTACACGGCTTTACCCCAATTACCTTCAGCAACTATTTCTTAACACTTAATGAAATCCTTTTTCCAGAAGTGCTTTTTGTGCTATAACAGTCCTTCATTTTATGAGGGGCACTCAAATAACAACCTAACACTTACCGCAAGTGGACCATTGGAACAGTTCCATTCAGATGTAATCACTGCACATGTTAAGGCATTTACCTCACTCGGTGAGAAGATGATCAACTCTTGTTGTGAGGAAGGCAAATGGCTGCTGATGATTCCACAACTGCTATCAATTTAGCACTTCCTCTTCCAACTGAAACTGACATTCATGCATATCTTTCTTTCTCCACATAACCAAAGATATGAAAATCACACGGAGAAAGATTTGGGCTGTGTGGAGGATGATGCAGCATTTCCCAGCAAAAGCAGAGAAGCATACACTTCATCCAATTGGCATCATGTGGGCAAGCATTATTATGCAACAGGACGATTACACCTGACAGGATTCCACTAGCCTAAGGTAAAGTGGCAAAGCCAACAGTGGAAACATTGCATGTCTCCCCCACCAAAGCAGTTCACACAAGTTCTGTTAAGGCCACGATGACTTAATGCATGAGGATGCCCACCTGCCACGTTTTGAATTGGAGAAAGGCTACACTTCAGCGACTTGTAATGTTTCCCAACCAACATCCTCCATAATGCCTCAATCTTTCACTGTGTGATTCTCACATCTTTGACAGTCTGAAGAAAGACATGCACGGATGTCAGTTTCACCTGGACAAGGAGTGGGGTGCTGTTGTGGATCCATCAGTGGCCGACTGCATTCTACAGAACAGGGATTGATAGTATCATCTCCCAGTGGGATAAATATCTTAATTTGTGTGATGACTGCTTTTTAATGGAACCACTCCATGGTTCTGTCATGTCAGGTGTTTGGTTCTCAATTGACTGCTCCTTATATAGGGTGTTACATAAAGAACACAATTCCTAATTCAATAACAAAGCACCTAATTTATTTGAAAATTACTAGTATTACTATGTTAATACAAAACACAAATACTACAATTAAACATGAAACAAAATATTGGGCAAATGTCATCCATGGCTTTGTCCACACACATTCATTCTTTGGGCAAAATGTTTGATTACTCTAGAGCAAAGTTCCACATGAATTTGAACCATGACATATCTAATTTCTACCTTGAGGTGTGGTATGGTTCAACTAAGTGCAAGATCTGACATGCCTCCACAAAACAGTCATATGGTGTCATATCACATGACACCAGTGGCCAGTTCAGATGGCCATTGCAAAGATGAAACAAGCAGGAAATCTTTCTGTTAGAAACCTAGTTGTTTCAACAAGCATTGTGGCAGGTTGCCCTCATCCTGTTGGTGGATGTCTTTCACATTCACATTTCATTCTTGCCCTTGCAATTGCACCCATAAAAACTGTGTTATCATCTGGCAATAACAATCACCAGTCACTATCACTGCATTTCCAATCTTGCCTTCAAAAAAATATGGCCCATTAAGTCAGCCAGCCCACAACCTCACAACCTGCACAAAACAGTGACTTGTTCTGGATAAAGACACTTCTCACTGACTTTGTAAGGATTCTCTGTGCCCCAAACCCAGCAATTTTGTTTATCCACATAACCTTTAAGCCAGAAAGGTGCCCTGTCACAGAAGATTTTTTTTAATGAAATTCTTGTTTTATGAATACCCAATTAGCAAATACTTGTCCATTGATCTCAGCTCATATTTTGTTTGGATCATAAAGGCATGCAAATGCAGATCTTTTGTTAAAATTCAATGCAAATTCCTTCTCAGAAGGACTCACCATTGAGAATAGTGGTGAATTCGGTTCACTGCACTTGTAGCACTGGGACACTGATAACCGAGACATTCCCTACCAGTTGACAAGAATGAGGACATCCATGTGATTTTATGTTTCCTGTATCTTCCAATTTCCTTACCAGTCTCTGCACTGTTGACACATTAGGCACATTTCGTGTACCAACAATTACACATCTTCAAATGGTCTCTGCATGGCATTCAATGTACTTGAAATGCCCTTTCAAAATCTGGATTGTGGATCCATCATGTATCACTCTATTTTAGCTGATAACAATACACACAAATGCCAATTGACAATGACAGTCAGTGATTGCAATATCATCAGATAACAGTAGCTTAAAGTTCATGTCTGGCAACCCAACAAACTGAAAAACGTGCTCAATTTAAAAACTGCATTCCTTATGGGACACCCCTTATATACTCTCTACTTCAGCCATTGTCAGCTACTTTACTGCTCATTTACTACTTTTTGTGTCTCATTTCCTAACCTACTACATTTTAAAAGAACATTAATTGATGCTTATCTTATAAACTCTTTCCAAGATATTACTAATCCCATTCAGCTGCCCTTCATCCTTAGTCTTCACTGTCATAATACATTTTTTTAAATTTCTTTTTCCTGACCTGTAAGCCACTCTGCAAATTTGTCTTTGGTTTCCTTTATTGCCTGCTCAGTGTAGAGACTGAATAACATTTGGGATAGGCTGCAGCCCTGTCTCTCCTCCTCCTCAGTTGCCACTTCCCTTTCATGTCCTTTGACTCTTGTAATGGCAACGCCCTTTGTGCACAACCTGTACACTGCCTTTTGCTCCCTGTATTTTATCACCATAGTTTCAGAATTTTAAATCTGTGTTCTTGTCATCAGCGTCAAAAGCTTAGGTTCTTCGTATGACCATCAATTTTGAAGACTGCATAATTTTCATTGAGTGTACAACCATTATAAATCTACAGAATCTTAAAATTTTCTTTTTTCAGCAATTCCAAGCCTAATATATGCTACAGACAGCTTGTTAACAGAAAGAAAATTCAGAACTTTTCCACTTGTGTCCTGACAGGAACAGTACTCGACTAAAAAATAAGACATTATTCCAACTTGACAACAAGTTATGTCAAATACCTCCTAATTCACATTCCTGCTACAAAAAATGCTGATTTGGCACATTAATATGAAAATGTGTGTGGCCTAATTACATGTAGAAGATTGAGCAAAGAAATTCTTCAATAAACCATGACAACTGGCAATTAAAAACAAGTGATTTGCTCTAAGTAAAGCAAATATGCAAACTTTCTACTATCTAAAATTTTATTTCTTTTGAGTCACCCTTCACATGTTGTAATGCACACATAACAAAATGAAGTTTAAAATTCTGCTAACTGTACTTTACTTTCATATTCCATGCTATGATCCTCCTTTCTCCCAAAGCTCTTCAATCTGTAATTCCAACCGACTGCTGTAGCATTAAGAGTTAAATGTATCTCCTTATCTTGAACTCTTTTCTGTTTAATTTCATCATAGATGTGGAGATCTCTAATACTGTGGTAAACATTCACACTGGCATTACTTCCAACTGCTTCGTTGTTCTCCGTCAATACTGTATAGTAATACAACAGTCTGCACATAAAGCATATTATTATCCACATTCATTGCTTCATGTAACAGTGTATCACACAATTTGTAATACCCAATGAAGCATATTTACAGTCTATATGTTTAACAACATGTCATAAATCCACACATCAATATACTATGTGCAATTTGCAGCTAACACAAGCCAATTACAATGCATGTTGTCTCATGATGATTTAGTTAGTTTAAGGTTGAGACATACTAGGAATTAGGCCCAATCCAACAGATTCATGTGTAGTATCTTGCAAATAAATGATTTTAAAGAACAATTTATCACCCTAGTACTGGGTGACTATAATTAAAATGCACCTGCTCCCAGAGGTCCAGTGTGTGCTGTACTTATCCTGTGGCAGCAAAACTTGGTAGATATTATAATGCATAAATACAGAAGCGATTTTTTTTTCCAGAGTTAAAGTTCCAATTTTGGCCGATGAGTGCAAATCTGGCACTGTGAATGCAAGAAAGATGTATAGACATGCTTGCACATTAAGTGGATTAGGAACAGGACACGAGTAGAAAAGTTTGGACAAGACAGAAGGGAATAATTGTCAGTTTATTACTAAGCACTTCTAACACAATTTGCTCAATATAAGCACTGAAGATGTCTACAAAATGCTGTATGGGATTAGATTTGCACCTGGTGGCAAAAATTGAAATTAATTTTTTCCCAATGTAAATTGGTTCTGCATTATCCCATTAGTGTATCTACCAAGTTTCACCACCATATGGTAATTACAGCCCACACTGGATCTCCCTGAGCAGCTGCACTTCAGTTGTAACCACCCAGCATTTTACTCGAGTTCAGAATCAGACATCCCCAGCTACAATAACAAATAAGTTATATTGCAAAGTAAAGAATAATAATACAGTACTTAACTACAGTATTTTGATGATTTGTAAGTAATTCTTTGAAAATCATGATAAAACACAGTTTTATGTTTCTATTCTTTATTGAAGCCACACAATTTCAATTTTACAACAGACTGTTTGCAGGTGTCTACCAACAAAGTGAACAGAAACAATATAAATAAGGGAAATGGCCTTGTCATTGGATGTGACCGGAGTGTCACATTATAAATGAGGAACGAGTTGTAGAAGGGCACAAACTGAGTCATTTAGCAACCAGTATACGAGTATTAGATGATAATATTTTTCATTTATACTTTATTAGAGGGCTTTGTAGTTTAGTGATTAAGTGCATGCATGGAAATCTTTTTTGTGACTGTACAAGGTATATTATTCATGAAATCTCAATCAAAAAAACAAACATTAACTTCTCATAGTTAAGAACTACAGTCATGAAAGAGTTTGTAAATTACAATATGTTCACCTTTTGATTGTAAAACTGTTGATTTGTTAATCCCAATATTGCAATTTTGATCATGTGGGAATAACTGCACTTTAGCACATGTCAAAATCCAACAAGCATCTGACATGACAAAGAGAGATGGTTTCATCACATTGTGTTCCTGATTACAACTTTTTGTATGTATTGCACTGTTCCATAACATTTTGTGGGCTAAATGATTTCATATAAAATAGAAGCTGGTTTTACTGCATGCTTTTCTGTGGGCTCACATACATTTGTTCCTGCGTAGAAATCTGCATGTGAATTACTTGATTTAAATGCATTTTAATATGTTGTGCATTTTGTACTTTATGTTCACACCATTCTTCTGTACTTTCTTGCATTTAATGGAGAACTTCATGCTAGCAAGCTTTTGACAAAATTTGTATTTAACTTTTTTACATCGTGTCATTGAATGACTATGCAATTCTGCTTTGAATACTATTGCTTTTTGCCACAGACTATGTTTTGTAGTCTCAGTGACTAGAGAACTCTTCCTCACAAATACTAAAAAATTCAACAGCAGCTACAAATATTTTTTCACACATTATTGACAAGTACTAAGAACAATACATTTTAGCAAAAATTGATGCACTAGAATCATCCTCCCACTCCAATGAGTTCTCCATTAAATGCAAGAAAGTATGGAAATGAACACAAACAAAAATAAGGTAGAATATGAGCAATATACTTACAATTTAGCAGTTCATACATGGATTTGTAAGCAGAAACAAATATATATGAGCCTGCAAAAAATCATGTGATTAAAGTAGCTTCTATTTTATCTGAAACAAAAACACAATATGAACAATATTATGAAAAAGATGGACTGCTATTCACCTCAGTGGGCTGCAGACAGGTATAATGAAAAGAGTACTAAACATTTAAGCTTTTGGCTGAAAGGCCATGTTCAGAGATAGAAAGCACTTATATATTCACACACTCATGGCCAATGCCACCTAATGTGGAATCATTTACACCCTGCAATATTACTGGTATTAGCAAAAATCAGACAGAGTAGGAGTAACATATTTACAATACGATTTATGGGAAAAGGATACAAGTAGCAGTGTATGGAATAAACTGCCCACAGTAATATTTGCACATACATATATTTCGACAATTATCATACACATGCATACAGTACAAGGTATAAGAACAGTCTGAATTAAAATGGCGGTTCGGATGAGCGACCTGAGTCCCAAAGATTAATGTTGTCTATCGTCAACATGACCTATCAGTGCCACACAGGGCCCCTCCAACCCCTGGCGGTATGGAGTACTGTATATGAGTCTTAAGGGGAAACCATGTGGGCATCGATGTTGCTGGTATTCATATGAGCTGGTAGCCGCACAACCAGGACCTCCACCCCTACCGTGGTGGATTTCGGAGGCAAAGCAACTGGAGGCAGGTCCACCATGAAGTCATTGAGCCAGCGAGGGTGGGTGATGCGGCAGCCAGCCTGAGAACAGGTGTATTGAACAGCGAATGGTGGGGTGTGGTAAGCCAGGATGCTGATCAAGCTGTCCAGTGAGATGAAGGTGCGAATTGCCATCAGGTCACACTCACAAGGGAGGGTGAGGCTATGAACAAGACTGATGTTTAACTGGTTGTCGGGTGGCGGGGCTGTGGTGTCTGCGAGTCGAATGAGAACTCAAACATTGAGAGTGGTGACTGAAATGTCATCCACGCAGTGTGGGGGTACATTGCAGAGCAGGGTGACTATGGGAGAGGGTGTCTCCATAGTCGATGAGGTAGCAGCAAAACCTGCACACGAGGTGGATGGTGACGTGTCTGAGAAACCCGCAAAAGGTGGCATGGAGGTGTCAGGTGAATAAAACAGTGTGGTGGCCCAAGGAGATACAATGTCGGACTCCACAGTGGGAGGGAGACTGGCAGAAGAGTCATTAGGAGGATCAGACTGAGCCAGCAGAGGGACAAAGTGGTCCACGAATGCTGGTTTGAGTTGGTGTAACAAAACAGTTTGAAGACTGTCTTTGACGCTGATGTTGAAAGTTGTAACGCCCCACTGGAGGACTTTAAAGGGGTGGAGATAAGGTGGTTGCAGAGGTTGTCAGACTGAACTGTCTCTCAGCATTACATGGGAGCAAGAGCTGAGAGTGGTTGGCAAGTAAGTGTCTGGTGGGAGTCGCTGATAGGTGGGTGCAGACAGCCATGTTTGAAGTGGGTGTGCATGCAACTTATGACATCGGGGGAGGGGGGGGGAAGTCTTCAGGTACTTGAGGCTGCATGAATTCCCTTGGTAGGATGGGGTTCTCCACAAAAACGAATTCTGAGATGGTTCCGTGTAAGTTGGGCTTGAAAGTTGAATGGAGGCTGAGCAGTACTCATGGAAGTGCGTCAGACTAGAGGCAGTTATGGCACCTGAGCGCTGTTTTTAGTGTGTGGTGCCACCACTCCAGTAGCCCATTGCTTTGTGGGTGGTAGGCTGTGGTGTGAATTTTCTTTATGCCACAGATGTTACATAAAATGGTGAACAGCAAGACTCAAACTGCCGACCTCGGTCAGTGGTGAACCTAGCAATCCATGAGGAGATAAAACCCTTGGCCACAGTCTCGGCAGTGGTGTTAGGTAAGGGGACTGCCTCTACTCGGCGGGATGTGTGGTCAGTTGTGGATAGAATGTATCTGTGGCCCTCCCTGACAGTGGAAGAGGATCGATAAATACATGACGAAATCGTCCTGGAGGGATGTTCAACTCGCCCAGTGGTGGGGCAGTATTGCGGCTGACTTTGTTGCATTGGCAGTGGATGCAGCTGTGTGCCCAGGTCTGACAGTCCCATTTTATATTTATCCAAATGAAACGCTCAGAGATGAGCTGTGTACTGGAGCAAACACCAGGGTGAGCGAGGTTATGCAGAGTTCGAAGGCCTGCTGGCGCAGGAGGGGGGAGTAACAGGCGTAAGGTACTGGTAGAAGAGTCGCACCACACTTTGTCCACATTGCTGGGGAATTTAGCACACAAGGGGTGTTCGAGGGTCCGTGAGGAGAGCTTGAGATTCCTCGTCAGAGGCTTGTAGAGTGGCCAGGTTGGATAAGTGAATGATGCGTGAAACAGTATAGATCTGCAGCGATATTTGATATAGCAAACATCGGTTATGAATTGGGAAACTAGATCAAAGTGACAGGGTAGGTCCTCGGGATGGTCGGGTGGGCAGGGGGTTTGCTGAAAGCATCTGTGACTGGTTTGTGATGTGTGAGGATGAAGAACGAGTGACCTCCACATCAGGACGGGAGTGTTTGACAGCCCTGTAGACCACAAGGAGTTCTCTATCGAAAGTGGAGAATTTCTTCTGAGCTGTTTATAGCTTTTTAGAGAAGAAATGAAGAGGGGAAACCATGTCTATCTTGCGTTGCTGTAGTACCGCTCCCACTCCAATGTCACTGGCGTCCGTAGTGATGAACAGCTCAGCCAAGAGGTCAGGGTGGGTGAGTGTCATGGCTTGAGCTAAAGAAGTCCTTAACGCATTGAAAGCCTCCAGCGTGGGTGCAGTCCAGTGAACGGGTTTGAGTCCTGAAGTCTGTTTACCCAACAGCGAGTCTGTCAGTGGGACCTGCAAGGCAGCAGCAGAAGGCAGAAGGCAGGTGATGACGGCAGTAACTTATTGTGCCCAGGAAACATCTGAGTTCTTTGTAAGTAGCTGGGGGTGGCTTGCACACTAGATTTGGGAGGCTGTATTATGTCAGTGGAGATGATGTGACCCAAGAAAGTGACAGAAGGCTGACGCAACTTGTTGACCTCAATGCTGTTGGATAAAGAATTTTCATGTTCCTCAGCTGACTTGCTGAAAATCAGTATATCATCCAGGTATACGGGGCAAAACTCTATCGTAGGATGGAGTCAATGAAACGCCACTGCATTTCTTAGGCCGAATGGCATGAGGTGGTATTGGAACAAACCGAGCAGCATGATAATAGCTGTTTTAGGGATGTCATCCGATGCTACGGGAATCTGATGGTAGGCATGTTACAGTCGATAACACTGAATATTATAGTACCCAGTAATATATGAGTGAAATAATTTATGTTAGGCATGGGGTAATTGTACATGACAGTACAAACAGTGGTATACGAAATAAACTGTTCCCACCCATATCTGCACATATGTATATTTCGATAATTATCATACACATGCACACAGTACAAGATATAAGAACAGACTGGATTAACATGGTGGCTCAAATGAGTGACCTGAGTTCCAAAGATTACTGTTGTCTATGGTCAATATGACCTATCGATGCCCAAGATTCAAAGAGTGCAATAGAAACAAAAAGTAATAATCAGGAACACCATGGAATGAAACCACCTTCTGTTTACTATGAAACAAAAAGCAATATTGAATACTTTAAATTACTTAACAAGAAAATGATGTGTGCTTGGCAGCAAACCAAGGTGATGTTACCCAAAATCTCTACTTAAGTTTCATACCCCTGGTAGCACCAACTGAATAAAATGACAAAACTTGTGTAACATTACAACAAACATAAGGCTGTAAGTGAACCTGTCCATCACAGCTTCTCATATCATTATATCATATGAAAGTAAATGCATAAATAATAAAATTCCTACCACCTACATCAAATTATTATGCTACTTTAGAATCAAGTTGCCTAATCATTTGGATATACCATCTGATACTTGAAAGATATATTGGTCCACCAGAAGAAAAGTGAACTGACAGTCTAATGTTAAGAGATATTTATCATTCAGTGAAGAATGGAATAAAGTAATGTAATTAAGAAAAAACAAGAGAAAAAGGAAATACATTTGATATTAAACTACAGCCACTCATTTCAGTTTACAACATTGGTGAGTAGGTAGTCTAATGCCTAAAGAAAATTCACCATTCCTCTGTTGCATAAATATATTGACAAAATTATTACTGTATTGAAAATGCTGATTAACAACAATTGTGAATCATACCTACTGCAGCTGTTGACTGTAGCTGATGGTGACTGAGTGCATGTCTGTTCCATGAACAGTGATGAACTATTTGAAGAGTTAAAGCAAGAACTATTGCACATAAAGCAATACAACAGCTGTAAGAACAACCATGCATGTAAAAGCATTATAATGTAAGCAGGCATTCATTAGTACAATTAAATGCTGTTATGAATATAATTGCACAGAACAACAAGAATTAGCAGTGTTTCATACCTTGTACAAGGATGATTGGTTTTAAAAATCTACTAGTCAACTTTGACAGCCAATTTACATACATCATAGCTGGAAAGGAGAAAAAATGAAGCACCTGTAGTATGTACTAGCTATGCAAATACTTGTGCTAAACAGGAAGTTTTAGCAGAAATGAAATTTTCTATCCTCTAGAAGACAGAAATGAGTATTAACCACTTTTGTTTATTAACAGTTATGAAAAGAGTAGATTGCTACTTACTGTAAAGATGACACATTGAGTTGCAGACAGTCACATGAAATAGATTGTTTTACACTGAGTTTCGGCCAAAGCCTTCTCCAAAAAAATAAAAGAAATTACACATGCTTATGCAGCACAGACAGGTTAAAATATTCCATTGTCAGGCCTCTCTACAAAAAGGGGGACACCTCAAATGTAAATAATCATCGGCAAGTATCCTTGCTTACAGCATTTTCAAAAATCCTTGAGAAAGTAAGGTACTCAATAATCGTTAGCTATCTCAACAGTAATGGGATACTTAGCAAATCACAGTTCAGATTTCAGAAACGCTGTTTCACTGAGACAGCAAAATACAATTTCACTGTCCACTTTATAGAGTCTTTAAATAGTAAAACGTCACCAATAGGAATTTTCTGTGACTTGTCCAAAGCATTATGTTATAGGAATTACAATTCTATGGAATAGCATATGAGTGGTTTAAGTCACCTACAGAACAGGAACCAAAAAGTTTCCTTATATGGATCAAGTGATTGAAGTAAGTTTACCACTTCATCAAACTAGTGTTACATTACATTAGGCTTTCAACAGGATTCAGTCCATCAGTCCCCTTCTGTTCTTGATATGTGTGAACAACCTCCCTTCTTATCTGAAATAGGAAGCTGAACTGGCACTGTTTGTGGGTGACACAAGAATCATTATTAATCCAGTAGAAGAAAGTCCAATTGAAAATGATACAAATAAGGTCTTTGGAAAAGTCATTAATTGGTTTTCTGCAAATGGGCTTGCTCTAAACTTCGAAGAAACACAATACATCCAATTTTCTGCTGCAAAAAGTACAATTCCTTCAACAAATACAATACATCAACAGAAGTCAGTAGACAGGGTAGAACACACTAAGATTTTGGGTGTACATGTAGATCAGAATCTTAATTGGACAATTCATATTTTGAATCTTCTAAAGTGACTAGGTTCAGCAACTTTTGCACTCAGAATAATTGCCAATTTTGAGGATATAAAAATTAGTAAGTTTGCATACTTTCACTCTCTGATATGATGCAGAATAATATTTTGGGGTAACTCAACATTTAGACAAAAAGTATTAATTGCTCAAAAGAAAGTGGTTACAATAATGCGTGAGGTTCGTAGTCACACATCTTGTAGGCATCTTTTTAAAAGATGTTCGATACCCTTTTTATAATGAGAACTTCCCAACTCCTCAAAATATCCATTAACTGCTGTCATCATTTGTAGAAAATTTTCGACCACCAATTATTATTATTTTTTTTTTTTTCAAGTTTGAGAACAAAACAGAGTGCATTAATTTTGGCCATTGTAATGTGAGCTGGTGCATTGTCCTGAAGAAACAACACTTTCTTCTTGGCCAAATGTGGCCATTTTTGTTTGATTTCTTTGCCCAAATATTGCAGTAAGTTTGCATAATACTCACGACTGATAGTTACTCCTTTTTCAATATAGTCAATGAAAACTATCCCACGTGGATCCCAGAAAAACTGACGCCATGACCTTGGCTGCAGATGAAACAGTCTTTGCCTTCTTTGGAGTCTGTTCTCCAATTTGTAACCATTGCTTTGATTCTTTTTTTTTTTTTTTTGTCTCAGGAGTGAAGTGGCAGACCCATGTTTCATCCATAGTTATGAAAAGGTTCAAAAGATCAGCTTTATTATTCTGAAACTTCTCTAAACACTCAACTGAAACATCTTTATGGCATTGTTTCTCCTCGAGTGTGGGCAAATGTGGCCTAAACCTTGCACACAGTTTTCTCATGTCCAAGTTTTCAGACAATATGTGATGTACCACACATTCTGAATTGCCTGACAGCTCATGCACTTAGTAGACAATCATCCAGTACTGCTTTGTGGATTTTTTCACCATTTCTGGAGATATCACCTCATTTGGTCAACCACTGTGATGCTCATATTGGCAGCTAATACGGCCTTGCTTAATCTCAGGCACCCAAATTTTACTGTTGTCAACAAAGGAGCAGACACTCTCAAAGTAGAAGCTTTAATATTGGTTGCACTGAAGCGTTTCAAAAAATATACTGCATCGGGTAATAATGACGAATTTTCTCCATTTTACCAAGTTCACACAACATTCACTACTGGTGGCTGCAAAACAAACACTAATCAATGTGGCGTCTTCAGACTTGAAAGATATGCCTCATAGAGCATATACTTTCTAATTCAAAGGTATTTTTCAACAACAATTGCCATTCTCAGTCAGTTCAGGTACTTATGGGACCACCCTCGTATATGGGCTTCATTTCTGGATCCTGATAAATGTGTAATGAAATTATAAGATCTTGTTAGAATATTTAATTTTCTTCCATTTAGCCATTCCAATTTTTCATAAAAGAAATATGCCCTCTTGATTTACTATTTCCTGTGATATTCATGATTTTCTGATACTTCTTTTTCCATTCCTCAAATATGACCAATTTAAAATTCTCTTTCTCTTCATTGTCAGGAACTTCATCACTCAGTTCAAGGAACTATTCCAGTCAGACATTAAGATTGCTGCTAAACTCTGTCCTAGTTTTCTTTTATCTAACATGTTTATTCCACAAACTAGAGGTTTATAGAGCATTATCTCTTAGGTAAGTATTCTATGTAAAAAGCAAATTAACTGTAATTAGCTTTGATGTACATAAAAGTTCGAGTGAATGTAGGAAACCACTGAATTAATGTTCACTTTGTTTCAGATTCTAGCATCTGTGCTCGTGCAGATGACAAGTGTCCTCCAAACTACAATAATGTTTCACAAACAGCTCAACCCAATGTAACTGGAAGCCAATGATGGCTGAAGCTTACAGATAGATAGTTAAGGGCATGAACTCCATCCACCTGAGACAAAGTACAGATGGGAAAATCATGTGGAATGAGTGTGACCCGCACAAGCAATGGAGGGTTAACAGAGGAGCTGGTGTCTGCATGAAGCAAACACTCAGACTGTAACAAATGGAAGACAAGCAGCATCAGTAATACAAATGGGTAGCGTGCGGGAATATTAAGATGAACTAGCAACACCTATTACAGCACCTCAATGATGGAAAGGTACAATGCTGATGTGGCAGCTGAGCATTCCACAGCCATAACCTACCGTGTTGATGCTCTTGGGTACCTCGAAGATTCTTTACATGTGTTTGAGTGCTTACTGGCAAATGATATTTTAGTGCAGAGTCATGCTACAATTACCAGTATATTTAGAGATTTCAGTGAAAAACAAGTGTCTGATCACAATTTGTACTAACCACTGCAGACATCATAAAAATTAAGAGTTAAGCATCATATATTTCCTAAGAACAATTACACCAAACAAAAATGATTAAAAAGCCTATAAACATAATGATTCACTTTCACTTGGTAATGCTTTTGCATGGTTTATGAATAGGATTTGACAAGCAAATTATTGAATCGTCCTCTGAAACACAAGTTGGGATCTGATGATGTGCTAGCTGCATGTTTCCCAACCTACTGAAAGGATATAGCTGGAAATAATGAGCGTAATATCAGGATGCTAAACTGGATATACAAACGAAATTACTGTAAAGAAGTAGAAGAGATTCTTCAAGTAAAGACAGGGTGAATCATCTAAAACTCTCACGGCAAATCTTGTAGAAATGGGAAGAGGTGCAGTTTTCACAAAATGAATTGGTAGTCAGGGGCTCACATTGTTAACCAAGAAACAGATCATAATAATACTTGTAAAGCGTATTGTTTGTGCAAACATACAACTTTTTAAATGGGTCAATGCCTATTGACATTACGAAACTAAAAGTGGTATACCTCAGAATGTCAGTGGGGTTTGTTGCAGGAATCTAGTATGAGTAATTCATGCATTATTATATTGTACACAGTTTCCACACTGACACTTGTCTGTGCCATTAAACCTGCATTTTTCTAGGTACAATGTTCTTATGTTTGCTTGTATGTGTCTTGGGTGCATAAAGACTTGCTAATCAGTTAATATGTGGCAGTCCAAGCAGTAGGTCGTGAGTGGTTGACAGGATTTTCTAATGCATAAAAAGCAGACATACTCATGATGTACAATGAGTTTCATAAGATTGCAGTTAATTCTTGTACAGTATACGAGTCAAGATATCCCAATAGATGTCGACCATCTTGGCAATTATTTATCATCTTCAATGAGTAACTAAATGTGGTAGTGTAACACCTGAACCTTGAATGGAAATAAACAAATTAGGACAGAAGATGGGGAAAATAATATTCTTGCTGCTGTTTGCAGTTGATCTGCACATTAGTTCCTGCAGAATCACAGGAGGAGGTGGCACGAGTCAGACAAGTGTCCTACACATTCTTCACTGACACAACTTCCATTCCTCTCACATCTCTAAAACATTACTATGAATTAATTTTGATTTAAGTTAAAATACTCACCATTGCTGGTGATCTGTCACAGCAGAAGTCCCAGAAAACAGCAACTGTAGGATTTAACCATAAAGTTAAATGAATTTTTAATCTAGTATAATGTTTCAGCTGAATATTTATTATCATCTCAAAGTAAATGCATCTTGTCAAATCTAAAATAAGTTGTAACTTACTTACAATAATGAAATATGCTCAACAAGCAACAGACTTTCTGTCCAAATACACACAAAGTACTGACGCCCTATGTATAAATTCCAAACAATCTGCAGCATTGTTTACGATCATTTTTTGATTTACCAACAATTAAAATTAACATATAAAAAACTGAAAATACATATATAATCGTATATTTACTCCAGAACAGCAAGTACAATTCTATGTTGGGTCATATTTGTGATACTATTTGAGTATAATTTCTCGAATACATAATTGCAATAATGCATTTACATATATCTTTAAGTACTTGAGGCTCCCTTCATGTACAGAGCTTCTACACTTTGAAGTAAATGAAATCAAGCAGTTATTATTTTTTCTAGATGAGATGCATATTTTTTGTATGCATATGTAATTCTGAATTCATCTGGAGAATGCATGCTTTAAGTGAGTCTGTTATGTTTCAACACACCCAAAAGGATTTTTGAAACTGAAAGTTGAACAAATCTTTTTCTGACATATGGAG
Organism: Schistocerca gregaria; assembly: GCF_023897955.1. NCBI lineage: Eukaryota > Metazoa > Arthropoda > Insecta > Orthoptera > Acrididae > Schistocerca > Schistocerca gregaria. The sequence continues at coordinate 17,035,437 of NC_064930.1, read as the reverse complement.
GAACAAGAATTTTACTTATGGTATGAAATAAATCCACTATTTGATTAAATATGTAAATTAATATGAAGCATAATACAAAATTATTACTCAACAGCAGAAGGAAAAAACAAGTTGTTTCTTAACTATATGAGCTAATATGTAACTTAGAGTTTAAAAGCTAGTAAAAATTCCTAAGTGTAAATGCACTAATCTCTGTACTTTACATAAATGTAAATAGTCTTGATATTTGCAGTATGCAGACTGCTTTATAAGATGACATTCCTGACCAAGTATCTCCAAGAGTTCAGAAATACTAGCTTGTTTCCCAGATCCTACCGTAAAATAGGCTTTTGTCAACAATGGCAAGTGTTGACACGGTAAGCTAGACGGATCTCAGCAATAGAGGCATATGCATGTTGTAACATTACAGGACATATTGGGACATATTGAAGTATTCGATACTGTAGACTTTTAGGGGATGTCGATACAGATATGCAAAATGTAAAGGGAAACTTTGGTGATGTTTAAATATTGTACTGTGTCAATATTAGGACGTTTTGCACAGAAAGAACAAAAATAGAATTAATGTAAATATATATTAGTGTTAGTAACCTACTTTTATTCAATTTTGTAATTATATTTCATTTTGTAAAAGAAAGACTCACTGTTTGCTGTAGCTCTGATTAATTGTATAAATTATCAGTTTTGAGCTAAATTATTTCGTATAATATGGACAAGATACTTTTAAAAACTCACCAGCTAAAGAGAAAGTCTGTAAATGAACGTTTAATGCACACTTCTGGAACTTTCTATGGAGAAATTCTATATTATGATCATAAAAATACGAAAACTTGTGAAAACTATTTCATAACCTAATTTCGAAAGACGATTTGTATCAAGAAATATTGCTAAAAAGATTTATTTACGTTTTGAAACACGATTTAAATCATTTTACATATAAATAGTTGTTCTAAATCACTCAAGAAATATCAATAATCATATGTCAAGATATGGTGAAGGTTATCCAGAAGCTGGTAGAAAAATGTTATAAAATCTATTTGGAAATTATGCTTGTAAGAATTTATATGTACTGATCCTTTTACTTACTTTAATCTGTACTAAAATTTTGTAATGTCTAATTTAGTTTTAAGACATGAATTGCTAGCATATTGTAAACAAAACATTGTCAAAGACTCTCATTGTTTGGAAAGGTATTAATACACCTAGGAGTTGTCAGTTGCCAGTTCGGATATGCAGTGCGGTTAGCTCGGAGAATCAGTTGTTGACTCTGTGAAGTTTGTCAGTTCTGTTTGTAAATAAATGTCTGTAATGAAGAATTACTTGTTGTCATCAATATGAACTCAAGACCTTTTGCACGAAGCAGACACCTCCTAATGCAACGTTTTAATTTGGTGTTGAGGAGCTGAAATGTTTTAATGTGGACAGAGGGAGAGAGAGCTTGGTACTCTGATGATAAGTAAGAAATTAAATAGAAGATTCAGAGTGTTGGAGTTGAAGAAGAAAAGATGACAGACCCAAAAGACAGGACACCCCCTACCCAGGACCCCCACTGTTCCAGAACTTCACTGTCATGCTGGAGAGAGAAGAGTGTTCAGCATTCCCTGCAGAACGGACTTGCCACAGCTTCACATTCCCAGTCCTCGAATATTAACCCCAACACTCCCTACTGACTAATCAACAAAGGGTGAACAACTAGCATTCTACAGGAGAGAGTAAATGATGTGTAAAACGCCGTATTGGTTAATTCAAGTAAGAAATGCTAGATACTACCAACTGACTTACAAGCAGCCCCTCTAATATCTGGGTTTGATCTTACATAAACATGAAATACTAAAACATCTGAGACATAAACATGAAAATAATAAAGGGAGGTACAGAATTACTGTGTTCATATGATATCTGTTGCTGCTTAAACGTAAATTAGTACATAAACATGAAAATATAGAAATAAGGTAGCCAAATGCATTGAATTACAACTTACCCCACATCAATTAATAAAAGTCAACTAACTGCCTCATTAGACAGATCACACAAATGTAAAATGTTCATGTTATAAGAAGTACTTTAGCAAACATATTGATGCATGACAAACACCATAAAATCAAGTATGAAAATATTCCAATCCCGGGAGCGGAAAGACTCACCTTAGGGGGAAAAAAGGATAGGTATATACTCGCACGCGCGCGCGCGCACGCCCACACACACACACTCACACACACACACACACACACACACACACACACACACACACACACACACACACACACACACACTACCTATCCTTTTTTCCCCCTAAGGTAAATCTATCCGCCTAAACAGTCGTTAGCAGAGTGATGGAATTAATTAAGTCAAGATATTGTTGTTAATAACTGCTAGGGGTATGCTGTACACAACAAGAAAGCAGTTCATCACTTGGACAATGAACAGTTACAGAGAATTAGACTGTATGTGACAGCACATCATGGTATAATATATGGCAATACATTGCTAGTTCTAACTTTGTTCCCATAAGTTGCAGCTCTAGAGAAAGTAAATATATTTATTTTTCTTTCAAAAGAGCATTGATAATGAGCAGTTACT